>NC_061508.1:220524976-220851251 GCF_022539505.1 Lolium rigidum | reverse complement strand
AGTAATAAAGCATATGTGTTATGTAAATTATATCCTACAAGTTGCAAGCCTCATGCATAGTATACTAATAGTGCCCGCACCTTGTCCTAATTAGCTCGGATTACCTGGATTATCACCGCAATGCATATGTTTTAACCAAGTGTCACAAAGGGGTACCTCTATGCCGCCTGTACAAAGGTCTAACGAGAAAGCTCGCATTGGATTTCTCGCTTTTGATTATTCTCAACTTAGACATCCATACCGGGACAACATAGACAACAGATAATGGACTCCTCTTTAATGCTTAAGCATTCAACAATTATTAATTTTCTCATATGAGATTGAGGATATTTGTCCAAAACTGAAACTTCCACCATGGATCATGGCTTTAGTTAGCGGCCCAATGTTCTTCTCTAACATTATGCATGCTCTAACCATTCTAGTGGTAAATCTCCCTTACTTCGGACAAGACGGACATGCATAGCAACTCACATGATATTCAACAAAGAGTAGTTGATGGCGTCCCCAGGAACATGGTTATCGCACAACAAGCAACTTAATAAGAGATAAAGTGCATAAGTACATATTCAATACCACAATAGTTTTTAGGCTATTTGTCCCATGAGCTATGTATTGCAAAGGTAGAGGATAGAAATTTAAAGGTAGCACTCAAGCAATTTACTTTGGAATGGCGGAGAAATACCATGTAGTATGTAGGTATGGTGGACACAAATGGCATAGTGGTTGGCTCAAGTATTTTGGATGCATGAGAAGTATTCCCTCTCGATACAAGGTTTAGGCTAGCAAGGTTATTTGAAACAAACACAAGGATGAACCGGTGCAGCAAAACTCACATAAAAGACATATTGTAAACATTATAAGACTCTACACCGTCTTCCTTGTTGTTCAAACACTCTACTAGAAATTATCTAGACCTTAGAGAGACCAATTATGCAAACCAAATTTTAGCAAGCTCTATGTATTTCTTCATTAATAGGTGCAAAGTATATGATGCAAGAGCTTAAACATGAGCACAACAATTGCCAAGTATCAAATTATTCAAGACATTTTACCAATTACTACATGTAGCATTTCCCGTTTCCAACCATATAACAATTTAACGAAGAAGATTCAACCTTCGCCATGAACACTATGAGTAAAGCCTAAGGACATATTTGTCCATATGCAACAGCGGAGCGTGTCTCTCTCCCACACAATGAATGCTAGGATCCATTTTATTCAAAAAAAACAAAAACAAAAACAAACCGACGCTCCAAGCAAAGTGCATAAGATGTGATGGAATAAAAATATAGTTTCACTAGAGGAACCTGATAATGTTGTCGATGAAGAAGGGGATGCCTTGGGCATCCCCAAGCTTAAACGCTTGAGTCTTCTTGAAATATGCAGGGGTGAACCACCGGGGCATCCCCAAGCTTAGAACTTTCACTCTCCTTGATCATATTGTATCATCCTCCTCTCTTGATCCTTGAAAACTTCCTCCACACCAAACTCAAAACAACTCATTAGAGGGTTAGTGCACAATCAAAATTTACATGTTCAGAGGTGATATAATCATTCTTAACACTTCTGGACATTTCTCAAAGCTACTGAAAGTTAATGGAATAGAAAAGTCCATCAAGCATAGCAAAACAGGCAATGCGAAATAAAAGGCAGAATCTGTCAAAACAGAACAGTTCGTAAATATGAATTTCTAAGAGGCACCATACTTGCTCAAATGAAAATGCTCAAATTGAATGAAAGTTGCGTACATATCTGAGGATCACTCACATAAATTGGCATAATTTTATGAGTTACCTACAGAGAATTAGGCCCAGATTCGTGACAGCAAAGAAATCTGTTTCTGCGCAGTAATCCAAATCTAGTATGAACCTTACTATCAACGACTTTACTTGGCACAACAATGCACAAAACTAAGATAAGGAGAGGTTGCTACAGTAGTAACAACTTCCAAGACTCGAATATAAAATAAAGGTGCAGTAGTAAAAACATGGGTTGTCTCCCATAAGCGCTTTTCTTTAACGCCTTTCAGCTAGGCGCAGAAAGTGTATATCAAGTATTATCAAGAGACGAAGCATCAACATCATAATTTGTTCTAATGATAGAATCAAAAGGTAACTTCATTCTCTTTCTAGGGAAGTGTTCCATACCTTTCTTGAGAGGAAATTGATATTTAATATTACCTTCCTTCATATCAATGATAGCACCAACGGTTCGAAGAAAAGGTCTTCCCAATATAATGGGACAAGATGCATTGCATTCAATATCCAAGACAACAAAATCAACGGGGACAAGGTTATTGTTAACGGTAATGTGAACATTATCAACTCTCCCCAAAGGTTTATTTCTAGAATTATCAGCAAGATTAACATCCAAATAACAATTTTTCAATGGTGGCAAGTCAAGCATATTATAGATTTTCTTAGGCATAACGGAAATACTTGCACCAAGATCACATAAATCATTACAATCAAAATCATTGACCTTCATATTAATGATGGGCTCCCAACCATCCTCTAGCTTCCTAGGAATAGAAGCTTCGCGTTCTAATTTCTCTTCTCTAGCTTTTATGAGAGCATTTGTAATATGTTTCGTGAAAGCCAAATTTATAGCACTAGCATTAGGACTCTTAGCAAGTTTTTGTAAGAACTTTATAACTTCAGAGATGTGGAAATCATCAAAATCCAAACCATTATAATCTAAAGCAATGGGATCATTGTCCCCAATGTTGGAAAAAATTTCAGCGGTTTTATCACGAGCGGTTTCAGTGATTTTAGCGATTTCAGGCGGTTTTCGCGCTTTGCATTAGAAGAGGAAACATTGCCAACACCAATTCTTTTACCATCAATAGTAGGAGGTGCAGCAACATGTGGAGCATTAGCATTACTAGTGGTGGTAATAGTCCAAACTTTAGCTATATTATCTTCTTTAGCATTTTCTTCTTTTTCCCACCTAGCACGCAATTCGGCCATCAATCTTATATTCTCATTAATTTTAACTTGGATGGCATTTGCTGTAGTAACAATATTATTATTATGATTTTCATTAGGCATAACTTTCGATTTCAAAAGATCAACATCAGCAGCAAGACTATCGACTTTAGAAGCAAGTATATCAATTTTCCCAAGCTTTTCTTCAACGGATTTGTTAAAAGCAGTTTGTGTACTAATAAATTCTTTAAGCATGGCTTCAAGTCCAGGGGGTGGATTCCTATTATTGTTGTAAGAATTCCCATAAGAATTACCATAACCGTTGCCATTATTATAAGGATATGGCCTATAGTTGTTACTAGAATTGTTCCGGTAAGCATTGGTGTTGAAATTATTATTTTTAATGAAGTTTACATCAACATGTTCTTCTTGAGCAACCAATGAAGCTAACGGAACATTATTAGGATCAACATTAGTCCTACCATTCACAAGCATAGACATAATAGAATCAATCTTATCACTCAAGGAAGAGGTTTCTTCGACAGAATTTACCTTCTTACCTTTTGGAGCTATTTCCGTGTGCCATTCGGAGTAATTAATCATCATATTATCAAGAAGCTTTGTTGCTTCGCCAAGAGTGATGGACATAAAGGTACCTCCAGCAGCTGAATCCAATAGGTTCCGCGAAGAAAAATTCAGTCCTGCATAAAAGGTTTGGATGATCATCCAAGTAGTCGATCCATGGGTTGGGCAATTTTTAACCAAAGATTTCATTCTTTCCCAAGCTTGTGCAACATGCTCATTATCCAATTGTTTAAAATTCATTATGCTACTTCTCAAAGATATAATTTTAGCGGGGGATAATATCTACCAATAAAAGCATCCTTGCATTTAGTCCATGAATCAATACTATTCTTAGGCGAGAGATAGCAACCAATCTTTAGCTCTTCCTCTTAATGAGAAAGGGAACAATTTTAATTTTATAATGTCACCATCTACATCCTTATACTTTTGCATTTCACATAATTCAACAAAATTATTAAGATGGGCAGCAGCATCATCAGAACTAACACCAGAAAATTGCTCTCTCATAACAAGATTTAGTAAAGCAGGTTTAATTTCAAAGAATTCCGCTGTAGTAGCAGGTGGAGCAATAAGTGTGCAATAGAAATCATTATTATTTGTGGTTGTGAAGTCACACAACTTAGTATTTTCAGGAGTACCCATTTTAGCAACAGTAAATAAAGCAAACTAGATAAAGTAAATGCAAGTAACTAATTTTTTTGTGTTTTTGATATAGCAAACAAGATAGCAAATAAAGTAAAACTAGCAACTAATTTTTTTGTATTTTGATTTAATGCAGCAAACAAAGTAGTAAATAAAATAAAGCAAGACAAAAACAAAGTAAAGAGATTGGAAGTGGAGACTCCCCTTGCAGCGTGTCTTGATCTCCCCGGCAACGGCGCCAGAAATTTACTTGCTGGCGTGTAGTTGACGTGGGAGTTAGAAATCTTTTTCCTTCACGTCCCCGGCAACGGCGCCAGAAATTTAGCTTGACACGCGTACAGCACGCGACCGTTGGGAAGTGGAAGGTGTGATGCATACAGCAGTAAGTTTCCCTCAGTTAGAAACCAAGGTTCATCGAACCAGTAGGAGTCAAGAAGCATGTTGAAGGTTGATGGCGGCGAGATGTAGTGCGGCGCAACACCAGGGATTCCGGCGCCAACGTGGAACCTGCACAACACAACCAAAGTACTTTGCCCCAACGAAACGAGTGAGGTTGTCAATCTCACCGGCTTGCTGTAACAAAGGATTAGATGTATAGTGTGGATGATGATTGTTTGCGAGAAAACGAGTAGAACAAGTATTGCGGTAGATTGTATTCGATTAAAAGAATGGACCGGGGTCCACGAGTTCACTAGAGGTGTCTCTCCCATAAGATAAATAGCATGTTGGGTGAACAAATTACGAGTTGGGCAATTGACAAATAAAGAGGGCATGACCATGCACATACATGATATGATGAGTATAGTGAGATTTAATTGGGCATTACGACAAAGTACATAGACCGCTATCCGGCATGCATCTATGCCTAAAAAGTCCACCTTCGAGGTTATCATCCGAACCCCTTCCAGTATTAAGTTGCAAACAACAGACAATTGCATTAAGTATGGTGCGTAATGTAATCAACAACTACATCCTTAGACATAGCATCGATGTTTTATCCCTAGTGGCAACAGACACATCCACAACCTTAGAACTTTCTGTCATTGTCCCAGATTTAATGGAGGCATGAACCCACTATCGAGCATAAATACTCCCTCTTGGAGTTACTAGCAAAAACTTGGCCAGAGCCTCTACTAATAACGGAGAGCATGCAAGATCATAAACAACACATAGATAATAGATTGATAATCAACATAACATAGTATTCTCTATCCATCGGATCCCAACAAACACAACATATAGCATTACATATAGATGATCTTGATCATGTTAGGCAGCTCACAAGACCCGACAATGAAGCACAATTAGGAGAAGACGACCATCTAGCTACTGCTATGGACCCATAGTCCAGGGGTGAACTACTCACTCATCACTCCGGAGGCGACCATGGCGTTGAAGAGTCCTCCGGGAGATGATTCCCCTCTCCGGCAGGGTGCCGGGGGCGATCTCCTGAATCCCCCGAGATGGGATTGGCGGCGGCGGCGTCTCTGGAAGGTTTTCCGTATCGTGGCTCTTGGTACTGGGGGTTTCGCGACGAAGGCTTTAAGTAGGCGGAGGAGATTGGTCAGGGGGCGTCACGGGGGGCCCACACGCTAGGGCCGCGCGGGCCCCATGTAGGCCGCGCCGCTCTAGTGTGGCGGCGCCCCGTGGCCCCACTTCGTCTCTCCCTCGGACTTCTGGAAGCTTCGTGTGAAAATAGGCCCCTGGGCGTTGATTTCGTCCAATTCCGAGTATATTTCCTTATTAGGATTTCTGAAACCAAAAACAGCAGAAAACAGCAACTGGCTCTTCGGCATCTCGTTAATAGGTTAGTGCCGGAAAATGCATAAATATGACATAAAGTATGCATAAAACATGTAGATATCATCAATAATGTGGCATGGAGCATAAGAAATTATCGATACGTCGGAGACGTATCAGATTTCTGAAACCAAAAACAGCAGAAAACAGCAACTGGCCCTTCGGCATCTCGTCAATAGGTTAGTTCCGGAAAACGCATCAAAACGATATAAAGTGTGAATAAAACATGTAGGTATTGTCATAAAACAAGCATGGAACATCAGAAATTATAGATACGTTGGAGACGTATCAATGATTTTTGACCAATTTTTGTGATGGATGTGTTCTAAAAGATGTTGGGCAGCAATATGTGGCATTGGTTTGAGATTTGAAAAGGATTTGTGAAAATCCTAAATTTGGAGGGAATCTAGAATCTAGTTCAACATAGCCTCTTGGTTTGACTAAATTGAGCAATGGTCAAAGGTCTGGTCAAAGTGGTCAACATCAAAGTTTCTCATCTTGATGAGGTGTTGGATGAGGTGCAAAGAGTTGTTAGGGTTTGGTTTAAGAATCTCTAATTAAAAGGGCTCAAAGTTGGTATGTTGTTAAAAATGGCTTAAGTGACCATTATCATATGTGATCACAATTTGAGTTTGAATTTGATTTGATTTGTGTTTCTTTGATTCCAAAAGTTGTAATAAGTGTTTAGTAACATAATACAACTAATGGTGAAGGCCAAAATGGTCTAGGGTAAAGATTTGCAAAAATGGCATAAACCATAAGTGAGTGTTTTGTGATTTTCTAACTTTTATTCTTTTCTTTTTCTTTGCTGCACTTAGGCATGTGTGAGGTTTATTTGGTGTTAGATTGAGTTGGGTAAAGGGTTCAAACCATTTTGGGTCAATGTGGGTGCCTAGGTCAAGATTTAGTATTATGGCTAAGTGCCACATATGACTCTATGCATATGTTGCATTTGATTTTTAATTTGACTTTTCTTGACCCAATTGATGTTGTTGAGTGTTGAAATGGTATAGAGGAGTGATCCAACCATTCACAACAAGTCTTAGGGTCAAGGTTCTTAATTTCACAAATTGGCTCTTTACTCTCATATGCCTCTATGGCATTTTTATTTTCCCTTTAAAATATTTTCTTTTCACCTTGGATTTGATTGGTTGAGCACGAGGTAGGGTTGATTTAATGTTTTCAAAACATCTACACAAGGTAGAAAGGTCTAGGTAAAAGTTTTACCAAAATAGCCATAGGCACATAGGCCCTTTTCTTATTTTATTTCTTTCTATTTTGTTTTAGCTTGGAGGGTGAAAAGAGGGGTGAGGTTTAGGGTTTTGTGGGGTTTAGCAAAGTTTCCTCATCATTTAGAAAGGTAAAAGGGTACTAGTCAAAGTTTGCATATTAGGGCTATATGCCCACATAGGTCTTTTGGTGTTCTTTTTGGTTTCTTCCTATTTGATCTTATTAGGTTTGGAGAAAGTTAGGGTTTAGGGTTTTAGGTCATTTCAAAATATTTCAACCAAAAATTATGGCAAGATCACAACATATAAGTATGATCACTAGGTATCAAACTTAAATTAATAAAGGTTTTTGTTGGTTCCAAAAATTTGGAAAAAGGGAAATTGAATTTCTTCTTTGTTTGAAAATTTGGGATGTTACAAACCCTTCCCAAAGCTTCAGTGGCAGTCATGTCGTAGAGTCGGCCGTTGTTGTTGTTCTGGTTCCTTCTTCCTGCAAAGCGGCGCTGTTGCTGAGCAGGTGCTGCGGTATTGGCGGCAATCTTGGCAAACTTCTTGGGGCACTCGTTGGAGTAGTGACGCACCACTCCACATTCATAGCAGTTTACAGTGGATTTGTCTTTGGGAGTGACGGGAATGGCATTGCTTCCGGTCCTTGGGCCAGTGTTGGTGTTGTTGTTGTTCCCATTGTTGTTGCTATTGTGGTTGTTATTGTTGTTGCTGGGGTTGTTGGTGTTGTTGCCTCTAGGCTTCGGGGGTCCTCCGTTGTTGTTGGTGTAGTTGGGGCGATAAGTCTGAGTAGTTGGCTTGTTGTGCCTTGGGGTGAATCCTCCAGAGGAGCTGTTGCGGTACTTCTGGGTATGGTGGGGTCCATTTTGGTTCATCATTCTTCTCTTGCGGTTCTCGTTGGCTTGATGCAGCTTTCCTTCCATCTGTATGGCTGAGTCCACTAGGGCTTCCAAGTCAGCAAACGGAATGTTCACTCACACAGTTTGCATCTCGTCGTGCAGTCCGTTCAGAAATCTCTCCTTCCTTTTCTCGTTGGTGTCGGTCTCATCCGGGGCGTACCTTGACAGAGTAAGAAACCTGTCGCGGTATTCCACCACGGACATCCTTCCTTGTTTGAGTTCCCGGAACTCGTCTCTCATTTTCTTGATCAGTCCTTGGGGCACATGGTACTTGCTAAACTTCAGCTTGAAGTCTTCCCAGGTCATCATCTGTCCTGCATTCATGGCACGGGTGCTGGTCCACCAAGCTCTTGCTGGTCCTGCTAAGTAGTGCGTGGCAAACAGCACTTTCTCTACGGCTTCAACTCCCGCAACTTCGAGGTTGTTCTCCATTGTCTGGATCTAGTCATCTGCATCGAGGGGCTCTTCGGTCTTGTTGAAAATAGGTGGGTTGGTGTTCTGAAAGTTCTTTAGCTTCAACCCAGGGTGGTCATGGTTTCCATGGCCGTTGTTGTTCTGAGCGATCTGATGTAGTGCAGCGATGTTGGCTTGGCGTTCAGCTCTCTCGGCTTCACGGTCCGCCATCATCATCTCTAGCGTCTGCATCATGGCGTCTTGGTTGGCGCTGCGGGTTGGTGGGGCCATCTGAATATCGAGGTAGATGATAAGATAAGAGGGAAATTTCTATGGTTTGTTTGGTTTAAAGTTCAAGAAGTTTTTAAAAGTTCAAAACTTGAAGACTTGAGTAGTGTTGAGGGGGTAAAACCAACAACACTTTTCCATTCATACCAAACATCACACATTACAATTCTAACACACCGTTGGTTTGAAGAACCATTCATTCGCTCTACGATACAAGGGGATCCTGATACAACTCACACCTACTCAAGTGCTGGAGTGATACTACTCTTCAGGGTGGATTCTCCGTCTTCATGGATAATGTGCTTGGCGAGAGGCGAGGGCGTTGTCCAACTCCTTGCGGGTCTTGTACAGCATGAAGTCGAGGTGTGCTACATAGTGGTTCATCTCCGTGTGCGGGGGCATGGTCATCGGTCTTCCCATGGGGTCATGTCTTGGGTAGTAGATGAAGCGAGTATTCTTGATCATGTTCTCATTTTGTCCACACAGACGGGCAATTGCTTCTTGCATAGCTCTGACTAGTCCTTCCTTCCAAGTGTTTCCCGTTACAGAAAACCAGATGGTTTCCCATATTGGGGCTCCAAGATTTCTTCGTAGATCTGCAGAAACTTCCCACCGAGGTGGTCCTCCCAACTGATTTTTGAGGGGTGTTCCGAAGAACTCGGGATACGGGCGTCCTAGATATTCCACTAGTTGCTTCAAATCCTTTTCGAACATCAGTTCTCCTCCGTGACCAAGCTGATAGAACTCCCATTTGTACTCCATCTATGAACAAGGAGGAGGAGTAAGTTAGAGAAGTAGTCAAGTGTGCAAATATTTATGTAGGATGGCAAGAAAAAGCAGAGCATGAATTTCTCATTTTGAAAAAGATCTCAAGGATAAGAGTGAGAATAAGTTTTTCACAAATATTCACTTCTTTGGTTTTGAAACTAAGTTTTGCAGACGTCCATTCTAACTAGGGTCTCCTAAGGTCAACAATGGCTCTGATACCAACTTGTCAACACCCGGATTTTTTAGTCCAGATGCCTATTATGCCATTCATCGCAATCCCAGGAATATTGTTTTTGCGAGACATAATAGATTGATATCACAGAACATCATTCATTACAACATCATAATTGTCTTACCACCAAGGATCACATGATCCAGTCTCATTACAATAATAGATGATCTATTGATCAATTACAAAACACATAGCGGAAGCGAAGTAGCGTAGTAGTATTCCATCTGTTCCACAGGCAGCTGTTGACGTCAGGAGTGGTCCTAGTTGTCGTAGACGTCCTGCTGTCCTTCTTCCTGGTTCTGATACTCCTCTTCATAGTCTGGCCATTTGAATAGCCAGGGACAGAGCCGTGAGTACTTTCAAGTACTCGCAAACTAATACTAATGTAAGTACTACCATTGCTATTGAGGGTGTTCTAAGCTCTAGGGTTGTTTGCATAAAGCCAATTTTATTTCATAACATTTTAGTAAACAACTCCTCATGTGCTAACTAACTCAAGTGGGAACATTAGTGTCATTTCCACAACTCTGTTGTGATTCAAATCCAAAGTCACCTTTCAAGTTCAATTCACAAGTCAAAAAGATATAAATTTCTGATGACGGAAACAGTATGGCCTTTCCAATTGTCCATGACCGCGGGCGCGGCTATTCGAATAGGTTTACACTCTGCAGAGGTTGCACACTTGTGCCACAACATTTGATTACATCCGTCAAGGATAACCTCGAATAATCGTAACTCAGTACGCGGATCATCAACCGTTCACCTTTCACTTACACATCCTAGTATAGGCACCTCTCCCCATGAGCTTGGCCTCCCAGTGATAGCCAACTGTTATCTCGGGAACTGCACAGGGCTTGGGTCGTACATTCACCTCATTTCACGTCATTTCACTTTCAACGGAGGCAGCCTCGGCATAACCTCTATTGACGCTTGTTTAGAGGGAACCCATACTAAGACACATAAATTTCCAGCTAAGCCTTACCCATAATCAGGTATTGTGGGGGTACTCAAGAATTGGAAGGGTATCGCATCCAACTCAATCATCAGTTTTTATCAAGTTCACCAAGTCAAATTCATGTCATATTCACCTTCAAAATCTTTCAACGAAAATGACTCATCATTCCAAGGTTTTCACCATCATTTCACAAACACATGTTCCCATCTAGAGTAGTCATTTTTATTTTAGCACTATCATCTAGGTATGAGGGGTGCTAAGTAATTTGCTTTGCTTCTAGGCTAACTTTGATACTCTTGAACTAATCCAATACTAACCAAGTGAATCATAAATCAAAAAGTACTTTGATAAAACAAAAGTAATAAAGCTTGTAAAGTAAAAACTGGGAAATAGGATTATTAAGCATAAAGTAAAAAGGGTGATGCCTTGCTCTGGGTGAGCTTTGCACTTTGAAAGAGTATTATCTTGCCTTGATTGGGGAATTGGTCAAAGTGGTCTTCTTCTCCTTGGAAGTAGACCTCCTCCTCCTCTTGATACTCCTCGGTACTAGCGCCTAAAATCGAATACGAGGTATACAGTCATCATACCAAACTTAAGTACTAGACTAAGCACACACATGAGTCACACAAACTTAGGCTAGCATCACACATTACTACTAGGTTGGTGGACTTTGTTTTTCTTATTTAAGAAAAATAATTTCCTCTCATTATAACTACTACTTGAGGTGTTTCTTTTCCTTCTTTAGATAAATAATTTCCTCTCATTATCTTATTAAGATTTAATTTCCTTCATGAATCATACATGACCTAGGTTGACCAAAGTCAACCTCTTCATACTCATCATTTAAGAAAATGATTTAAATGAGGTGAAGCACCTCATGCAATTTAATCCTAACATAGTAATGATTTAATATCATCAAACAATTTCACATGAGAACCTATAGACCAGGGTCTCTATCTCATTCTGAAATGTTTGTGACAAGATTTAAATGAGAGAAAAGCTCCCATATGATTTATAAATAGTTTTGGACAATATCATTGACTAAAAATGGCCATATAGTCCTCTAATTAAACTAGGCCATGATCACTCAAGGCAACCATGCCATATTTTTGTAGAAACAATTAGTGTAAGTAAAATGTGAGCTATGAGAGTTGAAAACAACTTAATAGTATTTTTGGTTGATTTTTAAGAATTGTTTGAAATCTGAAAAGTCCCTGCCTTGTTATTTTTGCTACCTTATTTCTACAACAGATATAGGGTTGAATCCAATGTGGTTGGTTAGAGATTTTCATAAGCTTTCCAAAAATATAAAGTTTGTCAAATTTGGCTCAGTAGATATTTTCTATTGACTTTTGAACAGGACACCAGTATTTGAATTTGGTTTTAAACAAACAAACGCAATTCAAACAGGTGGGCCTTGGCGGGAAACTAAACGGGCCAACGGGAGAGAAAGGGAGAGGGGGGTGACATGGGGGTCACTATGGTGGCCGGCATGGCATGCTATGGGATTGTTTGTGCTCTTCTTTTGGTCTCTGAGGGCTTGGCACTGGTGTGTGATGTGAGGCCAGGCTAGGTGACAAGGTTAGCCAGTTTGGAGAGGTCTAGGGCTTGCACAACTAATAAATTTCAAAGTGTATGTGACATAAGACAAGATTTTGGGCATGGTGGTGATGTGAGGTGACCATGCACACTTGGTGAGGTCATGCTAGATGGTTTTGGGCACCAGGTAGTGTGGATGAGCACAAGGGAGAGAGAAGTGAGGTGATGGAGAGTGGTTGCAATAGTGGTTGTACCTCTATGGCATCATCTTTTATTATTTGTCAAGGTCTTATGTGTGATGATTTTTGACCAATTTTTGTGATGGATGTGTTCTAAAAGATGTTGGACAGCAATATGTGGCATTGGTTTGAGATTTGAAAAGGATTTGTGAAAATCCTAAATTTGGAGGGAATCTAGAATCTAGTTCAACATAGCCTCTTGGTTTGACTAAATTGAGCAATGGTCAAAGGTATGGTCAAAGTGGTCAACATCAAAGTTGCTCATCTTGATGAGGTGTTGGATGAGGTGCAAAGAGTTGTTAGGGTTTGGTTTAAGAATCTCTAATTAAAAGGGCTCAAAGTTGGTATGTTGTTAAAAATGGCTTAAGTGACCATTATCATATGTGATCACAATTTGAGTTTTAATTTGATTTTATTTGTGTTTCTTTGATTCCAAAAGTTGTAATAAGTGTTTAGTAACATAATACAACTAATGGTGAAGGCCAAAATGGTCTAGGGTAAAGATTTGCAAAAATGGCATAAACCATAAGTGAGTGTTTTGTGATTTTCTAACTTTTATTCTTTTCTTTTTCTTTGCTGCACTTAGGCATGTGTGAGGTTTATTTGGTGTTAGATTGAGTTGGGGAAAGGGTTCAAACCATTTTGGGACAATGTGGGTGCCTAGGTCAAGATTTAGTATTATGGCTAAGTGCCACATATGACTCTATGCATATGTTGCATTTGATTTTTAATTTGACTTTTCTTGACCCAATTGATGTTGTTGAGTGTTGAAATGGTATAGAGGAGTGATCCAACCATTCACAACAAGTCTTAGGGTCAAGGTTCTTAATTTCACAAATTGGCTCTTTACTCTCATATGCCTCTATGGCATTTTTATTTTCCCTTTAAAATATTTTCTTTTCACCTTGGATTTGATTGGTTGAGCACGAGGTAGGGTTGATTTAATGTTTTCAAAACATCTACACAAGGTAGAAAGGTCTAGGTAAAAGTTTTACCAAAATAGCCATAGGCACATAGGCCCTTTTCTTATTTTATTTCTTTCTATTTTGTTTTAGCTTGGAGGGTGAAAAGAGGGGTGAGGTTTAGGGTTTTGTGGGGTTTAGCAAAGTTTCCTCATCATTTAGAAAGGTAAAAGGGTACTAGTCAAAGTTTGCATATTAGGGCTATATGCCCACATAGGACTTTTGGTGTTCTTTTTGGTTTCTTCCTATTTGATCTTATTAGGTTTGGAGAAAGTTAGGGTTTAGGGTTTTAGGTCATTTCAAAATATTTCAACCAACAATTATAGCAAGATCACAACATATAAGTATGATCAGTAGGTATCAAACTTAAATTAATAAAAGTTTTTGTTGGTTCCAAAAATTTGGAAAAAGGGAAATTGAATTTCTTCTTTGTTTGAAAATTTGGGATGTTACAGCAAGCCGATGAGATTGACAACCTCACTGTTAAGTTGGGGCAAAGTATTTTGATTGTGTTGTGCAGGTTCCACGTTGGCGCCGGAATCCCTGGTGTTGCGTCGCACTACACTCCGCCACCAACAACCTTCACGTGTTCCTTGACTCCTACTGGTTCGATAAACCTTGGTTTCTTACTGAGGGAAACTTGCTGCTGTACGCATCACACCTTCCACTTGGGGTTCCCAACGGGCGTGTGCTTTACGCGTCAACAAGCTAAATTTCTGGCGCCGTTGCCGGGGAGATCAAGACACGCTGCAAGGGGAGTCTCTCACATCCAATCTCTTTACTTTTTTATTGTCTTGCTTTACTTTACTTTATTTTCTGCTTTATTTGCTGTCTTTATATCAAAAATACAAAAAAAATTAGTTACTTGCTTTACTTTATTTAATATCTTGTTTGCGTTCTCAATATCAAAAACACAAAAAAAAAATTAGTTACTTGCATTTACTTTATTTAGTTGGCTTAATTTACTATTGCTAAAATGGGTACTCCTGAGAATACTAAGTTGTGTGACTTCACAAGCACAAATAATAATGATTTCCTATGCACACCTATTGCTCCACCTGCTGCTACAGCAGAATTTTATGAAATTAAACCTACTTTACTAAATCTTGTTATGAGAGAGCAATTTTCTGGTGTTAGTTCTGATGACGCTGCTGCCCATCTTAATAAAAAAATTTAACTTTGTGAAATGCAAAAGTATAAGGATGTAGATGGTGACATTATAAATTGAAATTGTTTCCTTTCTCCTTAAGAGGAAGAGCTAAAGATTGGTTGCTATCTTTGCCTAAGAATAGTATTGATTCATGGACTAAATGTAAGGATGCTTTCATTGGTAGATATTATCCTCCTGCTAAAATTATATCTTTGAGAAGTAGCATAATGAATTTTAATAAATTGGATAATGAGCATGTTGCCCAAGCATGGGAAAGAATGAAATCTTTGGTCAAGAATTGCCCTACCCATGGACTGACTACTTGGATGATCATCCAAACCTTTTATGCAGGACTGAATTTTTCTTCGCGGAACCTATTGGATTCAGCTGCTGGAGGTACTTTTATGTCCATCACCTTAGGCGCCGCAACAAAGCTTCTTGATGATATGATGATCAACTACTCTGAATGGCATACTGAAAGGGCTCCACAAGGTAAGAAGGTAAATTTTGTTGAAGAAACCTCCTCCTTGAGTGATAAGATTGATGCTATTATGTCTATGCTTGTGAATGGTAGATCTAATGTTGATCCTAATAATGTTCCCTTAGCTTCATTGGCTGCTCAAGAAGAGCATGTTGATGTGAACTTCATTAAAAATAATAATTTCAACAACAATGCTTATCGGAATAATTCTAGTAACAACTATATGCCATATCCTTCTAATAATGGTAATTCTTATGGTAGATCTGTTTTGCCTAATGAGGAAAAGATGCTAGAAATTGAAAGAGCTACTAAGAGCTTTATGCAATCACAATATGAGCAAAATCAATTGTTTGCTAAAACTATGAATGAACAATCTGCCTTGTTGAAGAATATAGGGAATCAACTTGAAAATTTGAATATGGAGATTTCTGGATTGCAAATTAAGCTTTCAAATGCCGAAAACCGAATCTCATACATGTCTGAGTCACAATCTTCTTTAATTAATAAAATGGCCGCTAAACCTGAGGATAATGATAATAAAATTTTTGCTACAACAAACGCTATCCAAGTTCGAATTAATGAAAATATTAGATTAATGGCTGAATTGCATGCTAGGTGAAAAAGAGAAGAAAAATTTGCTAAAGAGAATAATGTAGCTAAAGTTTGGACTATTACCACCACTAGTAATGTTGATGCTTCACATGTTGCTAAACCTCCTACTATCAATGGTAAAATAATTGGTGTTAGCAATGTTTCTACTCCTAATGCAAAGCGTGCAAAACTGACTGAAACTGCTAAAACTGCTGAAACTACTTGTGATAAAACTGCTGAAATTTTTCAAAATATTGGGGACAATGATCCCATTGATGTAGATCATAATGGTTTATATTTTGATGATTGTCATATCTCTGAAGTTATAAAGTTCTTGCAAAAACTTGCTAGAAGTCCCAATGCTAGTGCTATAAATTTGGCCTTTACAAAACATATTACAAATGCTCTCATAAAAGCTAGAGAAGAGAAATTAAAACTTGAAACTTCTATTCCTAGGAAGTTAGAATATGGTTGGGAGCCCATCATTAAGATGAAGGTCAATGATTTTGATTGTAATGCTTTATGTGATATTGGTGCAAGTATTTCTGTTATGCCTAAGAAAATCTATGATATGCTTGACTTGCCACCATTGAAAAATTGTTATTTGGATGTTAATCTTGCTGATAATTCTATAAAGAAACCTTTGGGGAGGATTGATAATGTTCGCATTACGGTTAACAATAACCTTGTCCCCGTTGATTTTGTTGTCTTGGATATTGAATGCAATGCATCTTGTCCCATTATTTTGGGAAGACCTTTTCTTCGAACTGTTGGTGCTATTACTGATATGAAGGAAGGGAATATTAAGTATCAATTTCCTCTCAAGAAAGGTATGGAACACTTCCCTAGAAAGAAAATGAAGTTACCCTTTGATTCTATTATTAGAACAAATTATGATGTTGATGCTTCATCTCTTGATGTTACTTGATTCACACTTTCTGCGCCTAGCTGAAAGGCGTTAAAGAAAAGCGCTTATGGGAGACAACCCATTATTTTACTTCTACACTTTTGTTTTATATTTGAGTCTTGGAAGTTGTTACTACTGTAGCAACCTCTCCTTATCTTTATTTTATTGCATTGTTGTGCCAAGTAAAGTCTTTGATAGTAATGGTGATACTAGATTTGGATTACTGCGCAGAAACAGATTTCTTGCTATCACGAAATTGAGTAGCCCCCTCTGTAGGTAACTCAGAAAAATCTGCCAATTTATGTGCGTGATCCTCAGATATGTACGCAACTTTCATTCAATTTGAGCTTTTTCATCTGAGAAAGTTAAGTGCCCCAGAAAAATTCGTCTTTATGGACTGTTCTGTTTTGATAGATTCTGCCTTTTATTTCGCATTGCTTGTTTTGCTATGTTTGATGGATTTCTTTGTTCCATTAACTTTCAGTAGCTTTGTGCAATGTCCAGAAGTGTTAAGAATGATTATGTCACCTCTGAATATGTGAATTTTTGATTATGCACTAACCCTCTAATGAGTTTGTTTTGAGTTTGGTGTGGAGGAAGTTTTCAAGGGTCAAGAGAGGAGGATGATACAATATGATCAAGAAGAGTGAAAAGTCTAAGCTTGGGGATGCCCCCGTGGTTCATCCCTGCATATTTCAAGAAGACTCAAGCATCTAAGCTTGGGGATGCCCAAGGCATCCCCTTCTTCATCGACAACTTATCGAGTCACCTCTAGTGAAACTATATTTTTATTCCGTCACATCTTATGTGCTTTACTTGGAGCGTCTGTATGTTTTTATTTTTGTTTTTGTTGGAATAAAATCGGATCCTAGCATTCTTTGTGTGGGATAGAGACACGCTCCGCTGTTGCATATGAACATTTGTGTTCTTAGCTTTACTTTTAATGTTCATGGCGAAGGTTGAAACTGCTTCGTTCATTGTTATTTGATTGGAAACAGAAAATGCTTCATGTGGTAATTGGTATAATGTCTTGAATAATTTGATACTTGGCAATTTTTGTGCTCAATAGATCATGTTTAAGCTCTTTCATCATGTACTTTGCACCTATTAATGAAGAACTACCATAGAGCTTGTTGACATTTGGTTTGCATGATTGGTCTCTCTAAAGTCTAGATATTTTCTGGTGAGGTGTTTGAACAACAAGGAAGACAATGTAGAGTCTTATAATGCTTGCAATATGTTCTTATGTATGTTTTGTTGTACCAGTTCATACTTGTGTTTGCTTCAAACAACCTTGCTAGCCAAAGCCTTGTATTGAGAGGGAATACTTCTCGTGCATCCAAATCCTTGAGCTAAAAACTATGTCATTTGTGTCCACCATACCTACCTACTACATGGTATTTTTTTCTGCCATTCCAAGTAAATACTTCATGTGCTACCTTTAAACAATTCAAAAGTTATTATCTCTTTTTGTGTCAAATGTTTTATAGCTCATGAGGAAGTATGTGGTGTTTTATCTTTCAATCTTGTTGGGCAGACTTTCACCAATGGACTAGTGGCTTCATCCGCTTATCCAATAATTTTGCAAAAAGAGCTGGCAGCGGGGTTCCCAGCCCCCAATTAATTAACTTTCATTAATAATTCTCTTCACATGTTTTGCCCTGATTCATCAGTAAGCAACTTAATTTTGCAAATAGACACTCCTTCATGGTATGAGAATGTTGGAAGGCACCCGAGGATTCGGTTAGCCATGGCTTGTGAAAGAAAAAGGTTGGGAGGAGTGTCATCCATAAATAAATAAAAACTAAAGTACATGTGTAAACAAAAGAGAAGAGGGATGATCTACCTTGCTGGTAGAGATAACGTCCTTCATGGGAGCCGCTCTTTGAAAGTCTGTTTGATGAGGGGGTTAGAGTGCCCACTACCATTCGTTGACAACAACAAACACCTCTCAAAACTTTACTTTTATGCTCTCTATATAATTTCAAAACTTGAAAAGCTCTAGCACATGATTTTATCCCTGTTTCCCTCTGCGAAGGGCCTTTCTTTTACTTTATGTTGAGTCAGTTTACCTACTTCTTTCTATCGTAGAAGCAAACACTTGTGTCAACTGTGTGCATTGATTCCTACATACTTGCTTATTTGCATTCATCATATTACTTTGTGTTAACAATTATCCATGAGATAAACATGTTGAAATTGAAAGCAACTGCTGAAACTTATATCTTCCTTTGTGTTGCTTCAAAACTTTCTACTAAGAATCTATTGCATTATGAGTTAACTCCTATGCAAGTCTTATTGATGCTTGTCTTGAAAGTATTATTCATGAAAAGTCTTTGCTATATGATTCAGTTGTTTACCCATTGTCTTTACCATTGCTTCGAATCACTTCATTCATCTCATATGCTTTACAATAGTATTGATCAAGATTATGATAGCATGTCACTTCAGAAATTATCTTTGTTATCGTTTACCTACTCGAGGGCGAGTAGGAACTAAGCTTGGGGATGCTTGATACGTCTCAAACGTATCTATAATTTCTTATGTTCCATGCTACTTTTAAGACAATACTCACATATTTTATATACACTTTACATCATTATTATGCATTTTCTGGCACTAACCTATTGACAAGATGCCGAAGAGCCAGTTGCTGTTTTCTGCTGTTTTTGGTTTCAGAAATCCTACAAAGGAAATATTCTCGGAATTGGACGAAATCAACGCCCAGGGTCTTATTTTTCCACGGACTTTCCACAAGACCGAAGAGGATACGAAGTGGGGCGACGAGGCGCCCAGACCACAGGGTCGCGCGGCCAAGGGTGGGCCCGCGCCGCCCTATGGTGTGGGGCCCTCGTGCCTCCACCGACCCTGCCCTTCGGCCTACTTAAACTCTCCATCGCGAAAACCCTATTACCGAGAGCCACGATACGAAAAACCTTCCAGAGACGCCGCCTCCGCCAATCCCATCTCGGGGGATTCAGGAGATCACCTCCGGCACCCTGCCGGAGAGGGGAATCATCTCCCGGAGGACTCTACATCACCATGATCGCCTCCGGACTGATGTGTGAGTAGTTCACCCTTGGACTATGGGTCCATAGCAGTAGCTAGATGGTTGTCTTCTCCTCATTGTGCTATCATGTTAGATCTTGTGAGCTGCCTATCATGATCAAGATCATCTATTTGTAATTCTACATGTTGTGTTTGTTGGGATCCGATGAATATGGAATACTATGTCAAGTTGATTATTCTTCTATCATATATGTGTTGTTTATGATCTTGCATGCTCTCCATTGCTAGTAGAGGCTCTGACCAAGTTGATACTTGTAACTCCAAGAGGGAGTATTTATGCTCGATAGTGGGTTCATGCCTCCATTGAATCTGGGACAGTGACAGAAAGTTCCAAGGTTGTGGATGTGTTGTTGCCACTAGGGATAAAAAATCAATGATTTGTCTAAGGATATTTGTGTTGATTACATTACGCACCATACTTAATGCAATTGTCTGTTGTTTGCAACTTAATACTGGAAGGGGTGCGGATGCTAACCCGAAGGTGGACTTTTTAGGCATAGATGCATGCTGGATAGCGGTCTATGTACTTTGTCGTAATGCCCAATTAAATCTCATAGTAGTCATCATGATAAGTATGTGCATTGTTATGCCCTCTTTATTTGTCAATTGCCCAACTGTAATTTGTTCACCCAACATGCTATTTCTTATTGGAGAGACGCCACTAGTGAACTGTGGACCCCGGTCCATTCTTTTACATCTGAATACAATCTAGTCCAATCATTGTTCTCTACTGTTCTTCGCAAACAAACATCATTTTCCACACCATACATTTAATCCTTTGTTTACGGCAAGCCGGTGAGATTGACAGCCTCACTGTTAAGTTGGGGCAAAGTATTTTGATTGTGTTGTGCAGATTCCACGTTGGCGCCGGAATCCCTGGTGTTGCGCCGCACTACACTCCGCCACCAACAACCTTCACGTGTTCCTTGACTCCTACTGGTTCGATAAACCTTGGTTTCTTACTGAGGGAAACTTGCTGCTGTACGCATCACACCTTCCACTTGGGGTTCCCAACGGGCGTGTGCTTTACGCGTCAACATTAATTCAGAAAAATCAAAAAATAATAATAACTTGTGCACATATCCTTAATATGTGTCATGTTTATGAGAAAAAATAATAAATTTGGTGTAAGGTCATTTTCATAAAAAAATCTTCACACAAATGAGCTATCATGTACGAAGGTGTAGAGAGTTCGTAGGAGAGTCAGAGAGGGTTTAGGGTTAGGTTTCAATAAAATTCAAAAAATTGACGAAAATCACCAAAGCTTCATTTTGGAGGGAATAAGAAGGATTTGAACTCACTTTTTCATTTTACATATTTTAAAATTGTTATTTCACTATTTAGGGTTTAGGGTTAAGCTAAGGGTTTAGGGTTAGGGTTAGGGTTAGGGTTAGGGGTTAGGGGTTAGGGTTAGGGTTAGGGTTAGGGTTAGGGGTTAGGGTTCATGAGCTTAGAATTTAGGGTTAGGGTTAGGGCTAGGGTTAGTGTTTAGGGTTAGGGTTTAGGGTTATGGGTTAGGGTTTAGGGTTAGGGTTTAGGGTTTAGGTTTAGGGTTAGGGTTTAGGGTTTAGGTTTAGGGTTATGTCGTAGGGTTCAGGAGTTTAGGGTTTAGGGTTAGGGTTTTGGTTTAGGTTTAGGGTTAGCGGTTAGGATGTAGGGTTAGGGTTAGGGTTAATATTTAGGGTTTAGGTTTAGGGTTTTGGTTTAGGGTTAGGGTTTATGGTTAGGGGTTAGGGTGTAGGGTTAGGGTTTAGGGTTAGTGTTTAGGGTTTAGGGTTTAAGGTTAGGCTTAAGGTTTAGCGTTTACAGATTCGGTTCATCTCTTCAAAGGACCAAGTTGCTGATATCTTCACAAAGCCTCTCCCTTTACTTTTGTATGAGCATTATAAACGCAATCCCAATCTTTTCCTAGTTAAGATTGAGGGAGGGTGTTAGAGTATATCATATACTTTTTGTACACGTGTGTGGTCATATTTGTGAACTCTTTTATACAATATATATACGAAATGATCCGTACCCGATGAGGCACGTCGGGACGACCCAATACTTTCTCATTCCGCTTACATATTACTTTCCACTAAAATAAATGTATCTATAATTAAAATATGTTTAGATACATCAATATTAGTGTCAACTAACATCAATCGGAGGGAGTAGTATTTTGTTTGTCTCGGTCCAAATGTTACCACTAAATTCCTCCATCTACTCTCGGTCATGTCTAATTCTCAAGTCACGAAATTCGATCCGCAGCACCAAAACTAGAGAAGGCCCAAGACAAGCAAGAACAGTCAGTCGGCACCGATCTACTTTCGGTCAGTCTAATTCTGATTCTTCTGTTGATGTTGCTAAACACTGTATGTTCTATGATCAATGCAGCCAGGCCAGCCAATCGCTGGGCCGGAACTTGTTTCCTGAGCAAAACTAGGAACCGGAAATATTAGGAAAGCACGCTCAGTATTGCTTTGCTCCTCCACTGTAGATCTATCACTAGTAGAAAAAAGGTCTTCCATCCTAACCCATTAGTCCCCAAATATTTTGATCCGGAACTAATGGGGTCTTTAGTTCCGGTTCTACTGGTGAACCGAGACTAATGCTCTAGTCCGGGACTAAAGAGTACCCTTTAGTCTCGGTTG
This sequence comes from Lolium rigidum, assembly GCF_022539505.1. Lineage (NCBI taxonomy): Eukaryota > Viridiplantae > Streptophyta > Magnoliopsida > Poales > Poaceae > Lolium > Lolium rigidum. Next base: position 220,828,956 of record NC_061508.1, on the reverse strand, counting down.
GTAACACCAACCGGGACTAACGGGTTATGGCGGGCTGCGGCCGGCGCAGCCCTCTTTAGTCCCGGTTGGTGTTACGAACCGAGACTAAAGGGCCTTTAGTCTCGGTTCGTAACACCAACCGGGACTAAAGGTTATTTTTCTGGTTTTTTACTCCCCACGCACTCTCCCCCCCCCCGTGGATCGCCTTTTTAACTCTGTAAAATAGAAAAGAAAATGATAGAAAATTCAAAAATTAAAATCTTTTGAGATTCTGGTACGTTACGCAACCTGCTATTATGGAAAATTAAGAAATTCGAATTTTCACTTATTTTGCAAAAAGGGTTTGAAAAATGGTAAAACCGTATTAACTTTTGCATACGACATCGGAAAAAACGTATAATATATAAAAATCATCGTGGGAAAAAGTTACATCCGAATTAGCCATTTTTTAGATTCTCAAAATTTCAAATGAAAATATGAAAACAGGAAGATTTTAGATTTTGCTATAAATTACGGATTTTATATTTTTATTTTTAAAAAAATAAAATTAGTAATTGCATCCTGCATAAAGATTACTATTACTTTTACCCAATTTTTAGATTTTAAAATTTTTAGGTTTTAGGTTTGGCAAAAAAAAATTAAAAAATACAAATTAAAAAGTTAATGTTTATTTATTTATTCAAGTTCATTATTAAATCATTAATTTTGTTTATTAAAAGAATTATTTGAAATTCAAACAATAAATAAATGTGACACCGACCAACATGTTAATAGGATTGATATGATACTGTAATATCCCAGGTTTAGAGGCTACAAAATGAGAGAACACCAAAGTGTGCATTGCATTCATGCATAGAAAATCCGGGGAATTTTCGCGCTTCAAATAAAACTTACCACGATGAATCGAAGTTTCACTTGACTTGCTTGGAATTGAAGTAGATCATCAAGTCAAGCGCTATAAACTTCACTCGTGATCTTTGCTAAAACCTTGTTTTGGGTAGAGATGATTTGATCTATGGACTAGATCAAATGGAATTAGTTTTACAACAAACCACACCTTAAGTAAGGATTAACTACAAGATCTTATAAAGGATCTTAACATGCCATTCCTTACAACAACACATGAATAATTATTCCACTATGAATCAAAGAACTCAATTAATTAAGAAACTATTCTTTACTTATCTTTTCAATGTCTTCTACTAAATAAATGTTCCTACCATGAGTCACATGGTATATATATTTTCAACCACAATACTTGAACCAAGTCAAGAACTTGCATATTCATTCTTCATTAACTTTGACCATTTCAACCCTGTTTCCTAACTCATATCATTAAACCTAGAGAAAGGAGAGAATCATTCATGTATCCATTGAATAAAACCTAGATTACTATTTAAACCTTATCCAATTGAGGTACTTGTTGATACTAACCAATGATACAAGAAATATAAGTCAAGTACTAAACCCTATTTGACCTAGCTAAAACTTAATAGTAAGTAAGAACCTATTCTTCTAATTATAGTGAGGCAAGTGTTGTGATCATTACAACTTGGTAGTGATCATAAACCCTAGAGGAACCCTACCTATTCAGAGTAGCTCAACCTACAAAGGTATACTCAAGTATATGGACTTATACTTAATCTTGGAGAGAGAACCATAATTCACTAATGAGTTGTTATGAGACCAACACATTGATCATGACAAATTGGGTGATGATCATAAACCTTAAGAATCTAAGTGAGTGTGTTGAGAGAAGTATTAAAGAAGAGAGATTAGTGAGGAATAAGTGGATCATGTCTAATGCATGATCTTACTTTATAAATTGAGATGATAAGTTAAACCTATATATGTGATCCATATATCTCATTCTTCTCATGAAATGATAAGTAACTCATTAGTAGTTAACCAAACCAATACTCATGCCTTATATAGAGTAGTATTGATATGGTATCTAAACCTGCCTATCTAAACACTTAAGACAAACCTAGCATTGCCTTGATACCTTCAATCTACCTAAGTGAGGAGGATAACCCTAGCCACTAAAACATGATCTAGCTATGCTCATACCTGACCCTAGTTGTGTATCCCATTGGTGATCATAACTAAAACCCTAGGCCATATTTGAATTCCAATCCAAGCATTACTTTGGATTATAAATAGAACCCTGCCATACCTCATGCCTACTTAATACTTCAATTAGTAAAGTATTCCCAAAACTCTAAACCTTTCAAGTAGAATTCACCCCACATAGAATATTGTTTCCTAACTTGTGTATCATGTATCACAAATAATAACCCAAGCCATATATACCTTTAGACTAGATTCCATTTGGTGAGTAGAGTGAAACCAATAACCAATTCCACTTTGATTTCCAATCACCTTGTTTAGTTGCCCAAATGGAATATTGTGTCATAATTAAACCAACACTTTAACAAATGAGTCAACCATAATGAGCTTAGGATCTATCTTAAATAATTCAAGTCAGTAGTTTGCTAAGCAAGATTATTTAACACAGAGTGAAGACAACCATATTCTTAAACCTTTGGAAACAATTCCTCACATAAAATCATGAACCAATCCATTCCCATTGCCATTTATTTTAAACTCTAGCTATAATTATAATATGTGCACAATCCTTATTATGATGTACGAGTTAAACTTAACAAAGTGTTCACCAAGCACATGTTATAATTTTCAACCATTCAAACAGAGTGGTTCCTAAATAAAAGGAATAAAGATAAACATTCAAAACCATGCTCATTTTCAATTTAAAATGCATTTCACAAGAACACCAAATTACTCAATTATGAAATGGTTGTTTATAAACAAAACAATACAACAGGTAGCATTATCAAATTGTTCCGATATTAAAATATTTTAGAATCCGCAAAACAACACATAATTCAAATCAAGTTAAAACCGAGTAAATAAAAACGAGAAAAAGAAAACAGAAATTTGAAAAAGAAAATGGAGGGAAACTTACCTGGCAGGCTGAGCAGCACCGCAGCAGCCCATCACCATCACGTCCACCAAGCCCAGTATCAGCCCAGCCCAAAGCCACTTACCGTGTGGACCGCTTTAAAAATCGTGCAAGAAGAAAGCCACCTTCTTCTTCTTCCCCGGCGTCGACAGCACGCCTGCGCCAGTAGGCCACGACCCCGGCGGCGATAAAGACGACCTGGACGTCGCAGGCCATCTCAGAACCGTGCCCAACTCCTCTCGCGTCCATCTTATCCCTTCCGCATCAAGATTCACGCTCGAATGCAGCTCACCGTCGCCATCGCATCTCGGCCAGTACCGCCGGCGAGCCGACGAATCAGACCCTCTCTTGCCCTATAAATACTCCTAGAGCACCGCCAGGAAACCCTAGCACCTTGCCGCCCATCCATTTCTTCCCAGAACCTCTCTATCTCTCACATTCTTCCATGTACTGTCGCCGGCGTCATGGACGAGTTCGACGGAGGAGACCACCCCTAGCTCCGTGCAGTGGCTCGTTGGAAGCGCCTGGCCGCGTAGAGCATCCTGGAGGAGTCTAGCATCGAGGGAAACCAAGCTGATGAAGAATTTTGCCGTTCCCCTTCTCTCGGGTTCGCCGGGAAAGGATCAATCGCCGTCGTCTCCGGCGATTATCGTCGTCGCCGACCACACCGTCGTGTTCACGGTAAGCTTGCGCATCATTTGGACCTACCTTTGCTTCCTGGAACCATCTGTAGCTCTCAATCGATCATTCGCCGGAGAGCACCGCCGCAGGACATTGTCGCCGGCGTAGCTCCGGTGATCCCCTCGCCAAGCCACCACCACCATCGTGTTCCTTGTATTCTTCTCGTTCGTTTAGTATCAACCGCGCATCCAGGGAGGCCATATAGCGGCGGCGCCACCGTGCTCTGGCCGCCGGCGGTTAAACGCCGGTGCGGTCAACAGCCCCAGTCCACTTTAACCAGTCGTTGCCTGAGTGGCATCCGACGTGGCCTAGACCCCACATGTCTGTCTCTGGGTGTGTAACCGAATCGGTATGTTTAGCCTTTTTAGTTAATTTCAAATTCCAGTAAATAGTTAAAACTTTGCAAAATTGTATAAAATTCATTTCAACTCAGAAAATTATGAATAATATATCAAAATGCTCACAAAAATAAACTCTATTCAAATAAAATATAAAACAAAAATGTGTGCCAAAATAAAAATTCACTTATTTTTAACCTTATTAATTATGCCATTTCAATTATTTAAAATACAATTTGAATTCAATAAATTGTTAAGTGTAAAAATTAAATTTTAACTATTCAGTAACTAAGTAAAATGTTAGGATTAATTTTATTTACCATATTTGCATTAACTTAATTATTAGTGGTAATTCATAAACCCTAATTGCAAATTACTATTTTCTATTTTCTTTAAATAGTAATAACTCAAGAAAATATTATAAGCCAATATTATTTTGGTAAATCAAAACTTATTTACTTAAACATCTTTAGTTAACAAGTTAATTATTTTAAACCCTAATAACAATTATTAAACCCTGATTCTTAATGAAACCTAAATAGAAGTTACTCTAATTATTACATCTTGTAAAAATTAATAAAATGCTAAACCATTACTAATTTTGATTCAAAGTAATTAGTAACCACAACTCTATTTATCAATTATCATTTTAGGAGTTGTACCATAATTTAGAAACCCTAGTTTCAATTTGAGTAAGTCCTTGATCCCATTATTTTATGTGATCATTTGAAAATGCTTTAACCCTAAAACCCTAGTTGCTTATCACATGTGATCATGTGAATTTCACCTTACATAGAGACCCATATTATGTGACCAATGAATGCATGCTTATGATCCATTAGCATAAACCAAGTCACCTGAGATTATCATTCCATGTTCCTATTCTTAATTAAAACCTATATGATTCACTAGTATCACCTAGGTATAAACCCTAACTTGTTAATTGAATTAGTACCATTGATGCCTATTACTATAAACCATACCATTAGGATCAACCTCAACCATCATAATTTAGTAGAACCATAATGATGAACCCTAATATCAATCTTGTGTAGCATTTACATCACATGCTCCTATCCAACTAAACCCTACTTAGGAAATGATAAGTCACTTAGCTTAGAAACTATTAGTGATTATTTAGTGAAGCAAATGAGAAACCATAGTAAGCCCTAATAGCTAATTTATAGAACCATCTTGATAACCATCCTTTGATATGATGCTTAGAATAAACCATAGCAATAAACCTACCAATACTTGCTATATAGAAACCCAATCCAAATTAAGAACCAACTAGTTCCTATTAGTGAAACTAAAGGAATCCAATAGTAAACCCTAGAAAGCCATAGCACCTATATATAGTAGTTCATATTCTTATTTTAACCTGTTCTTCAAAAGTTATTCTTTTGAAGTACAAATGTCAATCAAACCTTAGAAGCCCTAATCCTTCTTTGAAATACTCAATATTTCTTAAACAACATGTTCTTCAAAAGTTATTCTTTTGAAGTATAGCATAAGTAATCATCAACCATGATCTGTAGAACTTAAAATTGACAATTGTTCTTTACATATTATTCCATCACTATTCTTTATGTGTGTACTTGTTCTGATGTCTTATATCACTTGATTATAATGCTAATATAACCAAACCCTAATAAGAACCTTGTTTGAGAACCATTCTACAAGTGCAACCAACCCTAAAGAAATCTTTACAACTCATACATCCTTAATCATCGAGGTTAGATTACGCTCGGGACGATTGCATCTCATACTATGCCTTATAGCATCTTTGCTAGTTCTTTAAACATTGTCCTTACCGGACGATGATGGTATTTCAGAATTTGGAGTTATCACGTATCGAAGCTTTTGCCTGCATAATCTTGCAGTCAAGAAAGGCAAGTTCATCGCTTGCTCATGTCATTTGATTATTTGTATCAAACTATATGCAAAGTACTATACTTATCACTCATGCATTGAAAAGCAAAGTATTATTTTACAATTATGAATATGACTATGTGGTGGGCAATGGAACCATGGTATGTGTTGATATGGTGGAGGTTCCATTGCATGGGTTATATCACCCTAGGATTAATTACCAATGCCGTCCAGGTGATTCTAGCGCCGTACATATCGCGTTATCCATAAGATCTATAATGGCTCTGGGGAAGTCAGCTGTATCTTTTCCCTTCTGCACGCCAACGGATTGGTAGAGCCGGCGGGGTGTTGGAGGCACCGCCGTAGGTTGGGATAGCCTTTTAAATCCCCATCCATTAGTGATGATGGCTCTACGATCTATGATGGATTGTCCGGAGTACACCATGAGTAAAGCCGTATTATCGGGGAAGTCTACTCGGAGGTGTACAGCTTGGACAAAAGGGTGGGTTTGCGGGGTCGCGGAGAAGGCGGTGATTGGCTTGGATCTTATACTCGGGCCTCACACCAAAGGAAGTGTGGACGAGCTGAGGACATACTCTCGGCCGGCAACATGGTTAAGATCTCTTGTGGGGTAAAGTAACGCACCTCTGCAGAGGGTATCAAGAATTGTGACTTGTCACTCCCTGTTCCGGGAAGGAAGCTGCGAACGCGGCAGGAAAGGAACTCCACGAAGTTCTAGTCAACTCGTGAAGACTGACGGGCATAGTTTTCAGAATAAAATAAACCTTTTGAAGAAATGATTATGAAAACTTGCATTGGCCTATGACTTTCTGGTCTATGGCTGTAGCTAGTGCATGATACACATATTTCCTAATATGAACTTGCTGAGTACGCTCGTACTCATTCTATCTCGTTTGAACCCCCTTCTTAGATCAAAGCACCGAAGGAGAAACTACCGTGGAACTCGAAGACAAAGGAGTCAACTGCAACAAGATGAGGAAGTCAGTCAAAGAAGCCAATGGAGTCAACTTCTGCATCAGCTATAATGGAAACCTAGACTAGTAATAGAAGGGAATCTTTCCCTAATCCTAGCACCTAAGTAGCTAGATTTCTATAGCAAGCCGGTTAGCTCTTAAGCTTGAGTTAGCAACAAGTTAGACTACGAGTCGTTCTTCTGGAGTTTATTTGAAGTTTTACCTCACTGTAAAGTAGGAGGTTGTGTTGATCTTATGTAAACAGCTCGTGTGTACTTCTATAGACATACCTTGGACTCGCATATGTTTCTATTGTACCACTCTGAGAGATGTAATATGAGTGGAACGGTGTTTCACTTGTGTTATGTCAACGACTTGTGTACTACACCATGCAGTAGTACGCTGGGTCACCGCAGATACTAGTATCACATACATGCGCGCGAAGCACTTGGATGCGGGACGGAATGGAACTCGAAGTTAAGCGTGCTAGTGTGGGAGGATGGGTGACCGAGCGGAAAGTGTGACCACGAGTAAATAATTTGAGTAGAGATAAGTGTAGTTAGAGATATAGACTAAACTATGCAAATAACGGTAATAATAGAAATTCTGAAGAAAAAATAATGGAGTGGAAAAAATAAAAAATAAAAAAAGATTACAAAATATGGAGATATTTTCGCCCGACGCGCGAAACCACGTGGATGAACCTTTAGTCCCGATTCGTAAGCAACCGGGACTAAAGGGTCGGGACTAAAGGGGGGATCTTTAGTCGTGACCCTTTAGTCCCGGTTACACAACCAGGACTAAATCCTCTTACGACCCGAGACTAAAAGGTCTTTTTCTACTAGTAAAGTCCTCAAGGCCGGCTTGCCGCCCCCAGACAGACGGTCTAAAGGAGCTAGTGCAAACATGCTAGATGAGTTGTGTGCGTGTACATGTTATGCCAAATTCTTCCCGGTGCATTCTATTCATAGCAATCCTCGTGACTAGATCACCGGGTGTGATTTGGCCCTTGTCTATCCTTTCTTCGTATATCTAGTAGTATTCTAGAAAAGAAATGAGACTTCTTCTTGCAGTACTCTAGTCGATGTTTCTGCTGTGTGGAGAAGCCGGGTATATATCTATCGGCTATAAGTCTGTGGAGTAACTCATCTTCAGTGTTCGCCAACCGCTTGACCAAATATAACTTGTTGAATCTGTACGGAGAGTACATTGTCAAATTATTAGAGAACTATAAATTAAAAGCTTTGAAGTATCTTAGGTTGTGACATTGCTTAAAATCTCATACACACGATACATGCTTCATGTTGGTCAGTACTTTCAAACAAACAAGGGCCTTCGGTAGGGAGAAGCACTTCCACCGATACTTTTTAACACCTTCATTGAAATAGTTGCAATACTATTTTAGCGTGCTAAGGCAGATGGTCAAATCGGCAGGGTAAAATTAAAAAAATACTAGGTAGTTAGAAAGGGGCATACGGTCAAATCTGCAGGGTAAGCGTCCCCACACGGCGTCAGATTGAGCGTTTGGGGGACGTGTTTTCTTCGTGCCGTGTTTGGGGGGACGTCGCTCCCAGTCGCGTCCCCCAACGTTGCCCCCAAACTTTTTTATAGGTTTTTAGAAAATACAACCATTTATTAAATATAGCATACAAATAAATATATTTGCCGAGATTGTTTTTAAATTAAAATACAAAAAACAATAAAACAACTAAACAAATGTAATAAATGGGGCTAGATCAAGGTGCCGCGGCATTTGCCGATAATTCTTTGATCCTTCACATATGCTTAACGAGATCATTTTGAAGTTACTCGTGAACATTGCTATCACGGATCTCTGGCAGCATTTTGTGCCATGATACTTGCAGTCTCTCAAATGTGGAATATTTTTCAGCATTTTCTTCCAATTTGAAAATATCACATTAAAGATGGCTCTCAAATTTGGAATATTCTTAGTTGTCGCAATGTCCCCTTGCGGGTTCAATGGCCAAAATTTTATTATGTTGCAACACATGTGGCAATCTCAAAAGTTATGGATACCCTACCTCCAGGTGTATCTCTTATAGGTAATTAAAGGATCATGGAATTAGTTGTTGGAGTGTCTATCAAGATCATGACTTGGAAAAGGCACGTAATCTGAAATTAATTCTTTCAGCATTCGAGCAGTTGTCCGGTCTTAAGATTAATTTTCATAAAAGTTAATTTTTTTTCGGTGAAGCCAAATATTAAACCAACATGTACAATGAATTATTCGGCTGTGGGATTGGTTGTTTTCCATTTCGCTATCTGGATATTCCGATTCACTATCGGAGACTCAGGTAGGCCGAATGGAAAATTGTTGAAGAAAGACTTCAAAAATATCTTACTAGTTGGAAAGGAAAATTACTATCCCTTGAAGAAAGATTAGTTCTCATTAATTCAGTACTTACAAATATGGTACTGTATATGATTTCTTTCTTCCAGTTACCGAAAGGAGTCTTGCATAGATTGGACTATTTCCGATCAAGATTCTTTTGGCAATGGGGATAGTGAGAAGAAAAGGTACCGGTTAACTAAATGGAGTGTTGTATACCGTACGAAAGATCAAGGTGGACTTGTTGTTCATGATCTTGAAGTTAAAAACAGGGCTTTGCTTGGTAAATGGTTGGCCAGGTTGTTAGCCGAGGATGGTGTATGGCAACAACTATTACGAAAAAATTATGTTGGTTCAAAGGCGATCTCTCCGGTTCTTTGAAAACCAGGTGATTCGCATTTTTGGGCTGGCATCATGGAAACTAAAAAGCACTTTTTCCCATTTGGTTCTTTCTCCATCAAGAACGGGGCGGAGATACAGTTCTGGGAAGATAGATGGTTGGGAACGACCACTCTTCGTGAACATTATCCATCTTTGTACAGTATAGTTCTCCATAAAGGGGATACCTTGCAGAAGGATTTGGAATATTTCCCTCCCTCTATGAAGTTCAGACGTGATCTTCTCGGTCCCCGACTAGTTGCTTAGAATGAACTGTTTTAGTGGTTAGATTCAATCCAGCTGGTTCGATGAATTTTTTTGGAGTCTCACCTAGAATGGTACGTTTTCGATTAGCTCCGAGCATTATGTATACCAACCCAACTGGTAGTAAATTATAAATCCATCCGGAAGATGAAGATATCTCTCAAAACAAAGGTCTTTGCATGGTATCTTCGTCGAGGTGTGATTCTTACTAAAGATAACCTTGTAAAACGCAACTGGCAGGGTTGTACGAAATATATGTTCTGTCATGAAGAAGAGAAAATAAAACACATTTTATTCAATTGTCGGGTTGCTAGATCTATATGGTCAATCATTCAGATAGGTTCTACCTTATATCCACCTCGTAGCATTGCAAATATTTTTGGCAGCTGGCTAAATGGGGTGGATTCTAGGTACAAAACGATTATCGGAGCGGGAGCGATTGCGGTAGCATGGCCGCTTTGGCTATGTAGAAATGACAAGGTTTTAAATGACAAAAAGTTTCTCTATCATGCAGGTCATTTACCGGTGTACAGCTTTGCTCCGTTCATGGTCGCCACTTCAACGTTTGGAGGATCACGACCTCTTTATGGAGGTGTCTACACGATTGGAGAACATAGCTAAGGAGTTTATTTTCCAACATGGGTGGTTGCATAGTCGGAGGATTGAAGCCAATAGAGTGCCATAGTAGTTGGCTTTTCATATCATTTTTAATATCTCTTTTAGCTTGATACAAGACCTTCGAACGGCTGTGTGCAACCTAGTTATGCAGAGGCTGTGTGTAATGCTTAAAACTTATTTAGTAATAAAACGCCCCTTATCGAAAAAATACATGTGCATGATGATTTTCTCCGTATGGAGAGAAGATTTTCCATTTGGCTGTTGCCATTGTTGGTCCATGGCCTGAGGCAGCGAATTGCTTTGTGGTTGGTGTATGCCAAGATATCAGCCTTCAGCTCCTCCTCTCTTGTTATTTTCTTTGCGGTGAACTGGTGATCACGGGGAATGGTCTTCTCCGCTGATAATATAGTCTTGACACCTTTAGTCCCGGTTCGTAAGCAACCGGGACTAAAGGGGGGGTCTTTAGTCGCGACCATTTAGTCCCGGTTGCACAACCAGAACTGAAGCCCCTTACGACCCGATATTAAAAGGTCTTTTTTCTACTAGTGTATAAAGTCCTCAAGGCCGGCTTGCTGCCCCCAGACAGACGGTCTAAAGGAGCTAGTGCAAACATGCTAGATGAGTTGTGTGCGTGTACATGTTATGCCAAATTCTTCCCGGTGCATTCTATTCATAGCAATCCTCGTGACTAGATCACCGGGTGTGATTTGGCCCTTGTCTATCCTTTCTTCGTATATCTAGTAGTATTCTAGAAAAGAAATGAGACTTCTTCTTGCAGTACTCTAGTCGATGTTTCTGCTGTGTGGAGAAGCCGGGTATATATCTATCGGCTATAAAGTCTGTGGAGTAACTCATCTTCAGTGTTCGCCAACCGCTTGACCAAATATAACTTGTTGAATCTGTACGGAGAGTACATTGTCAAATTATTAGAGGACTATAAATTAAAAGCTTTGAAGTATCTTAGGTTGTGACATTGCTTAAAATCTCGTACAAACGATACATGCTTCATGTTGGTCAGTACTTTCAAACAAACAAGGGCCTTCGGTAGGGAGAAGCACTTCCACCGATACTTTTTAACACCTTCATTGAAATAGTTGCAATACTATTTTAGCGTGCTAAGGCACATGGTCAAATCGGCAGGGTAAGAATTAAAAAAATACTAGGTAGTTAGAAAGGGGCAGACGGTCAAATCTGCAGGTCAAATCGGCAAGGTAAGAATTAAAAAAATACTAGGTAGTTAGAAAGGGGCATACGGTCAAATCTGCAGGGTAAGCGTCCCCACACGGCGCCAGATTGAGCGTTTGGGGGACGTGTTTTCTTCGTGCCGCGTTTGGGGGGACGTCGCTCCCCAGTCGCGTCCCCCAACGTTGCCCCCAAGCTTTTTTATAGGTTTTTAGAAAATACAACCATTTATTAAATATAGCATACAAATAAATATATTTGCCGAGATTGTTTTTAAATTAAAATACAAAAAACAATAAAACAACTAAACAAATGTAATAAATGGGGCTAGATCAAGGTGCCGCGGCATTTGCCGATAATTCTTTGATCCTTCACATATGCTTAACGAGATCATTTTGAAGTTACTCGTGAACATTGCTATCACGGATCTCTGCGTGCATGGCGAGGAAATCAGCAAAATCTACAGATAACTCATGATCAACATCCGCATGAGGGCACTGACACTTATAGGGACCAACATGTCTCCTGACATGATTCTTGCGGTCATCCTCGGTGATCATGTTGTGCATGATCACACAAATTTGCATCACCTCCCACATTTGGTCGTGACACCAGCTTAGAGCAGGGTACCGGACAATTGCAAATTGAGCTTGAAGCACACCAAATGCCCGCTCGACATCCTTCCTGCAAGCCTCCTGTCGTGAAGCAAAGTGGCAATTCTTCTGACCTGATGGAGCCGAGATTGTTTTGACAAAAGTGACCCATTTTGGATATATACCATCGGCTAGATAATAGCCTTTGGTATATTGGTGGCCATTGATCTCATAGTTGCATGGTGGAGCATGACATTCCACTAGTTTGCTGAACACCGGAGACTGCTGCAACACGTTGATGTCATTATGTGATCCCGCCATGACAAAGAACGAATGCCAAATCCACTGGTCATAATCTGTTACAGCTTCAAGCACCGCACTGCAATATCCATGACGCTATTTGTATATACCTTGCCAGGAAAATGGGCAGTTCTTCCATGACCAGTGCATGCAATCGATGCTTCCAAGCATTCTAGGGAATCCTCTGGCAGCATTTTGTGCCATGATCCTTGCAGTCTCTTCTTCAGTTGGCCCTCTCAAGTAGTATTTGCCAAACTTTCCCACCACAGCTCTGCAAAACTTGTACATGCACTCAATGGCAGTAGACTCACTCATGCGAAGGTAGTCGTCCTATGTATCAGCAGGTGCCCGTATGCAAGCATTCTCATGGCGGCGGTGCACTTCTGAATCGATGAGAACCCGGAAATGCATATAGCATCGTGCTTCAGCTTGAAGTAGTTGTCGAACTCTCGAACGTCGTGGAGGATATTCATGAACAAACCCTTGATCATCCTATACCGGCGCCGAAAATTGTTGGCATGTGTTGCCTCATCTGCGAAGTAGTCGTTGTGCAGCATGGCATGCCCCTCCATCCTTTGTCGGGGCATCGACTTATTTCTCCCCGGCTTTGATCCTCCGCGGCGCGGCCGGTTCCGCTTCTCCGCCTCGGCATCAATATGTCCTGGAGGGACGCGATGATCAGCAAATGCTCCCGAATATCGTCGTCGAAGGCTTTCCCGTCCTCCAGCAGTTGGACAAGCATCTCATCATCGCTATCCATGTCTGGAGCAAAATTAATGGTTAAAATTGCGCCGCGGCAGACGAGGCAACGAACAGCGGCCTATCTCGCCTACCTGACAAGTCGTCGAACACCTTATGTGTGCGGAGGTGGGGCGGATTTTACGCTGCATTCTTGGACGCGCTGGCAAAGACGCGGAGGCGAAAAGGTCAGCGAGAGAGCCAACCGCGACGACGGTGCCGACTCAGAAGAGATCAGCCGTCGAAACGGCCAGCAAATCCAGCGGCGACACGGAGGGGTGGGAGACGCGGGAGGGAAGGCGCGGCGAGAAATAACGGTTATGGAAATAGTCGCCGATAGGTGCGAGCCCGCCTTGCTTTTCGTTGTGTCCGGCGTGCCCGGAGCGTCCCCTGAGTAGCGGGGATGGGCTCGGGCGCCGGACACCGTATTGGGCCGTCCCGGACAAAAGGAGGCTTTGGGGCGCGCGGCTGGTAAAGATTTTTTGTCCGACGGCCCAAATCCCTTTGGAAGACGCTTTGGAGGACGCAACTGGAGGTGCTCTAAGAATAGGAAAATTACTACTACCTGGATAGGAAAGTAAACAATTATTACATGGGAAACCGAACCGGTAGGGTGAGATAGGTAAAATAGAAAAAATGACTAGGTAGTTGGAAAGGAAAGCATAGTTCTATACATAGGAGGTGGCTAATCATAATCAAATCCATGCTTAGCAACATATAGTTATATACATGTTGTTCTTCATTATGTGAAAAGTTGTCTAGCAAAGGCTTAATTATTTAGGTCTAGATTCTTTTTCCTAAGTGATAAAGAAAACAAAGCTTGGCCAGACAGAGTATTATTTGTCGTCCAAAATATTAATGAGGCCTAGGAATTTACAACTGCACTTCATATTAAATGGTTATTCAAACTTATTACTAAGAATTAGGTGTGACATGAGTTGTTCCATAACAAATATATAGGCTCTAAGGGTGTAATTTGGATTCATTGGAAATCTAGAGATTCTAAGGTTGTCATTCCGATTCATTGGAAATCTATATATTGAAGCAGCCATTCTTCCAATTTGAAAATATCACATTAAAGATGGCTCTCAAATTTGGAATATTCTTAGTTGTCGCAATGTCCCCTTGCGGGTTCAATGGCCAAAATTTTATTATGTTGCAACACATGTGGCAATCTCAAAAGTTATGGATACCCTACTGATACGTCTCCGACGTATCGATAATTTCTTATGTTCCATGCCACATTATTGATGATATCTACATGTTTTATGCACACTTTATGTCATATTCGTGCATTTTCTCGGAACTAACCTATTAACAAGATGCCGAAGTGCCGGTTGATGTTTTCTCGCTGTTTTTGGTTTCAGAAATCCTAGTAAAGAAATATTCTCGGAATTGGACGAAATCAACGCCCGGGGTCCTATTTTACCACGAAGCTTCCGGAAGACCGAAGAGGAGACGAAGTGGGGCCACGAGGTGGCCGGACTACGGGCGGCGCGGCCCAAGCCCCGGCCGCGCCGGCCTGTAGTGTGGGCCCCTCGTGCCGCCTCTTGACCTGCCCTTCCGCCTACTTAAAGCCTCCGTCGCGAAACCCCCGCACCGAGAGCCACGATACGGAAAACCTTCCGGAGACGCCGCCGCCGCCAATCCCATCTCGGGGGATTCAGAGATTGCCTCCGGCACCCTGCCGGAGAGGGGAATCATCTCCCGGAGGACTCTACGCCGCCATGGTCGCCTCCGGAGTGATGTGTGAGTAGTCTACCCCTGGACTATGGGTCCATAGCAGTAGCTAGATGGTTGTCTTCTCCCCATTGTGCTTAATTGTCGGGTCTTGTGAGCTGCCTAACATGATCAAGATCATCTATCTGTAATTCTATATGTTGCGTTTGTTGGGATCCGATGAATAGAGAATACTTGTTATGTTGATTATCAAAGTTATGTCTATGTGTTGTTTATGATCTTGCATGCTCTCCGTTACTAGTAGATGCTCTGGCCAAGTAGATGCTTGTAACTCCAAGAGGGAGTACTTATGCTCGATAGTGGGTTCATGTCTCCGTGAATCTGGGGAAGTGACAGAAATCTCTAAGATTATGGATGTGCTGTTGCCACTAGGGATAAAACATTGATGATATGTCCGATGATGTAGTTATTGATTACATTACGCGCAATACTTAATGCAATTGTCTGTTGTTAGCAACTTAATACTGGAGGGGTTCGGATGATAACCTCGAAGGTGGACTTTTTAGGCATAGATGCATGCTCGGATAGCGGTCTATGTACTTTGTCGTAATGCCCAATTAAATCTCACAATACTCATCATAATATGTATGTGCATGGTCATGCCCTCTTTATTTGTCAATTGCCCAACTGTAATTTGTTCACCCAACATGCTGTTTATCTTATGGGAGAGACACCTCTAGTGAACTGTGGACCCCGGTCCAATTCTCTATACCTGAAATACAATCTACTGCAATACTGTTCTACTGTTTTCTGCAAACAATCATCTTCCACACTATACATATAATCCTTTGTTACAGCAAGCCGGTGAGATTGACAACCTCACTGTTTCGTTGGGGCAAAGTACTTTGGTTGTGTTGTGCAGGTTCCACGTTGGTGCCGGAATCTCTGGTGTTGCACCGCACTACATCCCGCCGCCATCAACCTTCAACGTGCTTCTTGGCTCCCTACTGGTTCGATAAACCTTGGTTTCATACCGAGGGAAAACTTGCCGCTGTACGCATCACACCTTCCTCTTGGGGTTCCCAACGGACGCGTGCTTGTACGCGTATCAAGCTCTTTTTCCGGCGCCGTTGCCGGGGAGATCAAGACACGCTGCAAGGGGAGTCTCCACTTCCCAATCTCTTTACTTTGTTTTTGTCTTGCTTAGTTTTATTTACTACTTTGTTTGCTGCACTAAATCAAAATACAAAAAAATTAGTTGCTAGTTTTACTTTATTTTGCTATCTTGTTTGCTATATCAAAAACACAAAAAAATTAGTTACTTTTATTTACTTTATCTAGTTTGCTTTATTTACTACTGCTAAAATGGCCACCCCTGAAAATACTAAGTTGTGTGACTTCACAACCACAAATAATAATGATTTCTTATGCACACCTATTGCTCCACCTGCTACTACAGCAGAATTCTTTGAAATTAAACCTACTTTACTGAATCTTGTTATGCGAGAGCAATTTTCTGGTGCTAGTTCTGATGATGCTGCTGCCCATCTTAATAATTTTGTTGAACTATGTGAAATGCAAAAGTATAAGGATGTAGATGGTGATATTATAAAATTAAAATTGTTCCCTTTCTCATTAAGAGGAAGAGCTAAAGATTGGTTGCTATCTCTGCCTAAGAATAGTATTGATTCATGGACTAAATGCAAGGATGCTTTTATTGGTAGATATTATCCCCCTGCTAAAATTATATCTTTGAGGAGTAGCATAATGAATTTTAAACAATTAGATACTGAACATATTGCTCAAGCTTGGGAAAGAATGAAATCTTTGGTTAAAAATTGCCCAACCCATGGACTGACTACTTGGATGATCATCCAAACCTTTTATGCAGGACTGAATTTTTCTTCGCGGAACCTATTGGATTCAGCTGCTGGAGGTACCTTTATGTCCATCACTCTTGGTGAAGCAACAAAGCTTCTTGATAATATGATGATCAACTACTCTGAATGGCACACGGAAAGAGCTCCACAAGGTAAGAAGGTAAATTCTGTCGAAGAAACCTCTTCCTTGAGTGATAAGATTGATGCTATTATGTCTATGCTTGTGAATGATAGGACAAATGTTGATCCTAATAATGTTCCGTTAGCTTCATTGGTTGCCCAAGAAGAACATGTTGATGTAAACTTCATTAAAAATAATAATTTCAACAACAATGCTTATCGGAACAATTCTAGTAATAACTATAGGCCATATCCTTATAATAATGGTAACGGTTATGCTAATTCTTATGAGAATTCTTACAATAATAATAGGAACACACCCCTGGACTTGAAGCCATGCTTAAAGAATTTATTAGTACACAAACTGCTTTTAACAAATCTGTTGAAGAAAAGCTTGGGAAAATTGATATACTTGCTTCTAAAGTCGATAGTCTTGCTGCTGATGTTGACCTTTTGAAATCGAAAGTTATGCCTAGTAGGGATATTGAAAATAAAATTGTTACTACAGCAAATACCATCCAAGTTAGAATTAATGAGAATATAAGATTAATGGCTGAATTGCGTGCTAGGTGGGATAGAGAAGAAAATGAAAAACTAGCTAAAGAGAAGAATGTAGCTAAAGTTTGGACTATTACCACGACTAGTAATGCTAATGCTACACATGTTGCTGCACCTCCTACTATTAATAATAAAAGAATTGGTGTTAGCAATGTTTCCACTTCTAATGCAAAGCGCGAGAAATTGCCTGAAACTGCTAAAACTGCTGAAACTGCTCGTGATAAAACTCGCTGAAATTTTTTCCAACATTGGAGATGATGATCCCATTGCTTTAGATTATAATGGTTTGAATTTTGATGATTGCCACATCTCTGAAGTTATAAAGTTCTTGCAAAAACTTGCTAAAAGTCCTAATGCTAGTGCTATAAATTTGGCTTTCACAAAACATATTACAAATGCTCTCATAAAAGCTAGAGAAGAGAAACTAGAGCGCGAAGCCTCTATTCCTAGAAAGCTAGAGAATGGTTGGGAGCCCATCATTAAGATGAAGGTTAAAGATTTTGATTGTAATGCTTTATGTGATCTTGGTGCAAGTATTTCCGTTATGCCTAAGAAAATTTATAATATGCTTGACTTGCCACCGCTGAAAAATTGTTATTTGGATGTTAATCTTGCTGATCATTCTACAAAGAAACCTTTGGGGAAAGTTGATAATGTTCGCATTACCGTTAACAATAACCTTGTCCCCGTTGATTTTGTTGTCTTGGATATTGAATGCAATGCATCTTGTCCCATCATATTGGGAAGACCTTTTCTTCGAACTCGTTGGTGCTATCATTGATATGAAGGAAGGTAATATAAAATATCAATTTCCTCTCAAGAAAGGTATGGAACACTTCCCTAGAAAGAGAATGAAGTTACCTTTTGATTCTATTATTAGAACAAATTATGATGTTGACACTTCGTCTCTTGATAATACTTGATACACACTTTCGCGCCTAGCTGAAAGGCGTTAAAGAAAAGCGCTTATGGGAGACAACCCATGGTTTTTACTACAGTACTTTGTTTTTATTTTGTGTCTTGGAAGTTGTTTACTACTGTAGCAACCTCTCCTTATCTTAGTTTAGTGTTTTGTTGTGCCAAGTAAAGTCGTTGATAGTAAAGTTCATACTAGATTTGGATTACTACGCAGAAACAGATTTCTTTGCTGTCACGAATCTGGGCTGTTTTCTCTGTAGGTAACTCAGAAAATTATGCCAATTTACGTGAGTGATCCTCAGATATGTACGCAACTTTCATTCAATTTGAGAATTTTCATTTGAGCAAGTCTGGTGCCTCGATAAAATTCGTCAATACGAACTGTTCTGTTTTGACAGATTCTGTCTTTTATTTCGTATTGCCAGTTTTGTTATGTTCGATGGATATTTCGATTCCATTGACTTTCAGTAGCTTTGTGCAATGTCCAGAAGTGTTAAGAATGATTATGTCACCTCTGAACATGTATATTTTGATTGTGCACTAACCCTCTAATGAGTTGTTCTAAGTTTGGTGTGGAGGAAGTTTTCAAGGATCAAGTGAGGAGTATATTGCAATATGATCAAGGAGAGTGAAAGCTCTAAGCTTGGGGATGCCCCGGTGGTTCACCCCTGCATATTCTAAGAAGACTCAAGCGTCTAAGCTTGGGGATTCCCAAGGCATCCCCTTCTTCATCGACAACATTATCAGGTTCCTCCCCTGAAACTATATTTTTATTCCATCACATCTGATGTGCTTTTCTTGGAGCGTCGGTTTGTTTTTGTTTTTTTGTTTTGTTTGAATAAAATGGATCCTAGCATTCACTGTATGGGAGAGAGACACGCTCCGCTGTAGCATATGGACAAGTATGTCCTTAGGCTTTACTCATAGTATTCATGGCGAAGTTTCTTCTTCGTTAAATTGTTATATGGTTGGAATTGGAAAATGATACATGTAGTAAATTGCTATAAATGTCTTGGATAATGTGATACTTGGCAATTGTTGTGCTCATGTTTAAGCTCTTGCATCATATGCTTTGCACCCATTAATGAAGAAATACATAGAGCATGCTAAAATTTGGTTTGCATATTTGGTCTCTCTAAGGTCTAGATAATTTCTAGTATTGAGTTTGAACAACAAGGAAGACGGTGTAGAGTCTTATAATGTTTACAATATGTCTTTTATGTGAGTTTTGCTGCACCGGTTCATCCTTGTGTTTGTTTCAAATAGCCTTGCTAGCCTAAACCTTGTATCGAGAGGGAATACTTCTCATGCATCCAAAATACTTGAGCCAACCACTATGCCATTTGTGTCCACCATACCTACCTACTACATGGTATTTCTCCACCATTCCAAAGTAAATTGCTTGAGTGCTACCTTTAAAATTCCATCATTCACCTTTACAATATATAGCTCATGGGACAAATAGCTTAAAAACTATTGTGGTATTGAATATGTACTTATGCATATTATCTCTTATTAAGTTGCTTGTTGTGCGATAACCATGTTTCTGGGGACGCCATCAACTATTCTTTGTTGAATTTCATGTGAGTTGCTATGCATGTTCGTCTTGTCTGGAGTATGAGAGATCTACCACCTTATGGTTAAGCATGCATATTGTTAGAGAAGAACATTGGGCCGCTAACTAAAGCCATGATTCATGGTGGAAGTTTCAGTTTTGGACAATATCCTCAATCTCATATGAGAAAATTATTAATTGTTGTTACATGCTTATGCATAAAAGAGGAGTCCATTATCTGTTGTCTATGTTGTCCCGGTATGGATGTCTAAGTTGAGAATAATCAATAGCGAGAAATCCAATGCGAGCTTTCTCCTTAGACCTTTGTACAGGCGGCATAGAGGTACCCCTTTGTGACACTTGGTTAAAACATGTGCATTGCGATGATCCGGTAGTCCAAGCTAATTAGGACAAGGTGCGGGCACTATTAGTATTCTATGCATGAGGCTTGCAACTTGTAAGATATAATTTACATGATACATATGCTTTATTACTACCGTTGACAAAATTGTTTCATGTTTTCAAAATCAAAGCTCTAGCACAAATATAGCAATCGATGCTTTTCCTCTATGGAGGACCATTCTTTTACTTTTATGTTGAGTCAGTTCACCTATTTCTCTCCACCTCAAGAAGCAAACACTTGTGTGAACTGTGCATTGATTCCTACATACTTGCATATTGCACTTATTATATTACTCTATGTTGACAATATCAATGAGATATACATGTTACAAGTTGAAAGCAACCGCTGAAACTTAATCTTCCTTTGTGTTGCTTCAATACCTTTACTTTGATTGCTTTATGAGTTAACTCTTATGCAAGACTTATTGATGCTTGTCTTGAAGTACTATTCATGAAAAGTCTTTGCTTTATGATTCACTTGTTTACTCATGTCATATACATTGTTTTGATCGCTGCATTCACTACATATGCTTTACAAATAGTATGATCAAGGTTATGATGGCATGTCACTCCAGAAATTATCTTTGTTATCGTTTTACTCGCTCGGGACGAGCAGAACTAAGCTTGGGGATGCTGATACGTCTCCGACGTATCGATAATTTCTTATGTTCCATGCCACATTATTGATGATATCTACATGTTTTATGCACACTTTATGTCATATTCGTGCATTTTCCGGAACTAACCTATTAACAAGATGCCGAAGTGCCGATTCTTGTTTTCGCTGTTTTTGGTTTCAGAAATCCTAGTAAAGAAATATTCTCGGAATTGGACGAAATCAACGCCCAGGGTCCTATTTTGCCACGAAGCTTCCAGAAGACCGAAGAGGAGACGAAGTGGGGCCACGAGGTGGCCAGACTACAGGGCGGCGCGGCCCAAGCCCTGGCCGCGCCGGCCTGTAGTGTGGACCCCTCGTGCCGCCTCTTGACCTGCCCTTCCGCCTACTTAAAGCCTCCGTCGTGAAACCCCCAGTACCGAGAGCCACGATACGGAAAACCTTCCAGAGACGCCGCGGCCGCCAATCCCATCTCCGGGGATTCAGGAGATCACCTCCGGCACCCTGCCGGAGAGGGGAATCATCTCCCGGAGGACTCTACGCCGCCATGGTCGCCTCCGGAGTGATGTGTGAGTAGTCTACCCCTGGACTATGGGTCCATAGCAGTAGCTAGATGGTTGTCTTCTCCCCATTGTGCTTAATTGTTGGGTCTTGTTTGCTGCCTAACATGATCAAGATCATCTATCTGTAATTCTATATGTTGCGTTTGTTGGGATCCGATGAATAGAGAATACTTGTTATGTTGATTATCAAAGTTATGTCTATGTGTTGTTTATGATCTTGCATGCTCTCCGTTACTAGTAGATGCTCTGGCCAAGTAGATGCTTGTAACTTCAAGAGGGAGTACTTATGCTCGATAGTGGGTTCATGTCTCCGTGAATCTGGGGAAGTGACAGAAATCTCTAAGATTATGGATGTGCTGTTGCCACTAGGGATAAAACATTGATGCTATGTCCGAGGATGTAGTTATTGATTACATTACGCGCAATACTTAATGCAATTGTCTGTTGTTAGCAACTTAATACTGGAGGGGGTTCGGATGATAACCTGAAGGTGGACTTTTTAGGCATAGATGCATGCTGGATAGCGGTCTATGTACTTTATCGTAATGCCCAATTAAATCTCACAATACTCATCATAATATGTATGTGCATGGTCATGCCCTCTTTATTTGTCAATTGCCCAACTGTAATTTGTTCACCCAACATGCTCGTTTATCTTATGGGAGAGACACCTCTAGTGAACTGTGGACCCCGGTCCAATTCTCTATACTTGAAATACAATCTACTGCAATACTGTTCTACTGTTTTCTCGCAAACAATCATCTTCCAGACTATACATCTAATCCTTTGTTACAGCAAGCCGGTGAGATTGACAACCTCACTGTTTCGTTGGGGCAAAGTACTTTGGTTGTGTTGTGCAGGTTCCACGTTGGCGCCGGAATCTCTGGTGTTGCGCCGCACTACATCCCGCCGCCATCAACCTTCAACGTGCTTCTTGGCTCCTACTGGTTCGATAAACCTTGGTTTCATACTGAGGGAAAACTTGCCGCTGTACGCATCACACCTTCCTCTTGGGGTTCCCAACGGACGCGTGCTGTACGCGTATCACCTACCTCCAGGTGTATCTCTTATACGTAATTAAAGGATCATGGAATTAGTTGTTGGAGTGTCTATCAAGATCATGACTTGGAAAAGGCACGTAATCTGAAATTAATTCTTTCAGCATTCGAGCAGTTGTCTGGTCTTAAGATTAATTTTCATAAAAGTTAATTATTTTGTTTCGGTGAAGCCAAATATGAAACCAACCTGTACAATGAATTATTCGGCTGTGGGATTGGTTGTTTTCCATTTAGCTATCTGGATATTCCGATTCACTATCGGAGACTCAGGTAGGCTGAATGGAAAATTGTTGAAGAAAGACTTCAAAAATGTCATACTAGTTGGAAAGAAAATTACTATCCCTTGGAGAAAGATTAGTTCTCATTAATTCAGTACTTACAAATATGGTACCGTATATGATTTCTTTCTTCCAGTTACCGAAAGGAGTCTTGCATAGATTGGACTATTTCCGATCAAGATTCTTTTGGCAATGGAGATAGTGAGAAGAAAAAGTACCGGTTAACTAAATGGAGTGTTGTATACCGTATGAAAGATCAAGGTGGACTTGTTGTTCATGATCTTGAAGTTAAAAACAGGGCTTTGCTTGGTAAATGGCTGGCCAGGTTGTTAGCCGAGGATGGTGTATGGCAACAACTATTGCGGAAAAATTATGTTGGTTCAAAGGCGATCTCTCCGATTCTTTGAAAACCAGGTGATTCGCATTTTTGGGCTGGCATCATGGAAACTAAAAAGCACTTTTTCCCATTTGGTTCTTTCTCCATCAAGAACGGGGCGGAGATACGGTTCTGGGAAGATAGATGGTTGGGAACGACCACTCTTCGTGAACATTATCCATCTTTGTACAGTATAGTTCTCCATAAAGGGGATACCATGCAGAAGGATTTGGAATATTTCCCTCCCTCTATGACGTTCAAACGTGATCTTGTCGGTCCCCGACTAGTTGCTTAGAATGAACTGTTTTAGTGGTTAGATTCAATCCAGCTGGTTCGATGAATTTCGTTGGAGTCTCACCTAGAATGGTACATTTTCGGTTAGCTCCGAGCATTATGTATACCAACCCAACTGGTAGTAAATTATAAATCCATCCGGAAAATGAAGATATCTCTCAAAACAAAGGTCTTTGCATGGTATCTTCGTCGAGGTGTGATTCTTACTAAAGATAACCTTGTAAAACGCAACTGGCAGGGTTGTACGAAATATGTGTTCTGTCATGAAGAAGAGAAAATAAAACACATTTTATTCAATTGTCGGGTTGCTAGATCTATATGGTCAATCATTCAGATAGGTTCTACCTTATATCCACCTCGTAGCATTGCAAATATTTTTGGCAACTGGCTAAATGGGGTGGATTCTAGGTACAAAACGATTATCGGAGTGGGAGCGATTGCGGTAGCATGGCCGCTTTGGCTATGTAGAAATGACAAGGTTTTAAATGACAAAAAGTTTCTCTATCATGCAGGTCATCTACCGGTGTACAGCTTTGCTCCGTTCATGGTCGCCACTTCAACGTTTGGAGGATCACGACCTCTTTATGGAGGTGTCTACACGACTGGAGAACATAGCTAAGTAGTTTATTTTCCAACATGGGTGGTTGCATAGTCGGAGGATTGAAGCCAATAGAGTGCCATAGTAGTTGGCTTTTCATATCATTTTTTATATCTCTTTTAGCTTGATACTAGACCTTCGAACGGCTGTGTGCAACCTAGTTATGCAGAGCCTGGGTGTAATGCTTAAAACTTATTTAGTAATAAAACACCCCTTATCGAAAAAATACATGCGCATGATGATTTTCTCCGTATGAAGAGAAGATTTTCCATTTGGTTGTTGCCATTGTTGGTCCATGGCCTGAGGCAGCGAATTGCTTTGTGGTTGGTGTATGCCAAGATATCAGCCTTCAGCTCCGCCTCTCTTGTTATTTTCTTTGCGGTGAACTGGTGATCACGGGGAATGGCCTTCTCCGCTGATAATATAGTCTTGACACCTTGATTCTGTTCCAAACAATATCAGACAAGGTTGCTAGCCACTAATTAAGGAGTATCACTGAATAAATGAGAAGTGTTTATGTATGACTGTTAAGGATTACTTTGGCTCCCGGTTATTGATTTGCATGTCCTTTGATTTCAAAATTTAGAAAATAGATGGTTTACAGTTTCAAAAAACATCTGGAGAGAAGAGGCCGGTGGTATGTGCATTAAGTAATACACTATGAACATGGGATATTTTATGATTTTTCCCACTTACGGTGCGCAGAAGAAGCTAAACAAACAAAAAGGTAGATTAAAACAGAAAAAGAATAAGAACGTGTCAATTTCTTATCTCTACCTTCCGCTCAAAATGCCTATGCAACCCGTTTCTACGTACATTAAGCCATGTAGTTCCAACTTCACGTTTCCTCTCCAATCCTCCTAGCACAACAGATTAATCTTCTCCTCTGCGAGTTCTTTCGAAACAAAGCAAGCTTTTTGCCTCCAAATTTTTCAACCAAAATGTTTTGCCATATAAGCAAGTATGTTTCCATGGGTTGCATTGGCTTCACCGAATAACACTGGATTCACTAATTCACCCACTATATGTTACGCCGTATACCATATTATACAGTTGTGTACACGTACTTATACAAAAGCATGAAGGCACATGCCTAGCTTTACATGTTCTAGTGTTCTTCAGACTTGTTCTTTTCAGGTAGTACATGAGCTCCTTTTGTCAGATAGTATGCAACAGCTAACGTGCATGTCATGGATTGGGGCATTGGGCAACTACCATCATATGATTCGCCCATACGGTGCATCGTTCGCTCCATATCGTTGTTCATGAATCATGATGTATTGATGTTACAATCGCAAATTAAGTAAAACATCGGTACTCGTAGAGCAAAGCTAGCTAGTGTTCCTAATGTGAATAGCCGATTTTATTTCTAAAAGTCTGGTCAAACTTTTTATGGTTTGATTTTTTTTATAAAAACGCTTTATTTATTGGAACGGAGGTGGTACTCCATATGGTGTATGGCTTGTCGAACTTGGTTGAATGATGCATACTCTTTCGATCCATCGGTTGCATGTTATATAGGTAGGGAAAAACTCCTTACGTGGTGATACATGGTTTGTACATACGCGTCGGAGTACTACTCCGTACACGTACACATACGATGTTTACATACTCTAACATCCTCCTTTAATCTAAACCATGAGACTCTTAACAGGAATAGCCTTACTAAAATCATCAGCTATGTGATCTTTGGTAGAGATAAACTTGATATCCAAATTACTGCTAGCAAATCTTTCCCTAACAAAATAAAAATAAATTCCAATATGTTTTGTGCGGGCATGGAAGACATAATTAGCAGACAAGTATGTAGAAAACAAGTTATCACAACATAGACATGGCTTCTGTAACTACACGCAAAGCTCACTAAAAAGAGCTTTAACTCATAGTATCTCAGTAGCGGCACTGGCTAAAGCTTTGTATTCAGCCTCACTATTGAATCTTGACATGGTGGCTTGTTTCCTAGCACTCCAGGAGACTAAGTTTGGACCCAAAAAAAAAAATAGCAAAATCACATGTGGAGCATTTGTCCTCAAGACAGCCATCCTAATCTGCATCTGAAAATGCAATTAGAAGTGTAGATTGATATTTTTTGAACGTAATACCAATCTGAGAAGTATCCTTGACATATCTAAGGATGCGTTTAGAAGTTGTCCAATAAGTTGTAGTGGAAACATGAAGATACTGACAGACCTTATTAACAGAGAGCGACGGGTCTAGACGAGTAAGAGGGGTACTGAAGAGCCCCAACTATGCTCTTGTATTGTGTACTATCTTCGGGACCAACAAGTGTACCTTCATGAAGAAACAATGGCTCGGAAGGAGACAAAGGATTAGGTGCAGACTTGCACTCGAGCATATTTTTCCTTGACTAGAAGATCATGAGCACATTTTTCCTGGGGACGCTGGCGTGGACGCGCATGCAGCCGTTGGTGGCGTGACACGCGGGCGGCGGGGGGTGAGCGCAGATGGCACATGAGACGCACGCGGCTACTCGGCGACGCGTGGAGAGTGCAGAGTGGACGACAGGAACGCGGGGTCCGCGTGCAGTGACTCGATACGCAGCGAGGAGGACGAGGGAGAATCTTCCTCGAGACTTCACACCTCAGGATCCAACGGGATAGGGGAATGTCCCAGCGGATCATCCTCGTGTTATGTGCGTGCTGCAACATTTTCCACCTGATGTTGAACATGCAATTCTGGGCCATTTTTGTTCACCGTTTTGGCTAAAAATTTCTACTGGAGCTGCTGCTACCTGAGAAACATTAGTAATAGACACAAAAGGAGACATATGATCATCAATATTCTGCGCACCCTCGTGAGAAATGGATTACGAAAGGAGTAGTATCTCTTTTTTAAGGAGGGCACCGACATTTGGATGGAGAGCGCGCTTCAAAGGGAAAGACATTCTTATCGAAAACAACATCACGAGATGTATAAACACGTCCTATAGAGACATCTAAGAATTGAACACTTATGTATAAACAGGATCTAGGGTGTCTCTCGGATTTATTGAAAATGCAGAGATCATCACTTATGATTGGTTTAAATAAAGCGAGAACCATTTTTCCAATTTGGAAATGTCACCCTTAAAGATGGCTCAAATTGGGAAGACTCTTGGTTGCGCAACATCAACTCCCCCTTGCGGGTTCAATGCCGAGGAGTTTATCATATTGTAACACATAAGTATGTCACAATCTCAAAAGTTCTGGGCGCCTCCAAGTGTATCTTTCAGACGTGATTTAATTGGGAGTCGATTAGAATCATGGAATTGGCTGTTGGACAATTTAGAAGGTGTTAAACTAGTACCAGCGCATGATGATTCCGCTGGAATTTACACCAAGATGGAAAATTCTGTATCAACTCAACCTGTGTTTATTCTGGCCCTCCTTTTTACCTCAAAGGAAATTAAAAGGAGGAGTCCCACACACACGCTTGCTTTTCACAGCTGCGATCAAAGTGAGACATGCAAGAACTTTGACAAATTGCCCAGATTTACTTTTAGCTCTTATCATCAACCAGAGAGCACATAATTATCTACAGTACTCTCATCAAGTAATGACAAAGCCGAAAGAATACGGTGCAACTAGCAAGAGATGATCAGTACCGAAGTCTACAGCTGAACCTCCAAACTGAACCATGTCGGCACGAGTGAACTTGTACAAAACTGAAACTCCATTGAAAATGGTAGGTTGACAGAAGAATCCCATGTGGTTGCTGCCACTATTGAATATCGTAGATGGAGATAAGATTTTTCATGTGGTTGCTTCCATTGTTGGTCCAGGGCCTAAAGCTACAAACTGCTACGTAGCTGCGTGCATGCCAAGATCTCAGCCTTCAGCTCCTCTCTTTTAATTTTCCCTGTGGTGGTCACCGGAAACGGCCTGCTCCACTGATAATATATCTTTGGCACCTTGAATCTGTTGTTCCAAACAAGATCAGAACAGGTTACTTCTCACTAATTAAGGAGTATCACTAAATAAAGGAGAGGTGTTTAAGCATGATTTGTAAAGATTTTTTTGGCTCCTGGGTACTGATTTATGAGTCCATTGTTTCAAATTTTAGAAAATCATGTTATTAAGTTTCAAAATCTAGAGAAAAGAAGCCGGTGTACGTGCAGCAATACACTATGAACTTGGAATATTTTGTGTTTTTCTTCCACTTGTGGTCTACAAAAGAAGAAACAATGATGAGAGGCTAAAACAGCAACAAAAAAAAATCAATTTTTCACAGCATGCAGAATTGCACATTTCCACGATATTTTCCATGTGCATATAGAAAAAATCCAATTTTTTTAAATTATTCCTATCAGGAACATGTTTTATTTGACATATTCATGTTTCGTCTTAAGGTTTGTCTGCCATCGTCAATTCTGTCTGAAGGTTTTTCTGACATCTTCACGAAATTTTCCAAGTGCTTGATACCTATTGATTATGATTCTTTTGTATTAAGGATTATCTGGCTCCCGGGTGCCGATGTATAATTCCTTTGTTTCCGAAATTTGTAAATAGAAGTTTAAAGTTCCAAAAAAAATCTCGAGAAAAGAAGCAGGTGTACACGTGGTTGTACACTATGAACTTGGAAAATTTTCTGATATTTCCCACTTGTGGTCTGAAGAACAAGAAATGACGATGGGAGGCTAAAACAACAACTTTTACTTTGAATATTTGCACAGCATGCAAAAGCACAAATTTTCCTCAAAATTCTCCAAGTGCATATAGTGATTTTTCCAGGTTTTTTAGGAATTTCTTGAAATGTCGAATATAAAGTGTTCTATTCGGAACATGATCTTTTTTTTGGCGGGGGAGGAACATGATTTTATTATGGTCTGAAAGCTTCATGCTACAAGTTATGTTTTAAGGTTTGTGTTGTTACATGCTTGCTACCTATTGATTCGAACATTAACTAAAATATTGAGTACAAATTGAGACCATACTTTTTATGATACGATTAGTTATTACGATTTAAGAAAAACTGTAGTGGCCCCATGTTTATTCAGACCATGTATCCTTTAGAAAAACTTCAACAATATTAGACAAATTTATCTGCATGCCTAAAAAAACTATTGAGTATTCTCTACAGAAAATAATGTAGACATTACATGTACATGCACAGATATATAGCTTTTTTTTGTTGTTGTTTCCAGTGTTTAAGACCTTATCGAATGCCATGGTTTGAAACAGTTGGCATTCCACTTCAAAATATGGTAATCAAGAATTCTAACCTGCTCAGATTTTTTATCCTGCAGTGTTCTTGAAGGATCTGCGCTGACACTTCTTTACCTTCTCCTTCGTGCTCAGCCCTTGCACCAACCCACCTCCAGTTATTCCTGATGCTAACACATGCAACAATTTTCTCCCCAAGACGACTATCCGGTACACCAAAAACCACAGCTTTAGCTACCCCTGAGTGTTGTGATAGTACTAACTCTACCTGCAACCATTTGAGATGTCGGTCGTTACTCATTAGAAATGGTTGGTTTTGAAGAGGAAGAACCATACACCTAAAATATCAGCTTGAGAATACACCAGTAAAACAATAAGCACCTCTTCCGGATAAACATTTTCCCCTCCGCTTTTGATTCGACCTTTTTGTCGCCCCATGAGCCATAAATTACCAGTTCTATCTATCCACCCAGTGTCCCCAGTGTCAAGCCATCCATTCCTGACAGATTCTGGTGTGGCAACCATATTATTCCCCCAGTATCCAACCATTGTGTGCAAGCCTCTTGTCAAGATTTTCCCCATTGGTGAAGAACTACTGTTACTTTCATCTCTACCAATTTGTATCTCGACATGCGGTGCTGGCTTTCCAACACACACGCCTTCACATTGGTTGCTTGACTTGTTCTTGGTTTCATGAAATTCTGGCTTGTTGATAGGCATGAATGTCAGAGATGAACAAGCTTCAGTCATCCCTGGTAAAAACAAGTTCAGTACGCAGATAAGAGACTTTACTGCTTGTAAGCATACAAATGACTGCAGGTAAACATAATTCTGCAGAAATTACAGATAAAGTGAAGTGGCGATGGTAAGAAGATAATACCATAAGCTGAAACGATAGTAGCATGAATAAATAAGTGAGACGCTCCATTTATGAGCTCATCTGACAGCCCCCCACCACCATTGAGGATCTTGGTCACTGTCCCGCACCTTGATATCTTGTCTTTCCTGATCAGTTACCAAAAGTCAACAACAAACTGTGCAGGATTTGGCTTTTAGATTTGTACTTTAGTGTTACTGCTTACTGAGCATAGGACAGTAGGTCAGCCATGATTGCGGGAACGGTAATGAAACAGGTCACTTTGTGTTCCCGGATGGCTTCAGTAGCCGATTTTGCGTCAAATTTAGGTATCAGGACATGGCAGCCTCCAGCCATCAGGATGGCCAAGCATGAGGAGATCCCTCCGATATGGCACAGGGGGGCTGTATGCAGGTAGACCTGTAATAAACATACACTGTTCATAACACGTTTTGTTATTTTGTGAAAAGAAAAAGGAGTTACACTCACATAGCATCCAAATTATCATTTGACAATCTAGCAAGAAGATATGAAGTTGGTCATTTATAACGTAATGCAACTTTCATGAAGAACTATGGTAGTACATGGATCCGGAAAGCATACATCATCCTCACCGTAGCCGACAAGGGCGATTTTCGCAAGGGATTGAACGATCAAAGATGTATGGCTTATTGCTACGCCCTTTGGCCGTCCAGTGGTTCCTGAAGTTTGGACCGGACATCAATTAAACCCACGCGTTGTCAAAATGCAGGGCTAGAAAAGTGAAAATACTCTAGAACTGCAGATTAAAAAAAGCTCAATACAAATCGAAGTAACGAACCAGCCCATATCTTTTACCAGATGTAAAACATATCAAAGCTACATCGCTTGGAGCCGACACAGGCTCCATCACCGTAGTTCCTCTGAAAGTGTTCTTGGTATGATTAAGCGACACGACTGAAAATAACATGTTGAACACAGAGGATTACAAATGCCAGTACTATATGCTGCAAGGATCTATTTTCAAACCGAATGATCAATCCTTAAAAAGGGAAGGAAACGGGTATCTTATTAATCATCTGCATACTAATCCAAAACAAAAACGTACAGTTTGCAGGTTCGCTAGTGCTGGCAGGGTCCCCCATTGTGAGGTAAAGACCAATGGTTGAGAATCTCTTGCTCTCCATCAACCAGAGCGCCCATGAGCTGTAACTTCCATCAAAGATGAACGCCGAAGGCCGCACAAGCTCTAGCGCCTGTGTCGTCTCCTCGAAGCTCTAGACGACAAGAAAGAGAACCCCATTCTTTAATATTCCATTCTTCAGAGTAAACACATTCAGACCATCAAAAACTTGTGAAGCGAGTTGGAAGATTTTGATGGTGTGCGATGCTCTTGATTAGATTAGGGGAAGAATAATGTTGTTACCCAGCGGTAGTTGAGAGGGGCGATGATTGCTCCGATGTAAGGGATGGCCAGCAAGAGCTCCATGTAGTCAACGCTGCAGATGATCAATACGAGAAGTTGACGACATGAATGCTGCAAAGGTTCTGGTGAATTTCATGTTCACATTTCATTATGCAGTACAGCACAAGATAATTGCAGACCAGCATATATGCGTTTTCATGCCCGGGAAATCCATAGATTTTCTGGAGCTTGAAGCAAGAGCAGCGGTTGACTTGAAATTGCCTAACTGAAGAAGGGAAGAAAATGCAGGACGATTGGCCAGAGAGCAAGCGAGCGAGGGCCATAGCATCTAGCCATCTACTTGCTGATCTGCCCATGTGCGCACCTGTTGAAGCCGACGACGGCGACGACGTCGCCTGGACGGAGACCACTCTCCCATAGGCCGGCGGCCAGCCCGCGCACGTCGTCGACGAGCTCCGCGCCGGTCAGGCGGAGGCCGCCGGAGACAGCGACGGCAGCGGTGGCCCGCCTGGCAAGGATGCCGCCGAGGCAATGGGCGATGTGGCCGTTTGCCATTGCGTAGCAGAATCGGGGGGTCAAGGGAGCTCGTGTTCGAGAGTGTACTTTGGATTGCAAATCCAATCCAAAGGGCGCAACTTGTTTGGCTGCTAGCACAGCACGTGCCATACACACCCGGTCAGAACCAACAGGCCCCGTTGCACACGACCCAGTTGACCCGCCTTCCATGGTAAAATGGATAAAACTGATCTCTCGCCAAGACAAATTCATAAAATAAAGTCGGTGTAAAACTATTTCATCGAACCAACCCTTTTACGTAGGTTTTTTACATCAGTGTTATGCGACACTATGTAGCGCCGCTCTGACAAGCACTACACCCCCTATCGGCGTGACGGGATGGCGCCTCGGTTATGTTGCCGCTCGCAAAGGCGCTACATTGTACCGCTCGCATAGGCGCTACACTTCTAGTTAGGTATTTGGTTGCCTGACGTTAGGCCTAGGGTTTGGTTGTGTGGCTAGATTTTTTGTGTCTTGCCATGAGTATTTATTGTTTACATTTACCAATGTGTTGTCATAATTATTTTAGGGATGGCGAGAATTGTTCGTGTTCATCATGTGGACAAGAACGCATTTTTAAAAGGAAACATAGAGCCGAACACGGATGAGCTTGGCATGGTGTTTGAGCGTACTCCTAACTATTCCGAGGTTTTGGAACAAGTGAGGATTGACTTGCATTGGAATGACCCAAGTGATGTTGTTGAGTTGGAGGGAAGGCATATTGTGTGGTTTGGAATGCACGTGTGTTGGAAGTCGATGTGTATCAATTCCGAGCAACGTTTGTTGCATACAAGGAGAGGATGACGAAATCACAAGACAAGGCTCAGGAGTTGTTTGCCACCAAAAAGGTTGATGCTAGTTTGCGATTTGACTTGAACCGGCATGCTTCCTCGTTCGATGATAGGAGTCCATCACCCACCATGACCCAAGACAAAATAAGCGAACCTCCCATGAACCAACATGAAGCAATGCAAACTTTGAGCCCTATTTCGAAGAACCAATATGAAGCATTGTAAAAGGAGAATGATGAGTATGGGGACAATGAGAATGATTTTGAGCTCAATGACAACAATGTAGGTGATTTCGACACATATTATGTGCAAGAGAACAAGGACATTCCATCCCTTATCCCTGATGTTATGCATCGGACTCGGATGACGATGGTCCCAATGAAGAAATTTATGTGGAGGGGTTCACGGCTATGGAAGAAGAAATTTTCTAGAGGGTATTGGGTCGGGATCATGGAATACCATTGCACTTCGATCTTTGTCTCGTGGAGGAAGCCATGGTTGACGATGGAAAGAGTTTAGTTCTTGAAGCTAGGCCAATTTCCCACCGGCTGACGTTTGAAATCTTTTTGGAATTTAAGGTATGGATCAAGGAGTTCTCATTTAAGCACGTACACCATTGTTCACTCGGACGTCAAGAACCGCTAGACGGTTAAATATGAAGAGGATGGATGTCCATGGGTTGTGCATCCAAGACCTTTGAAGGGAGGGTCCTCTTGGCAAATAACTAGTTGTGTAGCAACTCAATGTGCCGAGGCAAGAAGATTGATGGCAAGGATGTGAAGTATGACCATGGATAACTCAACTCCAAGTTCATAACTTCCAAAGATGAGCATTAAGTCCAATTATGATCTTGTGGAAATCCGCTTTCACTACAAAGTCAAGTATGGGAAGGCATGGAAGGCCAAAAAGTATCCCTTCAAGATGTTGCAAGGTGATTGAGAAGAAGCATACAACCTACTCCCTGGGTACTTGAGAGCGATGGTCGCTACTAACCCGAGCATGGTTCCACCCCATGGAACCTTTTGGTCAAAAACATAACAACATTGCACGATGGTAACACAGTTAGTATAGTCAAGAAAGGACAACAAGATACTCAATAGGCACATTTCATTCCCTTTTACCTTGGAAGCGTGCGGTCTGTGTCCTTCCACTCGGGTGGGTGAGCCTGAAACGGCCTAAACTGGGCCATCACATGGTGCTACAAATTATATTCAACCACCCAATTACATATCAATGGGCACCGCATAAGTATAAAGGATTCTTCATGCAAGGACTTCAGGTTCAGTGCGTCGAAGGATGTAGCAAAATGGTGTCTTTCACCATATGGTTGCCAGTCCACCTTCAACATAGCACAACAACATCGATGTGGAGTTTATAAATAGAGCATGCAAGTGAGTGATGTAATCGCAATGTTTACCTGCTCAGGGGTAAGCGTGTCTAACTCGTTGGTGTACTGCTTGTACATGAGATCGACGTTGTTCTGTCATCTTCGATGCCACGTCCCACCTGTAAGCCCAAGTAGGGTAGTTTGGGTCGGGGAGAGGCGAACAAACCCTCTCCATGTTCTATGCTTGGTCGGGCAAGGCCAAGGTCGCTCATCCTATACCTAACAGGAGTGTAGAGCCGATGTGACAAGCACTACAATCCATACATAGTGTCGATGCGAGCAGCGCTACATGACCACATGTGGACCCCGACCTAGCCCTGTAACACCACGCTAGCAGGAGGCATGGCGCATGTCGGTGCTACACTAACTAGCTTAGCACCTTTGCCCGTGACGCTACACAAAAGGTTAAGTCCGGTGAGATACTTTCAGCCAGAGTTCATTTCATGAAGACGGTGGCGCCGGAGATGAAGACGGTGGCACCATAGTTTAGAGGAATGGTTAGAACGGTGGAGGATCGGCGAAATTGGGGCAGGGTGGGATGGCGAGGAGCTTCAATAGCACGCCTGCCACAGGCGAGGAGACCAGCAGTTCAGCCGGTGCCGATCGTATTGTTTAGGAATGAAATGATTGAGAGAATCAAGTGATGTTTCATTGATGATTGTTGGGGGTATATATACCCACCGAACAGACGCCAATAAGGCGGTTACAAAGGCACCTCTTTGGTATTACAGCGTTTGGACAAAACTAACTGACTACTTAGCTTAGGACCTAAGCTAATCTTAATAACTGGCTATTTAGCTTTGTACCAAAGCTATCCTACTTCTAACACTCCCCCTTGGACAACGCTGTTTCTTAAAAATCTCTTGTGTAATCTTCAAGATCTTCTCGCATAGTCTTGAAAGTCTTCTTACTTATATATGAGGATGTCCTTGTAAATAACGGTGCTCTTTGTAAATATTCTATCATCTTGAAAGTCATCATCTTTAAAATCTCTCCCCCAAAAACCCTGTGGGAAAAATATGAGGAGAGTTGTATTTGATATGTTGTTAAAACTCCTTTAAACCATGTTGGAAAAATAAGGAGAAAATAATACAACATATAAAGATTATTGTCTCTTGAGAACTCATATGAGCAAAACCTTGATAAGGAAAAAATCTCATTATTGAGTTTAGAGATCAATAAATATGCCTTATATACTTCCTTTAAAAACCCCAGTGGGGAAAATAGGAGGTACGACATATAAATATTGCAAAGAGTGCAATATGATGTGCCACCGAAAACTCCTTTAAAACCCAATGGGGAAAAAACAAGGAGAAAGCAATGTGGCATATCTAGACACTTGTATTTATATTGTCTCATTAAAAACCTTTTATGAGAAACCATTAGGAAAACTCACTAAGGGAAAAAATAGTACAATATATATGATCTAATGATCATCACCGGGTTATAATTTGGGAGTTTTACTCCCCCTGAACTTTGCAAATCTAAAAGTTGTCTCACACCAATCCATGAACTTAAAT
The DNA here is from genome assembly GCF_022539505.1 of Lolium rigidum. Taxonomy (NCBI): domain Eukaryota; kingdom Viridiplantae; phylum Streptophyta; class Magnoliopsida; order Poales; family Poaceae; genus Lolium; species Lolium rigidum. Next base: position 220,793,134 of record NC_061508.1, on the reverse strand, counting down.
TCATGAGTATGGGAATCAGTAAAACACTGTGAATAAATCTATTAGATTTTCACATGATATGTTTGCAAAGTGTTTATCTCCCAAGTTTGAAAAATATTAATTTAACCCTTATGCATTTTAGCAATACGAGTGGTATTATCTGATAGATAATGGTGGGGTGATTCTGTTGAATCTTAACCACATGATCTTGAATGTGGTCAATCATTATATGGAGCCATTAGAGTCTATTTTGTATTCTTATTTTAGAAGGTTCTTTCGTTGAATTCAGTCTATGATATGGCATTTTCGGGATCGGGTAATTTTAGCCAATGTAGATTACATGATGGTCAAATCTTGATATTCCTAAGGGAATTAATCAAGATCATTTGAGCCTTAAATATATCGGAGGACATTACTTACACCAATCTTTTAGTTGGGGCATGCACTTTAAAGAAGTTGACAACAAAACATTCACATTCATGATGTAGTTTGTATTGAGATATGGAACAAGAGGTCCAATATCACTTCATCACTACTACAATGTATGAATGAATGTGTATCCCTGTTAGGGATAGTGTGACCATATGTATCTTTGATTTGATTTATCCATATTTAATTTCTCCAAAATTTTATGGACATGTAAAGACTGATAGATATGTATTCCGAAGGAATATACTCAAGTTATAAACTTGTTTAATACTTGGTTCAATCCAAATCTCCGTCTTGATATGATTGTAAGGACCTTTCATGTATATTATAAACTTTGATGATAAAAGCATTGATATATACAAAGGTCATGTAGAATCCAATTATGGATTTTGTTTATGACTACATATAAGCAATCATCATTGTACGAGTAATCCTTTATAAGAAGGAGCTCTTATAGTCAATTGTACCACATAATTTGTGTTTGACTATTTTAAGTCATAGAGTGACTTTTGTATTATTACACATATGTTGCGATTTAATTTTGGATTTGGATTTATAAGTCTTAAGGACTTTAATATAGATATCCAAATTGAGTGACCCATATGATTATGTAATCACTACATCCATCAGCTACATGGATAGTTTATTTATAATTGCCAATAATATTAGTATCGAAACATAATTCCACTTATACCAATAGGGTATGTTACATCATATATAATTGATGTCGAGTCTCTGCGTGAACCCTTGCGCTACAAGTCTCACTTTATCACCACCTCATTGTTTTTTTTTGTTGTTAACAAAAAGTTATTTGCCTTCCAGAGGGAAGGTGCTTATGATGAATAGGTATTACGATTGTAAATACCTCCCTTATTGAGTGAGTGCTATTCTTATTCAATTGCATCCTTCTAGTTGAACCAATATATGAGTGCATTAGGCACTCTGCCATGGACTTTGGTTCAGGGCCCTAAAGGTTTTAGCAATTTTAATAATAAATATATTTGTCGACAAAGTGTAGTCTTTGTTGTATGATTCTGTTGAATCAATAATATTTGTGGAAATATGGTTAAATATTTGAACTCCTCATGATTTCCCATAACAATGGAGTCAAGGTGTTTCGATGTCCCAACACTTAAAATTATGTGTACATTTGTGCTGGGTTTGGATGATGAGCATCTACTATGTGTTATTCAACTTGAGGTTGAACTACATTTACTTGTTGATGATATAATTTCCTCTATTCCGCGGAAGCATGTGAGAATTTATATCTCATGTGGCTAATTTTCTCCCCCTTTTGCTCTCATTTTGGAGGAAAGTGGTTACATTATGTACCTTCACTCTTTTGGCACATTGGTTGCATGCATAATATGATTTTGTGACATTTTTGTCACGAGTAAATGTATGTGGCAGATTTGCAATGTGTTGCAAATTTATGACTGAACTTATCGTTCAGATTTTTCAAGTACGTGAATATAAGGACTGAAAGTCTATGACATTTATTATTTATTTATCGGCATTCTTTGTGGTACTAATCTCCCCCTAATGCCGAAAAATATTCTTATTACAAATGCAATCAGCGTACGGGCTATCAATAACTCCCTTGTTAGGGTTTAAGGTATTTGACGGATATTGGAAAATTATACCTTAGTTATTTATCACATAGATCCCAAATTGATGTGAGGGCCCATTGAAAGATCATATCTCATTTTATATGTGTTTTGGTGTTGATGACAATGATAATATATGAATATTTCGGTTTATAAGATTTGTAGGTTATTACATTCTCTAGATGCTTAAAGAGTGAAGAGTATACAAGATATTGGAAGAAAAAGGAAAGAGAAGAAGAAAGAAAGAAAAGAGAAGGAGAAGAGAAAGAGAAAAGCAAAGGAGAGAAGAAGGAGCGGGGGTCCTGGGCGGTACCGCCGGCCTGGCCGCGGCCGGAGGCTCCGGCCTTGGTACCGCCCATGGTACCGGGCGGGCGGCGAGCAGCACTGGATGTTTCCAGGGGGGTTGGGGCACCCGGCGGTACCACGGCCGGTACCCCGGGCCGGAGGCTCCGGCCTCCCCCCCCGGACCGGGCCCTCCTGGCCACGTGGCCGCCCCCGGCTGGCCTCGCGCGCGCGGCTAAGTCCGGTAGTACCGGCCCAAACTCGCCGGTACTACCGGCCACCCCTCCCCTGCTCTCCAACGGCCGGATAGCTGCCCCTTTTTAAGGGTTTCTTCTCCATGGAGCTAGGGTTGCTCATTCCCCTTCTAAAAAAGAGATACACCATTGTTGAGCCACCAAGAACATCAAATCCATCGGATCTCCTTCCTCAACCATCCAAATCCCTTGTGCTTTGGAGAATCGACGGAGAAGACCCCGATCTACATCCTCACCGAAGCGTTTTTCATTTCCCCTCTTATGCTTGAGGGCCCCCTTGCTAGTGTTCCTCTTTGGATCCCTAGTGATTGTTGTTGATGTATGCTTGTTGATTTGTTGTGTTGTAACAGATTTGGGAGCCTCCAATTTGGTTGTGGATGTGTGCCCCAAGAACCTTGTAAAGGCCCGGTTTCCGCCTCGAGGAAATCCCTTAGTGGAAGTGGGCTAGGCCTTCGTGGCGTTGCTCACCGGAGATCCGAGTGAAGCCTTCGTGGCTGTTGGTTTGGCTTTCGTAGCAACCACACTCCTCCAAACGTAGACGTACCTTCTTGCAAAGGAAGGGAACTACGGGAATCATCTCCGTGTCATCGCGTGCTCCACTCTCGGTTACCTCTATCCCACTCTATCTCTTATATTGCGTAGATATATCTTGCTTAGTTGTTAACCTTGTCATATAGGTAAATTCACTTAGTTGCATATCTAGAGAATTTACCTTTTGTGTCAAGCCTAAATTGAAAAAGAACTAAAAATTGGTTAGCACCTATTCACCCCCCTCTAGGTGCGGCATACGATCCTTTCAATTGGTATCAGAGCCTCGGCTCTTATTTCGGGCTTAACCGCCTAAGAGTATGCCGGACGAGGAGTCCTCGGAAGGGGCCGCCAAGATGGTCTCCGTGGAAGACTTCAATTCGTTGAAGTCCTCCGTGGAAGCCCAAATGGAAAGCATGAAAAAGATGATTGCCGAGCTTTTGGCTCCGGCCCTTCCCAAGGCTCCTAGTGTAGAGGTTAAAGACACGGGTGTGTTACATGAGGGAGAGGCTTCGGACTTACCCTCATCTACCAAACCCGTGGAAGGTGATAACTTAAACACTATCAAATCCCCCATTGCATCTCCCAAGGGAACTAGTGAAAGTGAGAGCTACAATCGAGTACCTCCACCTTTCCAATCACCCGATATACCGGTTCCCATGCCTCATTTGAACATTAGGGGCGACCCACCTAAGTTTTCTATTGAGGATTTCGATACTTGGCAATTTGAGTTCCGCTCTCATGTTTGTAGTGCCTCCAATGAATTATGGAGAATCATCAAGGTGGGCTTCAAGCCATACAACCCCGACAATTTGACTAGAAGAGAAGCCATTGAGAGTCAACTCAACAACACCGCCTTGCACATGATTCAATCAAGTGTGGGGACAAAGGAATTGCATCGTGTCCGGAACTACACCACCGCCAAGGAAGCTTGGGATGGTTTGACCGCGAGTTGCATTGGAAGTGAGAGCACAAGGAGGAACAAGTATAATGCTCTCAAGAATAAAGCCGAAGGGTTCTTGAGGCTACCGGATGAAGATCATGAAGTTATGTATGGAAGACTTCTCACCGTTGCCGATGCCTTCCGGCTTATTGGTGCCACCCACATCAATGACTCTTGGATCAAGGAGAAGTACATTGAATGCATGATGCCATTTGTACCCATCGATGTCAAGACTCTTGTGGGAAGGGAATGCTATTCCTCTCTCACCTCTCAACAAGTTGTGCACGAGATTGCAAGCTCTCAAGGTGCTTGAGGAAGCCTCTCATGATTCTCGCAATCGTGCTATTGGGATGGCAAAAGGTTCCAACCTTGCCTTGGTGGTCAACTCCGTTGAAGAAGTGGTTCCTCAAGAATCTTATAGAGCATCTTGGAGTATGACCTATCCGGAAGATTTGCAATGCCACTACCATGACCACATGGCCTTCCATGCAAAGTCGTTTTGGATTGATCCCTCCAAGGCCAAGGAAGACAACATCAAGAGGAACAACAAAAGTGGGTTCACAAGCTTTGGTCCAAAGACAAGATCATGCTACAATTGTGATGACAAGCGCCACTTCATTGCCGAATGCCCCTATGAGAATAGAGAGCTTCATAATGGGAGGCTCATTCCCAAGGACAAGAGCAAAGACTCAAAGGGCAAATATTCAAAGCCACCCAACAAGAAGTTCTACAACAACAAGACCAAGAAGGGCAAGAGGCCCTCAAGAGTTGTGCTAGTAACAAGGGAAGAATATTCTACCGATGAAGTTGAAAGTTCTAGTGGTGATGAAGATGAAGAAAGCTCAAAGGAATTGGCCGCCATCGCCACCACCAACACACCCTCTTCATCTCTCTTTGAATCTCCCAATGAGAACCCTCATATCAAGAATGCACATTGCTTCATGGCAAGGTCCTCCTTGGACACACCTATTGTGCTATCAACTCAAGAAGAGTATACCTCCGGAGATGATGATGTTGATGATGAAGAAGATGCCACCTCTAATGGATTGGTCGCTCTTGCCTCCCTCTCCACTAACTCTTCATCACCAAGTGAATCCCCCAATGAGGTCATTCATGTGGAGGAAGAAAGTTGCCTTATGGCTAAATCCTCCGAGGTATCATCCCCTAACCCCTCTATGCCTAACTTATCTAGCGATCTAGGGGTTGATGATGCTAGTCTAAAAGTGAAACAAGAAATGCTAGACTTTGATGATTTCATTCTTAACCTACAAGGTAACACTAAGAAGCATGTTTCTAGCCTCATGGTTCGTTTAGCTCAACAAAGTGATATGCTTGAGAAAAAGGGTCAAATAGAGAGAGAAGACTCTCTTGAAATCCATGCTCTTAAAAATGCTCTTGAGGAAAGTCAAGAAACTATAGCCTCTCTTGAGGAGAGGCTAGAAACTCTTGAAGAGCCTCAAGATAAAATTAACAAGCTCACAAAAGCTAGAGATCTTGCTAGGGCTAAGTCTAAAGTGCTTAAAAAGGAAAAGGCCCAATTTGAGGTTGATCATGAGAAACTTGTGAAAGATCTAGATGAACTAGACAAAGCTCACAAAGCTTTGAAGAGTGAATACACTCTCTTATCCAAGTCTTATGAGCAACTTCAAATTAGGCTTGCCTCATATGATGTGCCTAGCTCCTCTACTCCTTCATGTGATCATGCAAATGTTATTGAGGAAAATGCTAGGTTGAAAGATGAACTTGCTAGGACCTCCTCTCCCCAAAGTAAACTTTCGTTGGATGATCTTTTGAGTAAGCAAAGATCAAACAATGGGAAGGAGGGACTTGGTTTCAATGCCAAGGCTAAAAAGGCAAACAAGAAAAAGACCAAGCCCGCACATGAGAAAGCTAATGGTGAACCCCGAAAGGGCAACACCATTAATGATGATGGTGCGGGAATAGATAATCCTCACTATGTTCTCTTTAAAGATTATTATGGTGATGTTTATGCTAAGTATGTTGGTCCATATGATGGTTATGTTGCTTGGTCTATTTGGGTCCCAAAGACCCTTGTTGCTAACAAAAGAGGACCCATTGAAAAATGGGTACCTAAATCCAAGAATTGATCTCATGTAGGACTATGCCGCCGGAGGTTCAAAATGGGTACTTGATAGTGGATGTACAAGTCATATGACCGGCGGCAAGAACCTCGTCAAGGAGTTGAGGCCTAACATAAATGATATCACCGTCTCCTTTGGCGATAATTCTACATCCGAGGTATTGGGTTTTGGCAAGGTTGTGGTTGCACACAACATTACTCTTGTGGATGTCATGCTTGTCAAAACCCTTGGTTACAATTTGCTTTCCGTTTCCGCCCTTGGCAAGATGGGTTTCGCCGTCTTTATTGATAATGATATTGTGGTCCTCTTGTGGAGCAAGACTCTAAAAGTCGCATTCGTTGGGTATCGCGAACACAACTTGTATGTGGTGGACTTTTCGGGGACCACCACGTCAAGTGCGATGTGCCTATTCGGAAAGGCGGACGTGGGTTGGTTGTGGCATCGCCGCCTAGCCCATGTCAACATGAGAACTTTGCAAAGTCTTCACAAGGGGAACCATATTGTGGGACTAATGGAAAATGTGTCTTTTGCCAAAGATCGTGTTTGTAGGGCTTGTGTTGAAGGCAAAATGCATGACTCTCCGCATCCAAGCAAGACCATCATCTCTTCCAAGAGGATCTTGGAGCTCCTTCATGTGGATCTCTTTGGTCCCGTTACTCATGCAAGTCTTGGTGCGAAGAAACATTGCTTGGTGATTGTCGATGATTACTCAAGATACACTTGGGTCTACTTTCTCAAGACGAAAGATGAGACTCAACAAATATTCATTGACTTTGCTACCGAGGTGCAACGCCAACACAACCTCCTCATTATGGCAATAAGAAGTGACAACGGCTCCGAGTTCAAGAACTACACACTCAATGATTTTCTTAGTGATGAGGGGATTCGTCATCAATATTCCGCTGCTTACACCCCTCAACAAAATGGTGTTGCGGAGAGGAAGAACCGGACTCTTATGGATATGGCAAGGTCTATGATGGCGGAGTATAAATCCCGCTATAACTTTTGGGCCGAAGCCATCTCCACCGCATGTCACTCCTCCAACCGGCTCTATCTCCGCAAGGGCTTGAACAAGACTCCATATGAAATACTCACCGGGAACAAGCCTAATATCTCATACTTCAAGGTGTTCGGGTGTAAGTGTTTCTACAAAATCAAAGGAGTTCGTTTGTCTAAATTTGCTCCTAAAGCTTTGGAGGGTATATTTGTTGGTTACGGTGCCGAATCTCACACTTATAGAATCTTTGATGTATCCTCCGGGATTATCATTGAATCTTGTAGTGTGAAGTTCGAAGAAAATGATGGCTCCCAAGTGGGGCAAGTTGATGTTTGTGCGGGTGATGAAATACCTCAAGATGCCATAGTAAGAATGGGTGTGGGATTTTTCCGCCCCATTGAGGGACACGGTGTGGCGTCTCGGGAAGGACTATGCTCTACCACGGTGGAGCCCTCATCTTCTCAACATCAACAAACCCCATCAAGTGAAGCAAATGATGCACCAACCCAAGAACAAGAACAAAACCCTTCCTCTAGTGTGCAAGATCAAGGACAAGATCAAGGACAAGATCAAGGACAAGATCAAGAACAAGATCAAGGTCATGATCAACCAAGAATTCATGATGGTTCCGACGAGTATCCATTTGATATTTGCTCCGCACCAAATGATGTCCAAGATCAAGCACATGATGTTGAGCACCCACAAGAGATTGTAGTTGCTCAAGTTGAAGGTCAAGACGGGGACCCAAATGATCAAGTTGATCAAGTGACACCTCCAAGGCCAAGAAGAACCAAGGAGGAGATCGAGGCCCGTCGTTTGGCAAGAAGAGAAAGGACCCTTGAAATTCGTGGACACACTCATGATAAGGTCCTCGGTGATGTTCGAGCAAAAGTCTCCACAAGAAGGCAATTGGCTAACTTTAGCAATCATCATGCCTATATCTCCGTAGTGGAACCCAAGAAAGTGTTTGAAGCTCTTGAAGATTCGGATTGGGTGGAAGCTATGCATGAGGAACTCAACAACTTCAAGCGCAACAAAGTGTGGACCTTAGTAGAGAAGCCAAAGGAGTGCCGCAATGTTATAGGCACTAAATGGATATTCAAGAACAAGCAAGATGAGTTTGGAAATATTGTGAGGAACAAGGCAAGATTGGTGGCTCAAGGTTTCTCTCAAGTTGAAGGGATTGACTTTGGAGAGACCTATGCTCCCGTGGCTCGTCTTGAGTCCATCCGTATCCTTCTTGCTTATGCATCGCATCATAACTTTAAGTTACAACAAATGGATGTGAAAAGTGCATTTCTTAATGGTCCTTTACATGAAGAGGTTTATGTTAAGCAACCCCCGGGATTCGAGGATCTCAACTTTCCTAACCATGTCTACAAGCTCGATAAAGCTCTTTATGGTCTCAAACAAGCTCCTAGAGCTTGGTATGAGCACCTTAAGGAATTGTTGGTAGACCGTGGGTTTGATGTTGGGCTAATCGACCCCACTCTTTTTACTAAGAGGGTCAATGGGGAGCTTTTCGTTTGCCAATTATATGTTGATGATATTATATTTGGCTCTACTAACAAAGCTTTCAATGATGAATTCTCAAAGCTTATGACCGATAGGTTTGAGATGTCTATGATGGGAGAGATGAAGTTTTTCCTTGGTTTTGAGATCAAGCAATTGAGAGAAGGAACCTTCATCAACCAAGCAAAATATCTCCAAGACATGCTCAAGAGGTTCAAGATGACCGAGTTGAAGGGTGTGGCCACTCCTATGGTTACCAAATGTCATCTTGCACTAGATCCCAATGGTAAAGAAGTGGATCAAAAGGTATATCGCTCCATGATTGGATCCTTGCTTTACCTTTGCGCATCTAGACCGGACATAGTGTTGAGTGTTGGTGTGTGTGCAAGGTATCAAGCTTCTCCTAAGGAGAGCCACATGATGGCTCTCAAAAGAATCTTTCGATATTTGGTTGATACCCCAAGATATGGTATTTGGTACCCCAAAGGCTCAAGTTTTATTCTCAATGGATATACCGATGCGGATTGGGCGGGTGACAAGGATGATAGGAAATCAACTTCCGGGGCTTGCCAATTCCTTGGTAGGTCCTTGGTGTGTTGGTCTTCTAAGAAGCAAAATTGCATATCTCTCTCCACCGCCGAAGCCGAATATGTTGCCGCCGCAAGTGGATGCACTCAATTGTTATGGATGAGGCAAACTTTAAAGGAATACGGTGTCATTTGTGACAAAGTGCCTCTATTATGTGACAATGAAAGTGCTATCAAGATTGCCTATAATCCGGTGCAACATTCAAGAACGAAGCATATTGAGATCCGGAATCATTTCATTAGGGATCATGTTGCCCGGGGTGATATTGAGCTTATCTATGTTCCTACCAAGGATCAACTTGCCGATATATTCACGAAGCCTCTTGATGAAGCAAGGTTCACTTATTTGAGGAATGAGCTAAATATCATCGATTCAAGGAGTATAGCTTGACCATCTTGCAAACACACCTTCGTCTCAAAACTTTATTTGGTTTAGATGTGGGCATGGAAATAGGGGGAGTGCGGTTTAAATTATTGAGCTATCCCTCCCCCCATAATGCCAACATTAAGAAATCATTCTCTTTATATCATATGATGATATGTGAGCTTCAATGATGAGTAGTGGTTTTTGGGCCCAAGATATATCTTCGCGGTGCCATGCCATAACACTCATATATGGTGGCCTAGGCCACCACACTCTTCTCTATGAAGAGTTGGAGTAATTTGGATCTTTATTGGACTTCATTTGCCTATCTTTTGTTTTTATGGGAATTGGCTCAATGTTTGGTTTCTATTGATTTGCTCCTTGCAAACTTGAGTTCATATTACCTTACCTCTCTTTGTGTCCAACCTAAGCCATTCTCTCACCTCTAAAACATTCTATATCTTGCACAAGCTCGTCTCAAAAAAAATGCATATCAAAATTGTTTGTTTTAAAGAGGGTGTCTTTATAAAAAAAAAAGGGGGGATTTTGTTTAAAACAGCCTAAAAAAAAGGGGAGGATTTTGTTTAAAACAGCCTACAAAAAAAAAAAATCGGGGGCGGAGGCTGGCCGACCCGGGCCAGACCAGGCCGGTAGTACCGCCTGGGGCCTGGCCGGTACTACCGCCGGCCTCGGGCCGGTGCCTCCTTGTGCGGGCGGGTCGAGCCAGGCTCCCCACCCTCCCCACTCGCCTCCTCCTTCCTGCTCCCAATCTCTCAGCCGCCCGGCCGCCCCTGCCGGCTCCCTTGCTCCCCCGGCCACTCTCCGGCCATCTCCGGCCGGATCGGCTCCGTGGGAGCCTTCCCCCACCCCTCCTCCTCCATGGCTCCCGGTATTAGCCTCTCCCCCCATGTATTTTGCTCGCATTTTTGGCTCACATGTGTGGTGGTTAGTGGTTCTACATGCTTAGATTTTTGGCTAAATCTTACTCTTAGAGGTTGTATCTATTGCTGATCTATGCCCTCTAGTATGTAGCACCGTTAACCTCTACTTTGTAGCATTTTTTTTCTACCCATTGTGTGTGGCCTTATTTTTTCTCATCATGCATGTGTATTTTGGGTCAAAATTTTGTTAAGTTGAGATGAGCTTGTGCCCTTATCCCATATTTCCCTCGGCTCTGTTCGTCTATTTCACAGGTGCTAGTCGGAAGAGGAGAGGGGATCCGCCCCTTGAGGATGATTTTGTTGAACAAGATGAAGTGTTACCCCGTGCCACTACTGCGCGTGGTGCTTCTTTGGCAAATAAGAAGAAAGGGAAAAAGGCTATTGAGTCCTATGGCAGCGTCCGCCTTCATGCATACATGGCTATTCGCACCGCTAATCCCTATTTGGGGCCTCGGTCTTCTCGCACCCACAACCGCCACTTCTACACCGAGGTTCAAGAACGCATATTCAATGAAGTCTATCCTCCCAACAAGGTGAAGGTGGTTGATCAACGGTATATCAACATTGACCATTTGAAGAAGGATGCCTACTTTCATGAAGCTCTTGGTATTTGCGAGGAGTTTGGGTTGCTTCCCATTATGACTTTCCAATGCAACTATGATCCTTACCTTGTGACTCAGTTCTTTGCCACAGTTTATTTTCATGAGGATGATGCTCGCTCCATCACTTGGATGACTCGTGATGTGGTACTCACTACCACTTGGAGCACATTTGGACAGATTCTTGGCTATCCTCTTCCGGAAGATTGTGAACATGACACTGATAGTGGTTGGAGGTTTCATGGGCAGACTAATGCAAGCACCAAAGATGTTCTTGAGCCGCTCTATATGCCCGGTCGATGCAAGCTTGGATTCACTTCCGGTCTCCAACCCGTCTATGATATTATGCTTCGCATCTACCGTGAGGCTCGTTGCCGTCAAAGTGGGTAATGTTGATGAGATCCATTCTTTTGTCATTGACTTGATGCTTCAAACTCATCTCCGCAAGGGCAAGGGTGTGAAGATGGATGTCATGGATTGCCTGTGGAACCAGATTTTCCTGCGTATGGTTGAGAAGAGGTCTCCTGCCTTTGGTCCTTTCATCATGAAGCTTATTTCTGAGGTGTGGCGTCAGAAGTTTGAGGGTGCCATTCTGGAACCATTTTCCACACTCACTGTCCATAAACGCAAGAACCTTCTTATCAAAGATCATGAGCTCCTAGCTTCTACCTCAGCCCCTGCAGCTCCTTCTGCCTCAGCAGCACCTTCTGCCTCAGCACCTCCTCCAGCTGGTCCTGCAGACCCTCGGGCTGATCGCCGGTTTGCTCACATTAGACTCATTGATGGTTTTACTCCTCATATGGCCCTTGGGGGGCCTCCGGCTCACTCCGCATATGATCCCATGCTCGAGCCCTCTTGGTACACCAAACTCAAGATCAAGGTAAAGAAGACCTTCTGTCTCCAGCTGGATATTCAGGAGCGCATGTATGACGCCTATGTGGCAGAGAAGAAAGCTCGACGCCGTCAGAAGAGCATCATGGCAAAGCTTGGTGTGGAAGTGTCTCCTCCAGGATCTGAAGAGAATATCCTTCCGAAGCCTCAGTGGATTTCTGCTCATAGCCAGTGGTCTGATGGCGAGGATGGTCCCTCCTATGATGTCGACTCCGATGTTGCCGAGGACTTCCTTGATGGCTAGGGACGGTAGCATCGCTCTTCAACCTTTTTGGCATCTTGATGTCAAAGGGGGAGAAGAGTTCTATTAGGTTCGGGATTTGCATGGGAAGTCACAAGCTTGCGTTTTCTTTGACTTTTTATGCTTGTGACTTATGGTTATCTATTGTTGAGAACTACTTATCTTGTTTTATGCACCTTATCTATGTGTGTGAGACATAGGGGCTATCTATTTATGTATGAGACATTATCTATCTATCTATCTATGGTAAAGACTAAGTGAACTTCATGTGGTATGATCTCTAAACTCAACACTTGTCTTTACTCACATATGGTTGTCTCTCCTCTATACAAGTGATGAATTTATTTGCTTACTAAGCATCTTTGCACTTGTTGGTGATTCATATTTTCTTGAGTAGTTTGATCCTAGATTATGTGCCTATCATTCATATGTTAATTCTATTAGATGCACATGTCTAGGGGGAGCCTTTTATGCAAATCTTATATTCTCTCTGCTCAAATACTCTCATCTTTTGCAAATCTTATATTGTCATCAAGAAACCAAAAAGGGGGAGATTGAAAGATCATATCTCATTTTATATGTGTTTTGGTGTTGATGACAATGATAATATATGAATATTTCGGTTTATAAGATTTGTAGGTTATTACATTCTCTAGATGCTTAAAGAGTGAAGAGTATACAAGATATTGAGAAGAAGAAGGAAAGAGATAAGAAAGAAAGAAAGAAAGAATTATGAAGAAGAAGAGAGAAGCAAAGGAAAAGAAGAAGGAGCGGGGGCCCGGGCGGTACCGCCGGCCTGGCCACGGCCGGAGGCTCCGGCCTTGGTACCGCCCATGGTACCGGGGAGGCGGCGGCGCCTCGGATGTTTCCAGGGAGGTTGGGGCACCCGGCGGTACCACGGCCGGTACCCCGGGCCGGAGGCTCCGGCCTCCCCCCCGGACCGAGCCCTCCTGGCCACGTGGCCGCCCCGGCCGGCCTCGCGCGCGCGCTAAGTCCGGTAGTACCGGCCCAAACTCGCCGGTACTACCGGCCACCCTTCCCCAGCTCTCCAACGGCCGGATCAGCTGCCCCTTTTTAAGGGTTTCTTCTCCATGGAGCTAGGGTTGCTCATTCCCCTTCTAAAAAGAGATACACCATTGTTGAGCCACCAAGAACATCAAATCCATCGGATCTCCTTCCTCAACCATCCAAATCCCTTGTGCTTTGGAGAATCGACGGAGAAGACCCCGATCTACATCCTCACCGAAGCGTTTTTCATTTCCCCCTCTTATGCTTGAGGGCCCCCTTGCTAGTGTTCCTCTTTGGATCCCTAGTGATTGTTGTTGATGTATGCTTGTTGATTTGTTGTGTTGTAACAGATTTGGGAGCCTCCAATTTGGTTGTGGATGTGTGCCCCAAGAACCTTGTAAAGGCCCGGTTTCCGCCTCGAGGAAATCCCTTAGTGGAAGTGGGCTAGGCCTTCGTGGCGTTGCTCACCGGAGATCTGAGTGAAGCCTTCGTGGCTGTTGGTTTGGCTTTCGTAGCAACCACACTCCTCCAAACGTAGACGTACCTTCTTGCAAAGGAAGGGAACTACGGGAATCATCTCCGTGTCATCGCGTGCTCCACTCTCGGTTACCTCTATCCCACTCTATCTCTTATATATTGCGTAGCTATATCTTGCCTAGTTGATAACCTTGTCATATAGGTAAATTCACTTAGTTGCATATCTAGAGAATTTACCTTTTGTGACAAGCCTAAATTGAAAAAGAACTAAAAATTGGTTAGCACCTATTCACCCCCCCCCCCTCTAGGTGCGGCATACGATCCTTTCACCCATGATGTACGTTGGAGTGGTGATATCGGTATATAACCGAATTATCGCAGATGGGAAATACTTGTTTGATTTCCACGTACTTACTGCAAGGGGAAGCAGTATGATAAACGGCTGTTGTGATCTGGATTAGATCTACGGCGTGTAAGACCGCATGTGTCCAACAATATGTTGGTGTATCAAATTTTGTTGGAGTGGTCATTTAATTAGTTTAATTCTTTTGACAAAGAATTTAGTTACACTATTCTGGGTATGTACACTTAGGTACTTAGTAAAATCATAAATGCTCATGAAGACGATAATTAAATTGGTCAAACCAATATATATTATGATAATTTTCTCTTAATTTGAGAAATTAATTTAGTAATATCATGGGTTTGTGGAGATTAGAGACCCACATAAGACCATCAACTAGATGTATCTATGAATACCATGAAATACTTATATCACCCAGATAGTTATTGAATAGTCCACAAGTATCGTCTTGAATAAGTTCAAGAAATTTGAGTGGAGTGTGAGAGACATAGAAAAAAAAAAACTCATGGCACATTAGGTGCTCATAAAATCTAATGATATGAGAATTTCGCAACTTGTAAATTGTGACCAACAAAATTTCACTAAGTTTTCGCATTATCCCTATAATGGGTAACCAAGGCCATTATGATAAATCTTAAATTCATCAAGATCCGAAAAATTAGTTTGTACGCAACAAAGTTTAGTATGAATTTAGTTCATACATTGAAATTTCATGTATGAGAAACATGATATTAATGGAAAACATACCACATTTAGTAGTATGATTATTGGCTAAATGACATATTGGAATAGTTATGAGACTAAACGAGGTTTTCCAAAATGTCTTGGGAATTTCATTCCGCAATAAAACTATTATTGCAAAGGAGTGTAGCTCCAACTGGAGTAGACTTATATTTTCTTAATGATGAAGATTATAAGTACAATCCTTAACCAGATTATGTCTACTATGATTCGTGTCATTTTACCTCCACTTTACGGTGATTTCTCTTGGTTCTTTTCGTGACCATTGAGATTCTTAGTATTTTGAGCACTAATATGAATTTAAGGTAATAGTATATCACCCGTAGGGTCTATTGTATGAGTCGTCATAAGAAGATATGATATATTATTATCCTGAAATAAATATGATAATTTATTGTATTATCATCAAAAGAGAATGTAAAGTGATTTGGAGGTTTTGAATCAGATCTTTATATCAACTGTGTGATCACAAAATATCAACTTGGAGTTGATTCTGTAGACACCAGAAAGAAAAACTACAATGTATTAGAAATACTCAAAAGTGTTCGAGAAACTATTAACATTGTGTTTACATCATATATCTCCTTGATGGAGATTTTAAGAGAAACATATATTTAACCAATTTCTCTCATCTGAATTTAGTGAATTCCATTGATGGATATTCTAGCCATGTGTTACAATATGATATTATCATGCAACTTATTTACTATGATAGTAAATTAAAATTGATGACAATGCATTTCGTAATGACCATAGGGTAGACATTTAACGTTGAGACATTAAATGATACTTATGTCATTGCTTTGGACTTCATCCCCAAAGTGATGGGAGATGTTACATTCACCGCCAAAACATAGATGTCTATTTTGACATTGCTTATTCATGGTGAATATGATTATCACCATATGATGTTGAACCTATAGTAGTTTTGTGAGAAACTCAATCAATATTATGTATGTTGGACTTTGTCTTGATAGACATATCACACAACAATGTTATTCCATGATGCAGGCTCCATAGTTTTATCTAATACCAATGTGAAAGAAGCAAGAACTAATCATGCATGATTTTTTTTACTATGATAGCGAAATATATTTGGTAAACAAAAAAATTGCTCTAGAGGAACAATTCGAATATTAAGCTGATGCTTTTCTGCCATATGCGTGTGTGATCTTAAATATATTGTAAGTTAACACATTGTAGCTACTTTCCATATTTATGGAGTACATTTCTTACTAGTAGGAAAAGTAGTGTGACATATGTCAATGGATGTCTTATTCTAATACGTTGTATTATACTTTGACATTATATATTTGAAAAAAAAACACTCCAGAGATACTTTTGTTGTCAAAAAGACAAATAAGTACATCTCTTGGTAATGGATAATCTGCAGTTTATGTAAAATGGTGCAGAATTTATGTTTTTTTTTAATGCGATTCAGGAAAGACCTTATGATCTTGCTTTTATTTTTAAAGCCAAGGGCTTAAAATACAAATTATAATAACCATGAGGGTGTCATTTTAAATTATACTACCTCCGTTTCAAGGAATAAGGCGTCCTCGTTTTACGAGCTTTTTGTTTGACCAAGAATTACTTTAAATAGATAAAGATTATTTATATGAAATTAGCATCATTAAAAAGTGCTTTTCAATACGAATCCAACGATACTATATACGTATAATATAATCAAGATTTTGTTGCTCAACTTTTATGGTCAAAGTTCGTCTTGGAATACGCGTGCGCCTTATTCCTTGAAACGGAGGTAGTATATGAGGAATATTAATCTGCATAACTACAACATGCCGGAGGGCATAAATGAATGTCTAGAGTGCTGTTACGTGAATTATGAATGTGCTGTGAGTATTGGAAAATAAGCCTCAGGGGTTAACAGTGAAAGCACATGATATTCACGTAAATATAAGACCACAATGGGATTAAATAAGAAAAATCGATGAAGGGATAAGAGATGCCTTCTCTCCCGTGCGGTACGGATCCACTTATCCCAAATCACACCGCCGTTTGGGAGAGCAAGGTTGTGCTAATGCGCTGGCCGTCGGCCGTTGTCCTCCACGACTATAGTTGGCTTGGAGGGTGTTGCGCCGTTAGGAGCCGCATGCTTGGGTGCCGGCGTGCCTCGGCAGCCACGCTCGGAGGAGCGCCGCCGCACGTTGGCAGAGAGCGTCGCCGTGCCGCAGCACCATGAAGGACGCTGTCTACGGTGTGGGCTGGTGCGCCCGAGGGTGCCGCCGCATCGGCCGTGGGCCGCTGTCCCTCTGAGTGTCTTAAGCGGCCGCGCCTCCGGGAACAGGAAAGGTCGCAGCAGCGAGCGCCGCCGGCCGTCGTCTCCTTCGCTGCGCCTAGGCGGCCACGCTGCCAGGAGACGGTGGCCGTCTCCGCCACGGGTACTTGCCCGGAGGAGCAGCGCCAGGTGTGTAGCCTCGTTCCGTTGTTGGGGCTATGCCGCTGGGGGCGCCGCCGCGCCGTCCGTTTCCGACTGAGGTGGCAGTTCGTTGCCGCGGACGAACGACGGGTCACGCTCCCCTTACCGTGCAGATGTGTTGATTCCATCCCCGCGAAGAGCTCGAAGCAATGCAAAGGCGAGGGCAAGTTCAGCCATTGCCTATTTCTTCTGTTCTTGTAGCTGTGCTTCTTCTCTTCTGAAGGCCAGATGCTCCCGGTAGAGTCGAGTGCGTGATAACGTGTTTAGGAATGAAATGATTGAGAGAATCAAGTGATGTTTCATTGATGATTGTTGGGGGTATATATACCCACCGAACAGACGCCAATAAGGCGGTTACGAAGGCACCTCTTCGGTATTACAGCGTTTGGACAAAACTAACTGACTACTTAGCTTAGGACCTAAGCTAATCTTAATAACTGGCTATTTAGCTTGGAGAGTGATGAGCGTCCCCCGGGGGATCAAATCCCCAATCCCCCGGGTGGACAACCGTAGGATGGATGCCTCTAGTCCACGCTCGGGACCAAAAGAAAACAACCGAAAACAAAAAAAAAAAAGCTATCCTCTGGGCTCGCATTCTTCCTATGAGGGCACCGCGCAGAGCTCCGACCAGACGCCTTGCAGCACCGCTGCCGCCTTGAGTCCAGAAGCACCACCTTCGTTGTCGCTGCCTTGAGCCCCGCAGCACCACCGTCGCCGTCGCGAGTCTGGCAGTACGACCGTTGCCGCCGCCCTGAGTCCATCAGCATCGCCACCACCATACCCTTGTAGCAATGCCTGCAGCTTCCAACAAGTCAGTACCCACTCTCCCTCGTCGGTCGGTTGCGGTGAGAGACCTCGCCGAGTCGGCCATGCCGGCTTCATTACCGCGCCGCTCCGAGCACCACTCATCGGCCTTTGGTAGCACCGTCGTCGGCTGAAAGTAGCATCGCCGCCATCCTTTTGCGGTAGCGTCGGTGGTGTCGTTGCGGCGCAGCGTCGGTCGGGTTGTAGCACGCCGCCATCGCTTGTAGCAACGACCACCGCCGCTAGTAGCAACAGCCCACCACCGCTTGTAGCGGTCGCCGGTGGGGCTTGCAGCGACCACCGCCGCCGCTTCACCGGCGTCGATTGTCGCGGCGCCGCCATCGGTTGCGACAATATGAGTCGTCGCTTGTAGCAGTCGGCGACGCCGATTGTAGCTACCACTGACGCTACTTGTAGCACCGCCGGCACAGAATGAGCAGCTACAAAAAGTCGTCGGCCGTGACCTTGCACCCTGTGGCCGGCCGGAAGCTTGTAGCAGCGCCACCGGGAAATTGTAGCAGCACGCCAGAAGCTCGTAGCAGCGTCGCCGGGCAATTGTAGCATCACCACCGGAAGCTCGTAGCAGCGCCTGCCGGGCACTGTAGCGACGGCGCCGGACCATTGTAGCAGAATACGCCGGTCGGTTGTAGCAACAACGGCGCGCACCATCGACCACTTGTAGCGCCGACGCCGCCACTTGTAGCAACGGCGCTCACCGCCGGCATCATCACCGCACGGCCTTAGCAGCACCACTAGATCTCATCTCAGAACAGCGAGATGTGGAGCAGCGGGGTGGCGTCTAGTAGGGAGCAGATGGGTGACGCCGGTGGGAGGGAGGGACGGCAGCAAGTGGGAGGGAAAACATCTGCACGCCGGCCGGTGTCGGTGTGGTGGTTGAGCCGCGTTGCGAGAGAGCCACGAGGAAGAAAGCAAATGAGAGGAGGAGAGGTCGGGTGAGGAGATAAGGTAAGGTGGGTCCAATCGCTAGCTGTTTCCGTTTCTCGCCACGTGTCACGCGTACGACCCGGAGGATGAGCGCGTTAAATCCCCCGGGGAACGCCAGCGTTTTCCATTTAGCTTTGTACCAAAGCTATCCTACTTCTAACAAGTATAAGAGGTGGTGGTACGCGACAGCACTTCTCTTCCTCACCTCCCCCTTCCGTCTTTCCCAGCTCCTCTTCTCCGACGCTGTCCCAAAGGCTACACTAACTGTCCGAATGTAACCCGTGGCCACAGGTGAACGTAAACTAGCAGCGCCCCATGTCAACATAGAAAAAAAACTACATGTGTCCAGATTGCTAGATGAACCAAACAAGTTTCAGTTTTACATTACAAGTGTACCGAAACACTATTTTTCACCTTTACTCGATCATTTTACTTTCTGATTAAAGCAAGAAAACATGAGGGAGTACGAGAGGATTTCATTTCATAGGTACCACTACTTTTGTGTGCACTGCAACGGCATAAAAACTAAAATTCTAGTTTATCAAAAAGCAAATCGATAACCAATGAAAAGAAAGGCATAGAGACATAAATAACTATTAGGTGCATGACATGACGATACCATATTCAAATACACACTAGGAAATAACATAACAAATACTTGTTCGGGTTAAAAATAAAAACTTGCAACTTTAGTGTTCAACACTACGACAAAACTTGCGACTTCTTTGACAAGGCGAGATACTACGGCTGCACACAGCTTAGTCATCGAACAGGCTGAAGCCCATCTCCTCATCAGACTCCTCCGCAGGCTCTTCCTTCTTCTCCTCTTCCTTGGGGGCAGCAGCAGCACCACCTGAGGCAGCAGCAGCAGCTGGGGCAGCAACTGCAAACTTGCTGGGGTCCTGCACAGGAAGAACACAATTGATTAGAGACTGATACAAGAGCAGCCCAGAATGAGATTTAGGCAAACATCACTGATTAACAAGTAACTAATTCAGTATGGCAATAAAACACAACTGAAAATAAGCAAGTATTTTAAATATAACAAAATCTGATGCGATGATAAATGGAAACTGGATGCAGGAAAATTAGAGTTGTGCAAAGAACAGATTTCAGATAATAATATAGCATGCTCATTGTTGGAAAAGCATACTGCACAAGTACGAATGATCATGTACAATCTGCCAAATAACAATGCTAAACCTTTAGAACTTACTGATACAATATGGCAATGAAAAGAGGCTCAATTATTTTTGCACGGGTTACCTTGAGGTACTCCTTGATCTTATCAGCATGCGGGTAAGAGTAATCGGTCTCCACAGCAATAGCAAGGACATTCTTGTAGGCATTGAGGAACATGTGGGGGGCAGCAGCCATGGTGGGGTATGAGATCGCCAGGGACAGTGAGGCAACCATAGAAACACCAGACGCAAACTTGTTCATCAGGTCCTCCTCAGTCAGGTCAAGAACCTCAGGGCTGAAGACCGACCCACTGTCATACACGTTGTTGATAACCAGCCCATATGAGAACGGGCGGATACCCAGCTTGGCAAGCAGGGCAGACTCAGATGAGCCCACCTTGTCACCCTTCTTAATCAGCTCCACAGGGGTGATAATTTCCACAGTACCCTTGTTAATTTTGGTGGGGATATTAAGCACCTAAGAGAAGACAGCAGAGGTTAGAACTTGTGACAACAGTGAGTACAAAGGAGCGTTCAAATTGACATGGTAAATAATCAAATGTTCACCTGGAAGAAGGATGTCTGGGAGGGGTCCAGACCAGTGTTGCCAGGGGGAACCACCACATCAACTGGAGCAACTAGCCCAACACGAGCAGGAGCACCAACCTGTAGCACAAAAAAGTAAGATCAGGATGACTGCCCATTACAAAATATTCAGTTACAACATGTCTCGGAATTACTAAAACAGCAGAACAATATCGTAGAAAAAATACAGAAAATTGCACAGTACAAAGCATGTACCATGTAAAAAACACATCATTGCTAACAGTAGCCTAGAGTTGACTTGAGACAGCTAATTAAACAAAGAAATCACACATGCCAGTGCATATTGGGTGTCAGTTACTATCAGAAATGGCACATTTATGATACAGGCTGTACAGACAGTTAAAAACAACAAAATGATACTTCTATGAAATCATTCATATGTAATGTATCACTGGTATTTCAATGCTATTTCAATAGAAAAGGTTCATTTCGAACACGCATGGTTGATCATTTCATTGCAAATTCACTAGCAATTTTCCAAATATTAGTCAACGCAAATAACAATACAATCAACTTTTAGTTCATGGTTCTCTATAAACCTTAGAAACATGGCATACATGCTTGTACGCGCATTAGATTTCAATATTGGGCCAGAAATGGTTAAAGTCAATCTCGACTTATCCAAAATGGAACTACAATTAATGAGATTTTCTATTTATGTTCTGATGAAGAACTCTACCGCACTTAACCAAAACCGTAACAACTAATTAAACAGTAGGTAAGCCGGTGCAAATTTTACCTTGTACTTGGCGACCTCCTCACGGAGGTCCTTGAGGTCACCCTTGGTGAAGATGAGGCCAACGTTACCCTGCAACCGGGGACACATCCATTTCAGCACATAAATAGCATCGCCGGAAGAACGCAAACACACACACGCAAATCGAGCGAAATCCGGAGGAGGTGGCGCTTACGATGAGGAGGTTGCCGAGCTCGAGGTAGTCCTTGTTGCCGGTCTTCTCGGCGTGGACCTTGATGCAGCGGCGGATGAGGGTGTTCTTGCCCATGAGGACGATGGAGTCGCCGCGGAGGCCCTTGCGGATCTCCTGCAGCTGCTTGGAGCCGACATTGTCGGCGGCGGCGATGAGCACCTTGCTGTACTCGTCCAGCAGCGAGCAGAGCTTCTTGTCGTACGCGATCTTCTTCTCGGCCTTGGTCCTCTTGATCGCCATCGCTGCTACGACGAGATCGACGGGAGAGCTAACCTAATCTGTAGTGGAGAGGCGAGATAGAGGAGGACCAGGCTCGAGAGAGGAGCAAGGCGGACGGCTTGCGGCGGCGGCGTCGCTTTAACCTAGGGTTTCTTGTCGAGGAGAGGGGTATTTATAGGGTTGTGTGGCTCGCTTTAGGGTTGCTGTGCCGGGGATGGGCCTAATGGGCTGTCGTGAACTTAACTTGGGCTTGCAGAATGGGCCTTTTTGGCTATAGTCTACAAATATATTTTTTCTATTCCAATAACTATGTTTCTTTTTCGATAAAGGGAATATATTAATATCGAGAGATACCAATTACACCCAGCCTCTGCAACAACGCACCACCCTAATGGCACTACGGATGCACACAGCCAAAAAAACGAAAAGAAAACTAACAAACAAAAGTCCCGCTATAGTATCACGGACCTAACAACAGCAATACATCCACCGCCATGACAACACTTGAATTGCAGACTCTCCAAAAAACGACACCTCCAAGAAGGGAACAGTGCTCCAACACCGTCGTCGCCCGATCAAAGATCTTATGTTTTCACCCTCAAAACAATGCCTCCACCAAGGTCACTGCCAGGCACAACCAGTTAAGGCCAGACCTTGGATTTTCACCCTGAAAGGTAGGACTCTGCGCTTCACATGTATTGTCGCCCCCACTTTCATACCGCTGCTGTGAAGCCCGGACACCAAGCAAGCCCCTCAACAGCGCGGAGACTTGAACCTCCCTTAGCTAGTCCTCCCTCCGGCCTTCATGAAATTCTCTTCTTCCGACTTTCATCATGGATCCATAGTCACTTGATGTCAACACGGAAAAGAGCTTCGCGCCGCTCCCTCCGGAACCAAACGGTCGGAATAAACGCATGGGTGCGCACGACCGAATACCTCCGATCCAACAAACTCCGGGCAAAGCACTCGTTACATTCGCCGGCGGAGCCTTCCGGAACTCAACCCTCCGGCCGGATCACGAGTCCAAGGCCTCCGGTAGGTCCTCCTCTTCACGCAAGAGAGGCCCTAGGACCGCCGCCTTTATTCAGGCCGGACCCCACGTCGGCGACCATCCCGGGCTGGCCAACCCAACCCTCCACCGGCGACACCATCGCCGACTTCCATGCACCTCCATCTCACCGCCGGCTGGCGATGATAGATCAAAAAATCCACCACCACCAACCGCAGGCCGACCCTCTCCGGCGAAGAAGAGGCCACCTCCTCCGTCAAACCCAATAACTATGTTTCTGTTTGACTAATAATCACAATCATATCTTGCATACTCCTAGTAAATAAGTTTGACTGCACTCTTCCTAGTAATCATCTACTCCGTATCTTCTTTATCTGTGTTCGAGCGTCCCCGTCTGCTTCTCCCATAGCAATTGCGACGTTTCTCCCGGTCGGTGGTGAAGGGCCGTCGGGTCTTCATGAGTGGTGCTTGGATATGCTCCCTGTGTCGAGTGTGGGCGTGACCCCATGGGGTTTATGTTGTTCTGTGGTTTTCCCGGTTTTTTATTAATCAACTGGACACTCTCTTCTTAATTAATGCATAAAGAAAAAACTCTTGCCTTTATTTAAAAAAATATCTGCACGAAAACTAGTGTCAACTCTTCATGGCAAATAAACAGGTACTAGCAAATTTCGTAAACAAACCCGAAGAACTCATCAGTCGCTTACCCTGCTGATGGATCTGAGCAGAACGAGACATCATGCAACACACAAGAGATGAAACAATAACGAGGCATGAAAAACAGTTGTCGTCATGGCTAATGCACTCGCAATATATATTGTACTGGTCGGCTGTCAAAAACTTATGATCAGGTGTCTTTCAGTCCATCCATTCACAGGTGGTGGTATGTAAAAAGCATCTAACAAGTAACAGGTTCACAGGCACAAAACTCATTTCTGAAGTGATCGGGTTCGACAGACGAATAGACGATGGAGCTAGGCCTCTATGGACAGGTTTTTCTTGGGTCTGCTGAGCTTCAGCCGTGGTGTGGCATCAGCCTTCACCACGGCCAGCTTTTCGTCGTCGCTCGCCGCTGTTGTCGTCGTTGCGGGAGCAGCATCCTTGGTGCTGCAGATCTGCGGCTTCATGCCACCCAGACCGAGGAAGAACAGCCTGCTCTTCCCGGCGCTTTTGCTGCGGCCCAGCCTTGCTATCTCCTCCCTCATGGTGGAACACTCCTTCTCCAGCTCGGCCACCCGCTGCTTCATGCCATCCATGCCATCACGCAGGGCCTGGTTCTCCCTGGCACCTAGGGGCCAGCCGACGCCACGATGTTGTTCACTAGAGATTGGCAGGCCGAGCTGCCTCGAGCCACCCTCGAGGTTCTCGGAGATCATGAGGCACCCGGCGATGGAGCTCCGAAGCTGGAGCTGTTCGAAGAAGAGTACCTGCACGATGACACGCAGAGGGAGACGCTCATTCTGAGCTGCGTGGGTGCAAGCCTCCAGGGAGAGTTTCTGGCAGTCCATCACATGGCAAAGTTCTTCCTTCTCTGACTCCGGGAGATGGGGATGCGCCTATGTACAGGAGACAAAACAAAACATGAACATTAGCAAAGTGAACTTAAGATGCCACATCAAAATTACTAGCAACCTGCTGCTTGCAGTTGCATGGAAAATTTATTCATGGAAGGTAACAGAAAGAACAATAAGCCTAAGCAACTCTTCGTGCAACCTAAATAATGTTTCCAAAACTATTTGGTTATTTCACCATTTAACCGGGGAAGGGTTTTGGAACTACGAACATTACATCTATTCACCAATCCTTCCAAATATAACTAGACAAGAAGTTAAAAAGATAGGATGAACTTCAGCTAAAAGTGCCTTATTCTTGTGTTCATGGAAACAAGGAGCTGAAGTACAAAAGTATTACCTTCAGATAGATGTCAACAGCACGATAAAGTCCATCATCTATTGGCCGAGCATAATCTGGTATGGCAGCAGCCAAAGACTTGAACTTTGGCAACTTTAGGTTGGAATCTGGCGCAACTTCAGCTAGGTAGCCGTCAATCAACTTAGCAACCATAGTTACCGGCATTAGAGATGGAGAAGCTAATAGTTGCCCATCGTCGCCAAGGCCAGGGGAAGCTCCACCAGTTTCTTGATCCATTGCCAAGAAGTGTCCAAGAATCCTATGGACGCAATCCACATCATAGAGCGTTTCATCAGATTCAGACATGTTTGTTATCAGAAGATCTTCCAGAGTGGCCTTGTCAAGCTGCAAACCTATCCGTCGCTCCAAGTTAGATACACAGGAGGAGCTGGCTTTAAGAATAATCGCTGTGCGCAAAAGGCCAAACAACAGCTTGCAAGATGTAACATCCCTTTGGAAAGGCAACAGTCTATCAATCTCCTCAAGAAGATACTTCTGCTCCTCTTCAGAAGGCATGGCTGTTAAAGTTGTCGCTGAAAGGCAGCTGCTGATATCACCAATGCTTTTACGCCGATTTAGACCAGGTAAACGCCTCTTGGCATAATGGTTAAGGGATCCAACGATAATGTCCTGATTGATGCCTCGGTATTCCATGGCTGAGATTAACTTCTTGTACAATGGAAGACTTAAGCACGAAACATCATCATACCACCAATCTGAACTGCAATTTCTTGGCCTTGCTCCAGTGCTAATACCATTCCACAAGAAGCTCCCTCCAGGACTCTGCGTTGGACCACCATACTGCACGACTGGCCAACCAAATACATCAGGATCAGTACATGATTTAGTTGCAACCGAGTCGATGCACCTCTTTACTAATTGCAATTTTTCAGCAAGATCAATGACGCCATCACAAGTATGAAGTGCCTTGATTGAATCGTTCCAGCTTTTGAGGACTGTTTGGGTAAGGAAGTTCTCAGTCTGTGCAATCAAGTTTCCCTCGGCAATGTCTTCAGTCATCTCGAGATACTCAGCAGCGCAGCGAAGGTGCACAACATTGGAGGAAGTCAATTCAAACTTCACACCATAGCAGAACCTAGCAGCTAGTTCAAAAGCCTTTGCTCCACCAGGAATATCAGATAGGTCAATGACACAGCTATCTTCTCCCTTCTCAATTTTCTCTCTAATGAGATGTTCCAAAAGGCCACTCTTTGATAACAGAGGAAACTGCAAAACAGAAATGAATTGTTACGAAGTGATTTCTTCCTTTGTCCTTCGCAGATATGTACGACTACTTTTTGTCTCTAAATCATAGATTGTACATATCAGTACTAGAGGTTCCCCAGAATCAGGGATAAAAGTTGCATAATGCTAACAAAATAATATGTGAAACACAGGAAGCTTTGTTACTGATTTGTTTACCTTGTGGAGATGAAAAGATGGTTCCCCAACTACCACAGTAATATCACTAGGAAGACCAGTTGTGCAATACCTACATAACAAACATACTTCCATTAGTAATTTTCTATTCGAACAATTTAGTTCGAGTAAAATAATGTGCTTACACAACTAGAACTGTAGAAGATGGAAGTACACAAATATAAAGTACAGAAACTATTTCAGCGAAACCACATGAGATAATCTTCAGATGGTTTTAGTTTCTTGTACACAAAGGTGGAGAGCTTGAATGAGCTGCATTTAGTTCTGCCGTCTCTTCTAAAGTTCAACATGAGCTCAATCTTGATTTAGGAAGTGTGCCTCACTGGGGTGGGGGAGTAGATGTGCAAAGCCACCACACTTCCAAGACCCAGAGGCTCAGAAATGGGTCCCATTTCTTTTCAACTATTTGAACATCTAATTCTCTTATATGTACAAAAAAAAGAAGTTCCTAACAAAAATGTTATGCTTTGTACAAAAATGTTATGTACACAGCCACCACACTTCCAAGACTCAGAGGCTCAGATATGGGTCCCATTTCTTTTCAACTATTTGAACATCTAATTCTCTTATATGTACAAAAAAAGAAGTTCCTAACAAAAATGTTATGCTTTGGTTCTGTTTGAGGTCATGTAGGGAGTGCAGCTAACGGAAATCCACTTTGGCTCGCAGGACCAGATGCTCCCATTTTGGAAAACCACATTCCACATATCAAAAAATCTCAGGTACACATTTACATATTCTATGTGCGCATATAAAACTTCACGGGAAAAAGACATGGTTTGCGACCTGTGTGAAAAAAGCCAATTTTCGGTGCCTCAAAATGACTTTTCACAAGCCATTTTTGTATTTTTTTTTTGCCTACAACACTACATATGTTTTTTCTTCAAAAGATGTTTCAGGACACGCATAAGACACAAACATGTGCATTTTTCAAAAAAAAATTAAGCATTTTTTTTTGAGAGTACGCCAACGTGTGCCATATTTTCATAGATGGCAGAAGACAATTACAAGAGGACTACCACTCAAGCGTAGTACAAACTCCACACCGGGCTAGTCCGAAGACAGCCACAACTACCGGGCTAGTCCGAAGACAGCCACAACGACATTACAACTGCAACACAAAAGGGCCTGTCCTAAACTCAGCAACATAGCCGCATCTCGACCGAGGCCAGTCACCTCAGTTCCAACTGAACTCCCCTTGTCAATATCCATGCTTGAGACCTAAAGGAGACAATTTTAAAATGTGTTTTCCGTAATGGGAGTATCTGCTCCTGTGAGCCAAAACGGTGCCTCTGTGCAGCTAATCTTAATGCACTACATAACCTAGCTGAATATCAGCATGCCACATTAGCCCTAACTGGCTTTGTTAAGATGGAAACAGTTATTAGTGAGAAAAGGCTGATGTGTTATCACAGTCAGCTCCAGGACACATTAACTTGATTGGCTTCCTAGACTAAACTTCTTTAACGTGCACACAGAACAAAAAAAATGTTGGACTTATATGAAATAAAAGAGAGTGCAAAAGAGATTAGCTATAAGCCTTCTAACTGTACCAAAAAAAAAAAACCTTTGCAGCAGTGTATTTACACACTCCAGGACCAGTATCTGACAGAGTACTGCTCACAGTGATTGTGATGCGAGGACATAATTTGGAGAAATAAATATGACTCATTTAGTGATGGGCATGTGCAGCACCAACAAGTACCAACGTACGATTGATCGGGCCCGAAAGTCAGGTAAGACAATATTTCACATAGAAGGGGGGAACAATAAATCCTGGACAGGCATCCTGCACTGTGAACACTCTATTTACCAACCAATGCCTCCATCTCAAAAACTCCGAAAAATGGAGTACTATGAAGGGTAGGTTCCATTTTTCCACAAAAAGATGAGGTCCTCTAACACAGTACAATGAGCATAGAATGCATTGACTTGACAATCTTAGTCGAATGGTATTATTAACAGGCTGTACATAGATAACTGGCGGTCATGAGTCCTTCCAGAAAGGCGTGTCAGCTTACAAACAAAAATGGTTGTAGTTTTCATAGCTGGCCTGGCATCCGTGTTTTGATTACAGCCCTCCATCCAGAAGGAGTTGGTTAGCATATTATAATCAGCGCCCCAGATGAAGCCAAGAGGAAGAGGTTTGGCCATGGGAGCTTCTACATATGGCGCCTACTCAATTATTTTCCACTAAATGAAATAACGTATGGCACATTTCCTATCCTGTTGTGATAATTATATGGCAGCAGATAAAGCAAGTACTCAAAACGCTGAAGAAATTGGATGGTGAAGCAACTCTTAGATCTTAAGATTATCACTGCTAGCACGAGAAGCTGCGTAACTGTGCAGATTAGACATGGCAGAGCAACATGTTTGGGGAAACAGAGAAAGAGAGAAGGGGGAGCTGTTCGTACCAGTCTTGTCCCTGCTTCCTGAACACATCGGCCCTCGATCCCAGCTTCAGACAGGCCATGTCAGAACTCACGATGGCCACACGGCATCAACGCGCCAGCCGGTTCCTTGGGATCAAAGGCAGAAAGATTCCGGCTTCTCCGACAACCCTAGACCCAAATCCTCGAGAAAGTAACGAAGACGATCCTCCAGGCAGGCGCTACGATTTGGGAATCGAAGAGCATCCGGATTGCGCGGAGCGCCGACACGAGGTTGAGCATCTACCGCGGATAGAGAGAGGGATTCCGCTGATCCACAACCCTCTCCAGAATTCCTCGAAACAAATTAAAGCAACCCTCTGGAAACGTAATAAAGACGGGCCTTTTGAAGAATCCTGATACCTAAACCCACCCACCGAATTACTCCTCAACGCAAGAACACTGCCTTGGATTCTCCCGCGCAAGATCCCGACTCCGTCAAGGAAAAGTCGATAACCAGCGCTGCCGCCGGTGAGTGAGGGGGACTGGGGGAGTAGGGGGGACTGGGAGAAGGTTTCTTGGTTTGTTTATGGGGGCAGACCCAGGGTGGGGGACTAGGAATGTTGTGGCATGGCAGGGGGATCCAAGAACATTCTTTTCCTTGGCTGGCTCGCAGTCGCAGCGGTGTACTAGTACTCGTACTCGCGTGGTGGGCTTCACAATTTCCTATAGAGAAAAAAAAAAGAGGACAGAATGGAAGGAGAGGAGGAGGAAGACAGTCAGGCTGTGGGCCCAGAGGCTAGAGCCAGCACGCACCAGGCCCACAATCCACTTTGGCTGCACCCTCCTCTTTGACTTTTTCTCATTCCTCTTATGGCAGTGCTATACACAATTAGCTGCTCCATGTAAAAAATTGTAAGAAGCAATATGGTGAATTTTATCTCTCCAATGGAATCTACAACTTTAGTCAGAAAAAAGAGAGAAGGAACCCCATAAATATGACACTATGTATCTCTTTCTCTCTCCAAAAAACATGCTTTTAGGACTGAAGATCCCACTTCTTAAAGAGGAGGCTGCCTCCTCATCCGAACCTATTTTGGACCATCCAAACCTAACTAAATGTGTGAAGCAGCACCTCTAGGGCAGTGCATTGGGCATGCCCTTACAGGCTCTTGATTTTGAGAGCACCTCCAGACCTCTCCCCGACGAGGCATCCACCATCCCGTTTTTTATCTGGACGGTATTATTCGGTCCAGCCAGTTCCCGGTTTCTCGTTTTCTTCTAGAAAATGGTCTAAATCCATCGAGCCCAGGCCATCTCTGCCTCCCGGGGTGCGCTCGGGGAGTCCGGACGAGAAAAAAGCGGAGACGGGCCCGCTTTGTCGGCGAGAGAATACGCGAACCCCACCACTTTCTCGTCGCAAATCCCCTCCCCTCTCGCAGCTCTCTCACCGCCGGCACCACCCCTCACCAATCCGCCGGCCGGTTGCCTGCACTCCGCCGTCCCACCTCTCACCAGCCTATATCCCGTGGTTCCCCCTCCCGTCTGCCTATATTCCGTCGTCGGGCAACTCCTCGCGTCGACCACGCCCGGCAGGTTTCGTCCATTTGCTTGGGCGGACATGGAATCGGAAGAGGAGGAGGAGCAGATGTTCGCCGAGCTTTTTGAAGAAGAGGTGGCAGCCGTCGCCCAAGACGAGGAGCACATGTTGATCCTAGCTTGCTTGTCCGGCCTGTACACGGAGAAGGCCATTGGTCGACGTGGTGGGTCAGCACCAGGTCACGCGGAAGTGCAAGCCGAGGCAGCGAATGGAGGGCTGTTGCATGCTCTACGCCGACTACTTCGCCAATAATCCATTGAACGGTGAGGCTGTTTTTAGACGTCGTTTCAGGATGAGCCGGAAGCTCTTCCTGAAAATTGTGTATGCCCTTCGAGACTACGACTCCTACTTCAGATGCAAATTGGATTACATCGACATGGCAGAGTCCTCCGCCCTCCAAAATGCATGGTGGCTATGCGGATGCTGGCATATGGAGCTCCTGGTGATGCTGCCGATGACTACCTTCGGATAGTGGAGTCCATCATCCTTGATTGTTTATACCGGTTCTGCAGGGCGGTGATAGCAGTGTTCGGAGATATCTACTTGAGATCACTCACTGTCGAAGAGATTGCCCGGATTCTCGCTTTTAATAAAGCTCCAGGATTTCCGGGGATGCTTGGAAGCATTGACTGCATGCATTGGAAATAGAAAAATTATTTGTTTGCCTGCCAGGGAATGTACAAGGGTCACAAAATAGGTTGCACTGTAATACTTGAGGCACTGGCTACCCATGATCTCTGGATTTGGCACTCCTTCTTTGGTATGCCGGGATGTAACAACGACATCAACGTCTTGCAGTGCTCACCGATCTTCTCCAAGCTTATTGAGGGTCATGCTCCCCCGGTTGACTTTGTGATCAATGGTCGGCACTACAACAAGGGATACTATCTTGCAGACGGTATCTATCCAAAGTGAGCAACATTTGTGAAGACTATCTCAAGCCCCGTCCTTCCGAAGGAGGCGGAGTTTGTCAAGGAACAAGAAGGTTGCCGAAAGGACATCGAGCGTGCATTTGTTCTCCTCCAGCAGAGATTTGATGTAGTCTGGTTCCCTTCTATGACTTGGTCCAAAGATCAGATGTGGGAGGTGATGAATTATTTGCGTGTGCTTACACAACATTATTATTGGGAATGAGCGGAAGTATCCAGTTCCTCTGAGCGAGCAAGCTGCACCATATGGCAGAGAGGGTCCTCTTGCATAGCCTAATCACCAGGTGCCGGCATCGTGGGCTTCGTTCATCGCTATGCGTCAGAAGATTCGAGACTCCACAATGCATCAACGGCTGCAGGATGATCTGGTGGAGCACATATGGAGGCTTCGAGTCTACATCAACTAGTTTCCATTTGATTTATTTTAAAACTTGTTTAATTATTTGCTTGCTTTGTTAAACTATAACGTTTATTTGTAAAAATAAGCCAAATATTGGCCAAAATTTGTCAAAATCGTCGAACTGTAAGTTTATTTGTGAAAATAAAGCCAAAAATGCCGATATTTGGGCGTCTAGTTGGGGTGCGGCTGAAAGTTCAGCGCTCCCCACGCCAAACTTTCGTCCAATCTGGTGTTATTTAGCGCCGGATTTGGCCGTGGGGAGCGCCAACGGCTGGAGGTGCTCTAATGGGCATCTCCAGCGGGGCCGATCCAAATCGGCAACCCACCACTCATTTGGTTCGCTGGTAATTTTGAAGATCTGGCCAGTTGGCCACTCCATTTCAAATTAAAACACAAAGACATAGTAATTGGCAAGCACAATATATGGCAAACATATGCCATTGCTGACAGCGCCAACTAGTGGCAAGTTTCTCCCAAATGTGCAAACTGAGACAATATCTTACAATTTATCCAAAAAGTGGCTACTTTCACCCAAATGGCTATCGTCTATGTCAATGCCCTTCAATCGTCGCGAGCAAGGATCATCTTTTGCTTCTTCTCAATCCAAGCCCTTTGCACTGGATCGGAGATGGTGGCCAAGTCCGTGAGCATGATCTGGTTTTCCTCGGCCATGATCT
This sequence comes from Lolium rigidum, assembly GCF_022539505.1. NCBI lineage: Eukaryota > Viridiplantae > Streptophyta > Magnoliopsida > Poales > Poaceae > Lolium > Lolium rigidum. The sequence continues at coordinate 220,760,826 of NC_061508.1, read as the reverse complement.
TGGCTTCGGCCTCCAAGACCCTGGACTTGGCATCCGCATCCATGACCTTGCCTTGGCCTCGGCCTCGATAAGAATGGACCTCGCCTGGGCCTTGATACGTCTCCAACGTATCTATAATTTCTTATGTTCCATGCTACTTTTATGATGATATACACATGTTTTATACACACTTTATGTCATATTTATGCATTTTCCGGCACTAACCTATTGACAAGATGCCGAAGAGCCAGTTGATGTTTTCTGCTGTTTTTGGTTTCAGAAATCCTACAAAGGAAATATTCTCGGAATTGGGCGAAATCAACGCCCAGGGGTTTATTTTTCCACGAAGCTTCCAGAAGACCGGAGGAGATGCGAAGTGGGGCCACGAGGTGGCGCCACACTAAGGCGGCGCGGCCAGGCCAGGGCCCGCGCCGCCCTGTTGTGTGGGGCCCTCGTGTCGCCCCCTGACCTACCCTTCCGCCTACTTAAAGCCTTCGTCGCGAATACCCCAGTACCGAGAGCCACGATACGGAAAACCTTCCAGAGACGCCGCCGCCGCCAATCCCATCTCGGGGGATTCAGGAGATCGCCTCCCGCACCCCGCCGGAGAGGGGAATCATCTCCCGGAGGACTCTTCATCGCCATGATCGCCTCCGGATTGATGTGTGAGTAGTTCACCCCTGGACTATGGGTCCATAGCAGTAGCTAGATGGTTGTCTTCTCCTCATGTGCTATCATTGTTCGATCTTGTGAGCTGCCTATCATGATCAAGATCATCTATTTGTAATGCTACATGTTGTGTTTGTTGGGATCCGATGAATATGGAATACTATGCTATGTTGATTATCAATCTATCATATATGTGTTGTTTAAGATCTTGCATGCTCTCTGTTGCTAGTAGAGTCTCTGGCCAAGTTGATACTTGTAACTCCAAGAGGGAGTATTTTATGCTCGATAGTGGGTTCATGCCTCCATTTAATGCAGGACGATGACGGAAAGTTCTAAGGTTGTGGATGTGATGTTGCCACTAGGGATAAAACATCAATGCTTTGTCTAAGGATATTTGTGTTGATTACATTACGCACCATACTTAATGCAATTGTCCGTTGTTTGCAACTTAATATCGGAAGGGGTGCGGATGCTAACCTCGAAGGTGGACTTTTTAGGCATAGATGCATGTCTGGATAGCGGTCTATGTACTTTGCCGTAATGCCCAATTGAATTTCACACTACTCATCATGATATGTATGTGCATTGTCATGCCCTCTTTATTTGTCAATTGCCCAACTGTAATTTGTTCACCCAACATGCTTATTCTTATTGGAGAGACACCACTAGTGAAATGTGGACCCCGGTCCATTCTTTTACATCGAATACAATCTACTGCAATACTCGTTCTACTGTTCTTAGCAAACATCATCTTCCACACTATACATCTAATCCTTTGTTACAGCAAGCCGGTGAGATTGACAACCTCACTGTTAAGTTGGGGCAAAGTACTTTGATTGTGTTGTGCAGGTTCCACGTTGGCGCCGGAATCCCTGGTGTTGCGCCGCACTACACTCCGCCACCAATAACCTTCAACGTGCTTCTTGGCTCCTAGTGGTTCGATAACCTTGGTTTCTTACTGAGGGAAACTTGCTGATGTACGCATGACACCTTCCACTTGGGGTTCCAGCGGGCGTGTGCTTTACGCGTCAACAAGCTAAATTTCTGGCGCCGTTGCCGGGGAGATCAAGACACGCTGCATGGGGAGTCTCCCACTTCCAATCTCTTTACTTTGTTTTTGTCTTGCTTTACTTTATTTTGTTTACTGCTTTGTTTGCTTTCTTATATCAAAATACAAAAAATTAGTTACTTGCATTTACTTTAATTACTATCTTGCTTGCGTTCTCCATATGAAAAACACACAAAAATTATTTACTTGCATTCACTTTATCTTGTTATCATGACTAGTCCCGTAGCTGTTACTCTATCACCTGAGGAATCGATCTTTACTTTTAAACAAGGGGGTGAGGAGAACTTTAAAGAAGCTTGGTCTAGCATTTTAGATTTTTATAGTAAAACTGAACCTAAAATGACGCTAAGTTTGCTTCTTAGTAACTTTTATTTTGGGCTTATTCTTCACTATAGATACGCCTTAGATGCTATAGTGGGGGGAGATTTCCTTCATTGTGATGTGGATCAAGCTTTTAATGCCAAAAGAAAATTGATTACATTATCTAGCTCCAATAATAATTTTGATTCATCTCTTGCTAGCATTCATAATATATTAAACACTCTCAAAACAAATATATCCTGTTTAAAAGAGGGGTACAACCAGATTCGTGAATATTATGATTATGTTCCATTAAGCTTTGAACCTTCAATGTGGGTGCCTACCGTTAAAGTTGCTATTTGTGGTGAAACTTTTCATGCTCGTTGTGATATTATGTCTGAGTTTTTCCTTATGCCCAAAAGTATTTATGAATCTTTGACACTTTGGGAACTTACTGAAGGAGGAGAAGTAATAACTCTTATTGATAACTCTGTTATAATTCCTGAGGGTATAGCTGAAGGTGTTTTCACAACCTTTCTTGGAAGAATTGTATCCACTGATTATCTTGTTGTTGAATGTGTAGGGACAGGACAAATCACACTTGGAAGGTCCCTGCTGAAACTCATGGGAGCAATCATAGATGTGGGGAAAGGTACTCTAAATTTTACCTCTACACCCGAATGCGGACATGTATTCCCTAAACCAAAGAGTAGGAATAAGAGTAAGAAGGGTAAGCGCAACGCCCCTGGTAAGAATGTTAATGCTTTGTCTCTTGATAATACTTGATACACACTTTCTGCGCCTAGCTGAAAGGCGTTAAAGAAAAGCGCTTATGGGAGACAACCCATGATTTTACTTCTGCACTTTTGTTTTATATTTGAGTCTTAGAAGTTGTTACTACTGTAGCAACCTCTCCTTATCTTTATTTTATTGCATTGTTGTGCCAAGTAAAGTCTTTGATAATAAGGTACATACTAGATTTTGATTACTGCGCAGAAACAGATTTCTTGTTGTCACGAATTTGAGTAGTATTCTCTGTAGGTAACTCAGAAAAATCTGCCAATTTACGTGAGTGATCCTCAGATATGTATGCAACTTTCATTCAATTTGAGATTTTTCATCTGAGCAAGTTTAGTGCCCCAGAAAAATTCGTCTTTACGAATTGTTCTGTTTTGACAGATTCTGCCTTTTATTTCGCATTGCCTGTTTTGCTATGTTTGATGGATTTCTTTGTTCCATTAACTTTCAGTAGCTTTGTGCAATGTCCAGAAGTGTTAATAATGCTTATGTCACCTCTGAACATGAGAATTTTTGATTATGCACTAACCCTCTGATGTCTACGGGAGCTTCTATTCTTGTAGACAGTGTTGGGCCTCCAAGAGCAGAGGTTTGTAGAACAGCAGCAAGTTTTCCCTTAAGTGGATCACCCAAGGTTTATCGAACTCAGGGAGGAAGAGGTCAAAGATATCCCTCTCATGCAACCCCGCAACCACAAAGCAAGAAGTCTCTTGTGTCCCCAACACACCTAATAGGTGCACTAGTTCGGCGAAGAGATAGTGAAATACGGGTGGTATGAATAAGTATGAGCAGTGAGCAACGGCACCGGAAAAGTGCTTTGCCCGGGACAGTAAACAAGCAGTAGTAACGCATGCAGTAGTAACGCAGAGAAACAAGTAAATAAGCAGTGATAGCAGTATTTAGGAACAAGGCCTAGGGATCACACTTTCACTAGTGGACACTCTCAACTTTGATCACATAACAGAATAGATAAATGCATACTCTACACTCTTTTGTTGGATGATGAACACCATTGCGTAGGATTACACGAACCCTCAATGCCGGAGTTAACAAGCTCCACAATTCAATGTTCATATTTAAATAACCTTAGAGTGCATGAAAGATCAACACGACTAAACCAAGTACTAACATAGCATGCACACTCGTCACCTTCACACTATGTAGGAGGAATAGATCACATCAATACCATCATAGCAATAGTTAACTTCATAATCTACAAGAGATCATAATCATAGCCTACGCCAAGTACTAACACGGATGCACACACTTGTCACCATTACACCGTGCAGGAGGAATAAAACTACTTTAATAACATCACTAGAGTAGCACATAGAATAGTAGTGATACAAAACTCATATGAATCTCAATCATGTAAAGCAGCTCATGAGATTATTGTATTGAGGTACATGGGAGAGAGATGAACCACATAGCTACAGCGGAGCCCTCAGCCTCGGGGTGGATTACTCCCTCCTCATCATGGAGGCAGCGATGGCGGTGAAGATGGCGGTGAAGACGGCGGTGGAGATGGCTCCGGGGGCAATTCCCCGTCCCGGCAGGGTGCCGGAACAGAGAGTTCTGTCCCCCGAATTGGAGTTTCGCAACGGTGGCGGCGCCCCTGGAGTCTTTCTGGAGTTTCGTCAATTGGTACTGCGTTTTTAGGTCGAAAGGGGGTTTTATAGGCGAAGAGGCGGCGCAGGAGGGCTGACAGGGTGGCCTCACCCTAGGCCGGCGCGGCCAGGGTCTGGCCCGCGCGGCCCTATGGTGTGGGGCCCCCCTGGCTCTCCTCCGACTCTCCTTCGGTGTTCTGGAGCCTTCCGGGAAAAATAGGAGGTTTGGCGTTGATTTCGTCCAATTCCGAGAATATTGCCCGAACAGCCTTTCTGGAACCAAAAACAGCGAGAAAACAACAACTGGCCTTTCGGCATCTCATCAATAGGTTAGTTCCGGAAAACGCATAATAATGACATAAAGTGTGAACAAAACATGTCGGTATTGTCATAAAACAAGCATGGAACATCAGAAATTATAGATACGTCGGAGACATATCAGCATCCCCAAGCTTAGTTCCTACTCGTCCTCGAGTAGGTAAACGATAAAAGATAATTTCGAGGTGACATGCTACCAACATAATCTTAATCATACTATTGTAAAGCATATGAGATGAATGCAGCGATTCGAAACAATGTAAATGCAATGAGTAAACAATTGAATCATATAGCAAAGACTTTTCATGAATAGTACTTTCAAGACAAGCATCAATAAGTCTTGCATAAGAGTTACTCATAAAGCAATAAATTCTTAGTAAAGGTATTGAAGCAACACAATGGAAGATTAAGTTTCAGCGGTTGCTTCCAACTTGTAACATGTATATCTCATGGATAGTTATCAATGCAAAGCAATATAACAAATGCAATATGCAAATATGTAGGAATCAATGCACAGTTCACACAAGTGTTTGCTTCTTGAGATGGAGAGAATTAGGTGAACTGACTCAACAATAAAAGTAAAAGAATGGTCCTTCAAAGAGGAAAGCATCGATTGCTATATTTGTGCTAGAGCTTTTATTTTGAAAACATAAAGAGAGCATAAAAATAAAGTTTTGAGAGGTGTATGTTGTTGTCAACGAATGGTAGCGGGTACTCTAACCCCCTTGCCGTACAAACCTTCAAAGAGCGGCTCCCATTTTATTTTATTTTTGGGTGGCACTCCTTCCAACCTTTCTTTCACAAACCATGGCTAACCGAATCCTCGGGTGCCCGCCAACAATCTCATACCATGAAGGAGTGCCTTTTTATTTTAGTTTTATTATGATGACACTCCTCCCAACCTTTGCTTACACAAGCCATGGCTAACCGAATCCTTCGGGTGCCGTCCAACAATCACATACCATGGAGGAGTGTCTATTTTTGTTAATTAATTTGGGACTCGGGAATCCCATTGCCAGCTCTTTTTGCAAAATTATTGGATAAGCGGATGAAGCCACTAGTCCATTGGTGAAAGTTGCCCAACAAGATTGAAAGATAAACACCACATACTTCCTCATGAGCTATAAAACATTGACACAAATCAGTGGTGATAAATTTTGAATTGTTTAAAGGTAGCACTCAAGCAATTTACTTTGGAATGGCGGAGAAATACCATGTAGTAGGTAGGTATGGTGGACACAAATGGCATAATGGTTGGCTCAAGTATTTTGGATGCATGAGAAGTATTCCCTCTCGATACAAGGCTTAGGCTAGCAAGGTTATTTGAAGCAAACACAAGCATGAACTAGTACATCAAAACTTACATAAAAGACATATTACAAGCATTATAAGACTATACATCGTCTTCCTTGTTGTTCAAACACCTCACTAGAAAATATCTAGACTCTAGAGAAACCACTCATGCAATCCAAATTTTAACAAGCTCTATGTATTTCTTCACTAATAGGTGCAAAGTATATGATGCAAGAGCTTAAACAAGAGCACAAAAATTGCCAAGTATCACATTATCCAAGACATTTTAGCAATTACTACATGTATCATTTCCCGTTTCCAACCATATAACAATTTAACGAAGAAGAAACTTCGCCATGAATATTATGAGTAGAGCCTAAGGACATACTTGTCCATATGCTACAGCGGAGCGTGTCTCTCTCCCACAAAGTGAATGCTAGGATCCATTTTATTCAAACAAAACAAAAACAAAAACAAACCGACGCTCCAAGAAAAGCACATAAGATGTGATGGAATAAAAATATAATTTCAGGGAGGAACCTGATAATGTTGTCGATGAAGAAGGGGATGCCTTGGGCATCCCCAAGCTTAGATGCTTGAGTCTTCTTGAAATATGCAGGGATGAACCACCGGGGCATCCCCAAGCTTAGACTTTTCACTCTTCTTGATCACATTGTATCATCCTCCTCTCTTGACCCTTGAAAACTTCCTCCACACCAAACTCGAAACAACTCATTAGAGGATTAGTGCATAATCAAAAATTCACATGTTCAGAGGTGACACAATCATTCTTAACACTTCTGGACATTGCCCAAAGCTACTGGAAGTTAATGGAACAAAGAAATCCATCCAACACAGCAAAAGAGGCAATGCGAAATAAAAGGCAGAATCTGTCAAAACAGAACAGTCCATAAAGACGAATTTTATTGAGGCACCAGACTTGCTCAAATGAAAATGCTCAAATTGAATGAAAGTTGCGTACATATCTGAGGATCACTCACGTAAATTGGCATAATTTTCTGAGTTAACTACAGAGAATTTTGCCCAGATTCGTGACAGCAAAGAAATCTGTTTCTGTGCAGTAATCCAAATCTAGTATCAACCTTGCTATCAAAGACTTTACTTGGCACAACAAAACACAAAACTAAGATAAGGAGAGGTTGCTACAGTAGTAAACAACTTCCAAGACACAAATATAAAACAAAGTACTGTAGCAAAATAACACATGGGTTATCTCCCAAGAAGTTCTTTCTTTATAGCCATTAAGATGGGCTCAGCAGTTTTAATGATGCACTCGCAAGAAATAGTATTTAAAGCAAAAGAGAGCATCAAGAGGCAAATTATAAACACATTTAAGTCTAACATGCTTCCTATGAAAAGGAATCTTGTACACAAATAAATTCATGAAGAGCAAAGTGACAAGATCAGGAAGATAAAACAAGTGTAGCTTCAAAAATTTCAGCACATAGAGAGGTGTTTTAGTAACATGAAAATTTCTACAACCATATTTTCCTCTCTCATAATAACTTTCAGTAGCATCATGAGCAAACTCAACACTATAACTATCACATAAAGCATTCTTATAATGAGTCTCATGCATAAAATTATTACTCTCCACATAAGCATAGTCAATTTTATTAGTTGTAGTGGGAGCAAATTCAACAAAGTAGCTATCATTATTATTCTCATCATCAAATGTAGGAGGTATATTGTATTCATAATCAAATTCACTCTCCATAGTAGGTGGAACCAAAAGACTACTATCATTATAATCATCATAAATAGGAGGCAAAGTATCATCAAAGAAAATTTCCTCCTCAATGCCCGGGGGACTAAAAAGATCATGCTCATCAAAACCAGCTTCCCCAAGCTTAGAATTTTCCATAGCATTAGCAACAATAGTGTTCAAAGCATTCATATTAATAACATTCCCATTAGCATGCATATAAAGTTCCATGGGTTTTTTAATTCTCTCTTCAAACACATCATGTCCTAATTCAAGATAAAGTTCATAAAGATCTCTCATATTTTTGTTGTTTTCCATTATGCCTTACTAGTGTAAACAAGAAACAAAAAGATGCAACTGCAGGATCTAAAGGAAATAGCTTCGAGCACAAACACAATGGCGCCAGAAAAGTACTTTACCTGGAACCGAAGTATGAGTGCCTTTTACCTTTCCTCCCCGGCAACGGCGCCAGAAAAGTGCTTGATGTCTACGGGAGCTTCTATTCTTGTAGACAGTGTTGGGCCTCCAAGAGCAGAGGTTCGTAGAACAGCAGCAAGTTTTCCCTTAAGTGGATCACCCAAGGTTTATCGAACTCAGGGAGGAAGAGGTCAAAGATATCCCTCTCATGCAACCCTGCAACCACAAAGCAAGAAGTCTCTTGTGTCCCCAACACACCTAATAGGTGCACTAGTGTCGTTGCCTATTCGACGGTACCTCGGAGGAGGGATCCTCACGAGGGGGAGAAGAAGTAGGGGCCATAGGGCGGAGTGCACACGGGACGGTGGTACGCGAGTTACCCAGCTTCGGAACACCCGCACGATGACAGGGCCTACCGCTCGCTTGTCCGGAATTATCCGGGCGCTTTCACGTTGTTACAATGAGTTGTGGTTGTGCCTCTAGGGCTCCCGGGATCCGGCTTATAAAGGCGCACGGATCTAGGGTTTACATGGAGAGTCCTAGCCGGATTACGGATAGCCTAGCTACGGTACAATATCTTGCCGTGCACGTCACGGATCCGCCTTCCATATACATCGTACCTGGATCCGGGTTCCTCATGGGTCTCCGTGGATCCGGGTTACTCCTAATGTCGGTACGGATCCGGCTTATCGATCCCGGGCCGGACTTCTTCCTTCATGATCAACGACAGAATCGGGCCGCCCGATGGGCCACATGCCTCATCACCATCTGTGGGCCACCCGAGCTTGCCGGATCTAGGCACTGTCGATGGTACACCCATGAAGTATACCCACAACAGTAGCCCCCAGAGTTCTCCGAGTTTCGCCTGCAGTTTCCGCCATACTTGCACCTTAGGTTTCCGGCATCGTTGGTAACGCGGAGAAATTTGAAGAACTCCAACTTCACATTTTCTTCTTTCCTAACTTTTAGTCAGAAAATCCCCCATCCTGCGGGACTTCATCCATCGACAGTTTCAAACATGTCTCCGGGTTACTCCCCTGCTTGCGAATAAGAATTACTTATCTTCACGCCTTTACCCGGAATCTTGATAGACTCAAACGGTTCCGCCAATTCTGGCGCCATTTTCACGCGATTTGTGCGGTAACTTATCTCTAGCCATTTTTACCGTTAGGGTTTGGGACACGTGTCACGCATCCAACGGCGCGACGCTTGCGTTCCGACCACAGGATGCGAAGCACGAATCTCGTCCCTCAGCCTATAAATATCCACCGTCGAGGCCTCAACCCTCATTCACCCCCCTTCTCACCTCTCTGCCGAGCGCCGCCACGAGCTTCCTCTCCGCCGTGCCGGAATTTCACCGGAACATCGCCGGAGTCGCTTCGCTGCCGCGTCAGTTCATCCTGTTCTTAACATCAGCGAGCCACCGCGCGGAAAACTCGTCGCCGACGACTCCGGCCACCGCGAACGCCATTACGGTAAGTCTTCGAGCTTCGACCTTTGCCGTAGTTGGTAGGGGTGAACTTGGGGAAGATGATGTTGGATCCGACTAAATTACGTTTTCCGCCACTACTTTTTTCTTCAGATGTCTTCTGTGACTCCGCCTCCAGCCTCCGAGCCCATCATGGCAACTCCCATCTCCTCCGCCCCTCCACCCTTCGCCCCGGTCCACCTGGATCCCCTCAAGGATTCCGGCAAGGACACCGAAGGAACTTCTGCTAACCCGGAAAAAGCCTCCGGGGAGGAAAAGGCGGAACAGAAGGCGGAAGAAATCGCCGCCAAGAAATCCAAAGCTCGTCAGCGAGACGTTGAAGCCAAAGGGAAATGGTGGCCCTGCACCACCACCGAGATGGAGCTAAAGAACCTCGAGGCGGAGGGTTTCCTACAACCCGGAAGCTGGAGGTCAGTTCCAAATGAACTAGCTCCGGCTCCTAAGGACGACGAGATGGTGGTAACAAAGGCGCTGGTGGAGCGAGGTTTCTCTTTTCCGCCATCGGATTTCTTCTCGGAAATCCTGAAGGCGTACGGGCTCCAGCCCCACAACATATCGCCGAACAGTGTCCTGGCGATTAGCAACCATGTCACTCTTTGCGAGGGCCACCTCCGGGTAACTCCTGAGCTTTCCCTCTTCCAATACTATTTCTCTGTCAAGAAGGAGAAGATCCGCCAGACCTCAGAGTTGGCGACTTGCGGATCCATCACCTTCATGCTCCGCCCCGGCCGCGTCTACCCCCATACCGACCGCCACGAATCCGCGTGGTATTGGTCCGGAGGCTTCTTCTACCTGAAGGACGTCTCCGACCCGGCGGGCAACAGGACACTTCCTTTATTCAAGAACAGCCCCGCCAGTGAAACTCCGGCATGGACTCAGTGCCCCCACTTCTCCGACTCGCCTCAGCTGACCCGCGCTGTCAGGCGGATCTGCAAGCTCACGGAGGAGGGGCTGACGGGGAAGGATTTAACCCTTTCCTGGTTCACCAAGCGGATCCAGCCGCTCCAACACAGGGACCGCCTGATGTTCGAATACACAGGACGCGACGATCCAATGCGCGCCACCAAAGACAATCTTTCCGCCGACGCCATCGACAAGAGGATCCGGGTCCTCATCAAAATCCCACGTGAACTCCATGTTCACGTATGCAACAAAGACATCCACATAAATGGATCCGGAACCGCGGTACGTCGTCTTGACTTTGGTCTATTGCTTTTGTTCAAACTTTTTGTTTCTAAGTGTTTAACTTTGCACCAGCTCGAAGCGCTTGAGGAAAACGAACTCGGAACTCTTCCCCGGGTTCCCTCTTCCGGGACCGCGGATCCGGAAGCTGCATCGGAGGCGGAAGCTGCCGAGGCCCCACGCCCTGCTAAGAGGAAGAAGCCGGCTCCCTCCAGCCCCTATGCGAAACGCGCCCGCGAAGTGCTTAGCACTGCGGCCACCCGGAAAGCGGAGGCGGAGAAGAAGCGCCTTTCGCTGATTAATACCAGCAACAAGGGACAGCCTGCCTTCCAGCATTTCTTCAAGCCTTCCGGGTAAGCTCCTACTTCCGAGATCCACGTTCTGGTTTCACGCTCACACTTATACTTTTATGTTTTTTCTGAAGCTCCGGAAGCCAGCCCCCCAAGGCCCCAAGGGTCCCAAAGAAGAGAGCCAGGCCATCTCCGGCTTCTTTTCCTATTACTCCTGAAGTTGAAGTTCCGCCCAAGGCTTCATCCGCCACCAAGCCGGATCCGAAAGACGTCATCGACCTGGATGACCTTCCTGAGGATCCTGCTCACCATGGCGACTCCGCCAAGGGGACCTCCTCATCCATTCCTCCGCAAGATCAGCCAAGCTCCGCTTTCGCGGGGCCCACAGGAGAAGAACAGGAGCAAAAAGCAAAGCTCCTTCAAGTTACCAACGCGACCCGAGTCAACCTCCAACCAACTCCGTCCCTTCAAAAGCTTACCCTTGCACAGCGTCACGCGGAAGTTTCCGCCATGCTGAACAAAGTGTGGGGAAAGCCGGACGAGGAAGTGCGGGAACTCGCCGACCTGGAGGACAGCCTGAAGGATTTTTTTGCCAAGCACAAGGAAGTGCGGCAGGTGATACTAGCCCCCAAGCATTGGGTGATATATTTCCGTGTAATATGTATTAGCCGATGCTTTCCCAAAATGTACCTTTAGGCGGAATCTTGGAATTTTTATCCCAAGACTTTGAATTTTTCGCTAGCTCCCCAGATTTTAATATCCGACTAACTCTTTGCTGCTTCACAGACCACGCGGAAACTGCATGAAGATCTGCGCGTGCACGTGCTGGAGCAGATCGCGGAAATCGAGGGGCTGCGCCAGCACGCGGAAAATAGCAAAAGAGATATCCAGCTGCTTGAGACCCGCCTTCAAGGTACGAGTTCCGGGTCTTTACTTTTTGTGCTAACATAGTTGGTCAAGATGCATAATATGTTCAACTTTCTGCCTTCAGAAGAAACTGCCAAGCACTCCTCGTTCGATGAGCTTTCCGCCAAGGTCAAGGTGCTTGAGGCGGAAAACGAGTCCCTCAAAGCCTTCATCCAAGAATCCTCCAGTAAGGAGACTGAGGCGAGGAAAGAGCTCTCCGAGAAGCATGCCCGCGACCTGGCAGAGCTGAATGAAAAACTGGAGAGAAGCCAGGGCCGCGTGATTTCCGCAGTTGCCAAGAACAAAGTTCTGGAAGCGGATGCGGAAGCCATCGACAAACTTATCTTCCGTAAGCGTTTTTTCGGCGTCGTTGCTCCGAGTATCTTGTATGCTTTCTCTCTAACGGAACTGAACCTCCTTACTCCACAGCAAGCCTTGGCTTTGAGTGGTCAAAAGAGTCAAACCTGAAGAGGACGGAGGCATACGACGAAGCGCGGATCTCAATTGACGCGTTGTTTGAAGCCTGTCGCGGAATCGCCAAGACTCTGTCTCTGAAGAAGGCCAAAACCACGATCATCGATACGATGACCAAACTTATGGAACAAGTGCCGGATTTCATCAAAGACTGGCAAAAATCTTCAGCACGCGGAGCCGCCTCCTTAGTCCTGGCCACCTGCAAGGCTCACTTCCCCTCGCTCAACCTGGCGGATGTTGCACGCGGAGCCCCCAAGGATTCCGACATGGGTGCCCTCCTCGCGGAAACCGAAGGCTATGAGCAGTTGTTTGTCAGGCGAGTGGATCACTCGTTCTGGTATAACAAACACGATCTGCCCGAAGGATTTTCCGACGCAGAGGAGGAGGCAGGTGAGCCGGAGTATTATGGGGAAGGATCCGGGTCAAGCGGCGAGCATTCCGGAGGAAACTCTGGTGACGACTCCGAAGCCGGATCTGGTGACAGCGACGACGGCTCCACCTACCAGCAATCTGAAGAAGAGGACTCCGAGTAGAGTTCCTGTTTAAACAATGAGAAGTTGCATCATTTTGGCCCCAGAGTGGGTTTGTAATAAGACTTAAATTCTTAAGTAGCTAGGAACGAAACAATTATGCATGGGGCGGAAACACTTATCCGGCTATCCGTGTAATGTTATGTGCATGTTTCATTTTTCGTCGGAAAGCAAGTGCTGATTTCGTTGTTTTCCGGCTTGCCCGCTTGACCTTCCGCGAGCCGGAGGACCTTAGCCGGAAACGCTCGCCAGCGGCGACGAAGCCCAATGGCAGTCCGTCAATAACCGCGGAAACAAGCCCCCAAGCATAGGTGCCGGAAATCGCTACTAGGAATCCACGAGTTCGCAACAGACAACAACTTAATCAGAAAACTTAAGCTTACGTCCTAAAGGACGATTTTTGAAAATCACAACTTTTATACACGCCTAGGCGGAAAAAATCCAGCTCTGCGGTTTTAGTCGGAAAAAACATACACGATCTAAAATGAACAAGTAAAGGAGGTAAAAGACTCAAAGAGTGAACCAAAAGCTTTATTTCATTGATCATGTATAACTATTACAGAGTTTGTAACTCGGAAAATATATGCTAAGTGTAGAAAGGACGTAGCTGTGCGATGTTCCAAGGGCGATCTGTTTCATCGTAGATGTCATCCGGATCCTCACGCTTGCGTTTCCGGTGCCAGTTAGCAGGTCTATCCCTCAGCTCGCGGAAATCAACAAGGTAGTACGACCCGTTATGAAGCACTTTGCTAACGACGAAGGGTCCTTCCCATGGAGATTGCAGCTTATGGTCTTTCACCTGTCGAAGGCGGAGGACCAGGTCTCCTGCCATGAAGGAGCGATTCCGAACTCGACGACTGTGATAGCGTCGGAGCTTCTACTGGTAGATGGCGGAGCGCTGATCAGCTAGGTTCCGAGCTTCCTCGATCAGGTCCACAGATAGCTGTCTGGCCTCGTTAGCTGTTTCTTCATTGTAGGCGGAAACTCGCGGCGAGTCGTGGATGATGTCGGAGGGAAGCATGGCTTCGGATCCGTATACAAGGAAAAATGGGGTAAACCCTGTTGATCTGTTAGGGGTAGTCCGTAAACTCCACAGAACAGCTTCCAACTCGTCAGCCCAAGCTCCGGCTGCTCGTCGCAGCGGTTCTTCAAGGCGCGGCTTAATTCCTGATAATATTAGACCGTTAGCCCTTTCAACCTGACCATTAGATTGTGGATGAGCCACAAATGCAAGGTCCGAGTCGAATCCCCATTGTGTCACAATAATCCCTCAACTCTCCTTGAGCGAAGTTTGTGCCATTATCTCGTGATTATGCCGTGTGGGATGCCGAATCTCATCACGAGGCCGCGTACGAATTTTAGTGCCGTAGCACCATCGGCTTTTCTCACTGGCTTTGCCTCGATCCACTTGCTGAACTTATCAACAGCGACCAGGAGGTATTCAAAACCGCCAGGAGATGATCGTTTTAACTTACCAACCATATCGAGCCCCCAGACCGCAAATGGCCAGGTGATAGGTATGGTCTTCAGCTCTTGGGCTGGAGCATTTGGTTGAGTAGCGTAGTACTGACAACCTCGGCAGGTTTTTACCAACTTGTCAGCATCTTCTTTAGCTGTGAGCCAGTAGAATCCTAGCCGGAAAGCTTTGGCAACGAGGGACCTGGGAGCGGCGTGATGCCCGCAATCCCCTGCGTGGATCTCTCTGAGGATTTCAATGCCATCTTGATTGGAGACGCATTTGAGAAACACCCCTGCTGCACTTCGTTTGTAGAGCTGTCCATCAACAATTGTGTAGGTTCTTGCTCGTCTGACGATCTGTCGCGCAAGGACCTCGTCCTCTGGCAACTTCTGATCGATGAGGTAGTCCAGGAAAGGCTGTGTCCAAGCCGGAATGATAGCCATCACCTCCTTAGCCGGAGACACTGCCACCTCTGGGTTTTCCAGGTTAGCGCCCTTAACTGAGGGTATCCGGAGATGCTCCAGGAAAATGCCAGGCGGAATTCGCTTCCTGCCAGATCCGAGCTTGGATAGCATGTCTGCCGCTGTGTTATCGTCTCTCCTGACGTACTTGACTTCGTATCCGAGGAAGCACTTGGCGATCTCATCAACTTCGTCTCTGTAGGCCGCCATGACGGAGTTTCTGGCGTTCCAGGTTCCGGCTACTTGTTGTGCCACCAGGTCGGAATCTCCACAGCATATGATGTGCTTGATCCCGATCTCCTTAGCGATGCGCAGACCGTGTAGTAGAGCCTCGTATTCCGCCATGTTATTTGTAGCTTCGAAGTGGATCCGCGAACGTACCGCAGCTCTTCTCCCGGTAGGGGACTTCGGGTGACTCCGGCTCCTGAGCCTTGATGCTGCTTGGATCCATCGAAGTGCATGACCCATGTTTCTGGTTCCGGCTCCAGACTTGCATCCGGAGCTTCTGTCCAGTCTGCGACGAAATCTGCCAAGACTTGGGATTTAACCGCCGTCCTAGGCTTGTAAGCGATGTCGAAGGCGGATAATTCGATGCCCCATTTAGCCGTACGTCCTGTTGCGTCAGCGTTGTTGAGAATTGTTGACAGCGGAGCCTTGCTCACAACTGTTACTGGGTGCTCTTGGAAGTAGTGTCTCAGCTTCCGGCTGCCTAGGAACACTCCATAGGCTAGCTTCTGAAAGTGAGGGTATCTTTGTTTTGACTCCGTCAGCACCTCGCTAATGTAGTAGACAGGTCTTTGGACGTCATATTCATGACCTTCTTCCTTTCGCTCCACCACGATGACGAGGCCGATGACTTTGTTGGTAGCTGCCGATAAAGGAGCATTGGCTCGACTCGCTCGGAGCTGCCAAGATAGGTGGGGAGGTGAGTATTTCCTTCAACCCCCGAAGAGCCGCATCGGCTGCATCGTCCCGCACAAAGTTGTCCGTTTTCTTCAAGCAGCTTGTACAGAGGTAGCGCCTTCTCGCCAAGACGGCTAACAAACCTACCGATTGCTGCGACGCAACCAGCTAGTCGTTGCACATCTTTGAGACAAGTTGGCCGTTTGATACACAGGATCGCCTTGATCTTTTCGGGTTAACCTCAATGCCTCTGTGAGAGACTATGAAGCCAAGGAGTTTTCCGGCTGGCACGCCAAAGACGCACTTCAGCGGATTCAACATCATCTTGTACCTGCGGAGATTGTCGAAGGTTTCCGTGAGGTCGCTGATCAAGTCGGATCCTTTCCGGGTCATGACCGCGATGTCGTCGACGTAGGCGTGCACGTTCCGGCCAATTTGGTCCTTCGTGCACCGCCGCATCGTACGTTGGTAGGTGGCACCTGCATTTTTCAAACCAAAAGGCATAGTAACATAGCGAAGAAGTACCAAACGGGGTAATGAATGAAGTCGCCTTTTGGTCGGATTCCTTCATCCGGATCTGATGATACCCGGAATACGCATCAAGAAAACACAGAAGTTCCGCCCCCGCCGTCAAATCAATGACTTGGTCAATGCGCGGCAAGGGGAACGGATCCTTCGGGCAATGCTTGTTCAAGCCAGAGTAATCGATGCACATTCTTAGTATTTCAGTGTTCTTTTTGGGTACAAGGACGGGATTCGCGACCCAATCGGTGTGGATGACTTCTATTACAAAACCTGCTTCTAGTAACTTTGCTAGTTCCATTCCTATGGCGCGGCGCTTCTTATCTCCAAAGCGTCGCATAGCTTGCTTCACCGGTTTAGCCCCCGGATTTATGTTGAGGTAGTGCTCGGCGAGTTCCCTAGGTACTCCAAACATGTCAGAAGGTTGCCATGCGAAGATATCCATGTTAGCGCGGAGGAACTCGACGAGCGCGTCTTCCTATTTGGGGTCCATGTTGGCTCCAACTGAAACCTGCTTGGAAGAGTCGCCTTTAATGAGGTCGTGCTTCTTGGTTTCTATCGCGGCCTTGAAGGAGGTTTTCTGCTCGGAGATCTGCTTCTTGGTGGTCCGCATCTCGGCCGGATCCACCGCGGCTCGTAGCCTTTCAGCTCTTCTCCGGATATCACGTACTCGCGAAGGCGGCTTCGCCCAACTCGCACTCATGAGCCTTTTTGTAGTCTCCGGATACGGTAATCATACCTTTAGGACCCGGAATCTTGAGCTTGTTGTAGATGTAGCACGCTCTTGCGTGGAACTTGTGGTAGGTGGGCCTGCCGAAGATGACGTGGTAGGAGCTCTTGAAGGGCACAACTTCAAACGTGATCTTCTCTTCGCGGAAATTATGAACATCGCCAAAAGCCACGGGAAGTGTGATGCTGCCGAGGGAATTCGCCTTCTTACCCGGAACTACGCCATGAAACTCAGTGGTGCTGTGTTTGAGCTGTTCCTTGGTGAGGTTCATCCGCTCTAGAGTCTCCAGGTACATGATGTTCAGGCTGGCCCCGCCATCCATGAGGCACTTGGAGAAGTCATACCCGTCTATGCGGGGACTTACAACCAAGGCGTAGCATTCCTTTGGCACAATTGCGGGGTGATCCTTCCTATCAAATGTGCACGGGATTTCCGACCACTCGACGTATTGCGGCACAGCCGGAACTATGGCGTTCAGGATCCGGGTAGCTGACTTGGAGGCGCGTACTGTTGGTGTCCCGAGGAAAGTGTGGTAAGCCCCCACGCTCTTTTTATCGAATGGGTTGGATTTCCCTGCGGATCCTGCCTTGGGATCCGGCGAGTTATCATCCTCATCCATCGCCTCGGAACTATCCTCCTCTTTGTCCTTGTTCTTGCCCTTGCCACCTTTGCCGCGTGGGCGGTGCTTCCGGGCGCGCTTGTACCCTGCCTCCGGGTCGTTCTTTAGATCATTGACCCATTTGCAGTTGCGGTTGGTGTGAGTGGACTTCCCTGTAACCGGATCCAGATGGGCCAGGCAGGGCATGTCTCTGTACTCCTCGTAGGTTTGCGGAGCGCGGGATCCGCCACCGTGACCTCGGAGGTGTGCTCGCCGACCCCCGCCGGCTCCGCCTCCACGTCCGCGTCCTCTTCCGCCTCCTGAACCTCCGCGTTGAAATGCCATGGCGACCATCTCGGATCCGCCACTCTTCTGGTCATCAGGGTTCTTGCGCTTATGGCTGCTGCTGCTACCGTTGTCACGATTCTTCTTTTGTTGATGCAGGGGGATTGCTGTAGCTGCGAGATCACCGCCTGCGTCGTCATCGGCGGCAGTGTGATCGCTGGCGATGGTGATCATGTCATCCAACGTCAGCTTGTTTGCATTGACCAAGCAAGTTAGCTTGTGCCGCAGCAATCCTCCTCGCTGCAAGCCCCCAATGAAGGCGTGCATTGCTGTGCGGTTGTCGACGTTCTCGCACTCGTTTCTCGCATGCCAACCATCGGGTGAGGAAATTCCTCGATGTTTCGCCCTTCTTCCGGATACATGCCTGCAGGTCGCTTGTTGTGGCAGGTCTCTTGTAGGTGCCCTTGAAGTGTTTCTCGAAAGCGTTCTTCAGGTCAAACCAACAAAAGATGGAATTCTTCTCGAGGTCGCTGAGCCAGATCCGGGCTGGACCTACAAGGTACAACTGAAGCATGCGGCAGGCGATGTTAGGGGTTCCTCCGGCGAAGGTTACAGCATTATAGTAATCCTCAATCCAGGTATCCGGCCTTTCGGTGCCATCATAATGCTTCAGATTTCCGGGTAGCTTGAGGTTCATCCTTGGCTTTGGTTCCTCTCGAATCATCCTGCCAAAGCACTTTGGACCAATGTAGTCGGTTCTGTATTCGTTAAGGCGATCCCGCGCGTCGCGCGAGCCGTGGCGAGGAGACTTTGAGCGAGAGCGAGATCTCCGGCCATTGCCTCCGCCTCCACCTCCGCCGCCACCGCTAGGTGGTGGTGAGGGAGACCTGCGAGGTGGGCGGTCCGATTTCTTGCTTCCGCCATCTGATTCTCCTCGGCCTTCTTGGTGCTGGCTCCGGCTCCTGTGGCTGCCTTCGCCATGGCGCTGGCTGCCCTGGCCGTTCGGATGAGGTTCCGGGTCGCGGCTCTGGCGAGGCGCTGGGTCGCGGCTCCGGCGAGGTTCTGGGTCGCGCTCCTCGTTCCGACTCCTCCTGGGCTCGGGCTCATGAACATTGTTCTGGTTCCGGCGAGGTTCCGGCGAGCGCTCCCTGTTCCTGTTTCTTGGCAGCACGTTGTCGCGGATAATAATTCCACCATGCCCTGGGGGCCTGGTGTTTCCGGCTGGACTACGGCGGCGAGGGGGTCGCGGGTAACCGTTGGGCGGAGGAGAAGGATTACGATATTTGTCTCGTCCAGAGTACATTGCATCCTTTCCCTTTCTTGGATCTGACGAAGGCGTCTTTGACGGAACAGGGATCGGATTTGGGTGTTCCCTGGTTCTTCTTCTGCGCTCCGAGGATCCGGTGTGTGATTCATCATCGGGATGCCGATCGGCGCGGGCGTCCTTCTGCGCGGTAGATACACAGTTATCCGGATTGGATTCCAACCTGCGCGAAGTATCGGCCTTGCTTTGCTGCTGCATTGCTGAAGCTACAAGTGTGCGGAGGTAGTTGATATCAACCTCTTCGTCCTTCTTCTTCAACAGCTCCGCAGCTTTTTGCATGTTGTCCTTTGGAGTTTCCAGCGGCCGATGCTCTGCGGGTGTGGCGAAGTTGATCCTGCGAGGCGGAATTGCTTCTCTAACAATTCGATCGGCCTCCGCCTGCGCATAGGTCATCTTTACTTCCCACTCTTTCGCCATGCTCTTGACCTGCTCGAGTGTTGCTGTAATTTCGCGATCCTGTCTGTCGAAAGTTTCCGCCAGACCTGCAGCTTTCTCCCTTTCTTCCCTTAATGCGGCTTCGGTATCGGCGAGCTTCTTGGCTGTGGCCAGCATTTCCTGTCTAGTGGCCTCTAGAGCCTCCAGATCTGCGGCGTCGTCCGGGGTTATAGGTTTGTTAAGAACTGCTCACGCCACCACCTCCTCGCTCGACAGGATTTCCTCCGAATAAGAATCCCCGTGGGGTCGCACCCGAGACATTGGAGATCCTTGTTGGGATGGTTGAGGGTCGTATTGGCTGGTTGGCTCTTCGGATCCAGCTTTGTCCCGCCGCCGCTACCGTTGCGAGAACCCGCTTAGGCTGGGCGGAGTCGACTTCAGGCTGATCACCGAAACCGTACTCCCCTAGCTTGCGAACGAAGTCATCAGACTCCATGGAGGGGGTATCTCCGGAAATTGGGCTCAGATTGCCCAAAATCGACTCTTCAACCGGAGCTTCGCTTCCTCCGGCAGGCTTAGCCTGATCCGGATCTGCGCCGCTTTCCGGTGCCTCTACCTGTCCAGGACCAGCTCCGTCTTCTTGAGGGGCGGTTCCGGCGGTATGGGCCAAGAAGTGTACGAAGTGGCACCTCTGCTTTTCTAACACTCGGGAGACCCGGGCGGATCCGCATTGGTCTTCCACCGTTGTTTCCTGCTCGGGGGCGGATTGGGTGGGCTTTGAAATTTCCAAATCCGAGGCGGAATCTTCCTTGGGAAGCTCCCGCATCTCGGATCGGATCTTCGCGACAGCCGTCCAGCTCTGCGGCGGTCGCGTCTGCGTTACTTACCGCGTGGGTTTCCGTCGGAATCGACGGTTTCCCCGATGAAGATGTGTATGCCGCCAATTGGGACGATGGAGAGCTTGACGGGGTTTGTTCTAGCCGGAATCCAAGACTCATCCGGAGGGACGATCGGCAGATTTCCGGCGTAGAGGACGCGCCCCACAGCGATGGTGTCGTCGTAGCTTCCCATGGCGGAACCCTCCCGGTTCCGGCCTCCAGACGCCACAGGCCCCACGGTGGGCGCCAACCGCCGTTGCCTATTCGACGGTACCTCGGAGGAGGGATCCTCACGAGGGGAGAAGAAGTAGGGGCCATAGGGCGGAGTGCACACGGGACGGTGGTACGCGAGTTACCCAGCTTCGGAACACCCGCACGATGACAGGGCCTACTCGCTGCTTGTCCGGAATTATCCGGGCGCTTTCGCGTTGTTACAATGAGTTGTGGTTGTGCCTCTAGGGCTCCCGGGATCCGGCTTATAAAGGCGCACGGATCTAGGGTTTACATGGAGAGTCCTAGCCGGATTACAGATAGCCTAGCTACGGTACAATATCTTGCCGTGCACGTCACGGATCCGCCTTCCATATACATCGTACTGGATCCGGGTTCCTCATGGGCCTCCGTGGATCCGGGTTACTCCTAATGTCGGTACGGATCCGGCTTATCGATCCCGGGCCGGACTTCTTCCTTCATGATCAACGAGCAATCGGGCCGCCCGATGGGCCACATGCCTCATCACCATCTGTGGGCCACCCGGGCTTGCCGGATCTAGGCACTGTCGATGGTACACCCATGAAGTATACCCACAACAACTAGTTCGGCGAAGAGATAGTGAAATACAGGTGGTATGAATAAGTATGAGCAGTAGCAACGGCACCAGAAAAGTGCTTTGCCCAGGACAGTAAACAAGCAGTAGTAACGCAGTAGAAACGATGAAATAAGCAGCGATAGCGATATTTAGGAACAAGGCCTAGGGATCACACTTTCACTAGTGGACACTCTCAACTTTGATCACATAACAGAATAGATAAATGCATACTCTACACTCTTTTGTTGGATGATGAACACCATTGCGTAGGATTACACGAACCCTCAATGCCGGAGTTAACAAGCTACACAATTCAATGTTCATATTTAAATAACCTTAGAGTGCATGAAAGATCAACACGACTAAACCAAGTACTAACATAGCATGCACCACTGTCACCTTCACACTATGTAGGAGGAATAGATCACATCAATACCATCATAGCAATAGTTAACTTCATAATCTACAAGAGATCATAATCATAGCCTACGCCAAGTACTAACACGGATGCACACACTGTCACCATTACACCGTGCAGGAGGAATAAAACTACTTTAATAACATCAATAGAGTAGCACATAGAATAGTAGTGATACAAAACTCATATGAATCTCAATCATGTAAAGCAGCTCATGAGATTATTGTATTGAGGTACATGGGAGAGAGATGAACCACATAGCTACAGCGGAGCCCTCAGCCTCGGGGGTGGATTACTCCCTCCTCATCATGGAGGCGGCGATGGCGGTGAAGATGGCGGTGAAGACGGCGGTGGAGATGGCTCCGGGGCACTTCCCCGTCCCGGCGGCGTGCCGGAACAGAGAGTTCTGTCCCCCGAATTGGAGTTTCGCGACGGTGGCGGCGCCCCTGGAGTCTTTCTGGAGTTTCATCAATTGGTACTGCGTTTTTAGGTCGAAAGGGGTTTTATAGGCGAAGAGGCGGCGCAGGAGGGCTGACAGGGTGGCCTCACCCTAGGCCGGCGCGGCCAGGGTCTGGCCCGCACGGCCCTATGGTGTGGGGCCCCCTGGCTCTTCTCCGACTCTTCTTCGGTGTTCTGGAGCCTTCCGGGAAAAATAGGAGGTTTGGCGTTGATTTCGTCCAATTCCGAGAATATTGCCCGAACAGCCTTTCTGGAACCAAAAACAGCAGAAAACAACAACTAGCCTTTCGGCATCTCGTCAATAGGTTAGTTCCGGAAAACGCATAATAATGACATAAAGTGTGAACAAAACATGTCGGTATTGTCATAAAACAAGCATGGAACATCAGAAATTATAGATACGTCGGAGACGTATCACCCTCTAATGAGTTTGTTTTGAGTTTGGTGTGGAGGAAGTTTTCAAGGATCAAGAGAGTAGGATGATACAATATGATCAAGGAGAGTGAAAGCTCTAAGCTTGGGGATGCCCCCGTGGTTCATCCTTGCATATTTCAAGAAGACTCAAGCAACTAAGCTTGGGGATGCCCAAGGCATCCCCTTCTTCATCGACAAATTATCAGGTCACCTCTAGTGAAACTATATTTTTATTCCGTCACATCTTATGTGCTTTACTTGGAGCGTCTTTATGTTCTTGTTTTAGTTTTGTTTGAATAAAATTGGATCCTAGCATTCATTGTGTGGGAGAGAGACACGCTCCGCTGTTGCATATGAACACATATGTTCTTAGCTTTATCCTTAATGTTCATGGCGAAGGTTGAAACTGCTTCGTTAATTGTTATATGGTTGGAAACAGAAAATGCTACATGTGGTAATTGGTATAATGTCTTGAATAATTTGATACTTGGCAATCGTTGTGCTCATGTTTAAGCTCTTGCATCATATACTTTGCACCTATTAGTGAAGAAATACTGTAGAGCTTGTTGAAATTTGGTTTGCATGATTGGTCTCTCTAAAGTCTAGATATTTTCTGGTAAGGGTTTGAACAACAAGGAAGACAGTGTAGAGTCTTATAATGCTTGCAATATGTTCTTATGTAAGTTTTGTTGTACCGGTTCATACTTGTGTTTGCTTCAAACAACCTTGCTAGCCTAAGCCTTGTATTGAGAGGGAATACTTCTCGTGCATCCAAAATCCTTGAGCCAAAAACTATGCCATTTGTGTCCACCATACCTACCTACTACATGGTATTTCTCTGTCATTCCAAAGTAAATTGCTTGAGTGCTACCTTTAAAATTCCATTCTTTGTCTTTGCAATATATAGCTCATGGGAAAAATAGCCTAAAAACTATTGTGGTATTCAATATGTACTTATGTATCTTATTTCTTATAAGTTGCTTGTTGAGCGGTAACCATGTTCTCGGGGACGCCATCAACTATTTCACCTTTGTTGAATATCATGTGAGTTGCTATGCATGTTCGTCTTGTCTGAAGTAAGGGCGATTTATCATGAGTTGAATGGTTTGAGCATGCATATTGTTAGAGAAGAACATTGGGCCGCTAACTAAAGCCATGATCCATGGTGGAAGTTTCAGTTTGGACAACAATCATCAATCTCTTATGAGAATATTATTTGTTGTTGAATGCTTATGCATTAAAGAGGAGTCCATTATCTGTTGTCTATGTTGTCCCGGTATGGATGTCTAAGTTGAGAATAATCAAAAGCAAGAAATCCAATGCGAGCTTTCTCCTCAGACCTTTGTACAGGCGGCATAGAGGTACCCCTTTGTGATACTTGGTTAAAACAAATGTATTGCAATGATAATCCATGTAATCCAAGCTAATTAGGACAAGGTGCGGGCACTATTGGTATACTATGCATGAGGCTTGCAACTTATAAGATATCTTATACATAACACATATGCTTTATTACTATCGTTGACAAAATTGTTTCTTGTTTTCAAAATAAAAGCTCTAGCACAAATATAGCAATCCCTGCTTCCCTCTGCGAAGGGTCATTCTTTTACTTATTGTTGAGTCAGTTTACCCACTTCCTTCCATCTTAGAAGCAAATACTAGTGTCAACTGTGTGCATTGATTCTTACATGTTTACCTATTGCACTTGTTATATTGCTTTATGTTGACAATTATTCATGAGATATATATGTTACAAGTTGAAAGCAACCGCTGGAACTTATATCTTCCTTTGTGTTGTTTCAAAACTTTCTACTAAGAATCTATTGCTTTATGAGTTAACTCTTATGCAAGTCTTATTGATACTTGTCTTGAAAGTACTATTCATGAAAAGTCTTTGCTATATGATTCAGTTGTTTAATCATTGTATTTACCATTGCTTCGAATCACTTCATTCATTACATATGCTTACAATAGTATTGATCAAGATTATGATAGCATGTCACTTAAGAAATTATCTTTGTTATCGTTTACCTACTCGAGGACGAGT
Source organism: Lolium rigidum (assembly GCF_022539505.1). NCBI lineage: Eukaryota > Viridiplantae > Streptophyta > Magnoliopsida > Poales > Poaceae > Lolium > Lolium rigidum. The sequence continues at coordinate 220,736,098 of NC_061508.1, read as the reverse complement.
ATGAACTAAGCTTGGGGATGCTGATACGTCTCCAACGTATCTATAATTTCTTATGTTCCATGCTACTTTTATGATGATACACACATGTTTTATACACACTTTATGTCATATTTATGCATTTTCCGGCACTAACCTATTGACAAGATGCCGAAGAGCCGATTCTTGTTTTACGCTGTTTTTGGTTTCAGAAATCCTACAAAGGAAATATTCTCGGAATTGGGCGAAATCAACGCCCAGGGGCTTATTTTTCCACGAAGCTTTCAGAAGACCGGAGGAGATACGAAGTGGGGCCACGAGGTGGCGCCACACTAAGGCGGCGCGGCCAGGCCAGGGCCCGCGCCGCCCTGTTGTGTGGGGCCCTCGCGTTGCCCCCTGACCTACCCTTCCGCCTACTTAAAGCCTTCGTCGCGAACACCCCAGTACCGAGAGCCACGATACGGAAAACCTTCCAGAGACGCCGCCGCCGCCAATCCCATCTCGGGGGATTCAGGAGATCGCCTCCGGCACCTCGCCGGAGAGGGGAATCATCTCCCGGAGGACTCTTCATCGCCATGATCGCCTCCGGATTGATGTGTGAGTAGTTCACCCCTGGACTATGGGTTCATAGCAGTAGCTAGATGGTTGTCTTCTCCTCATGTGCTATCACTGTTCGATCTTGTGAGCTGCCTATCATGATCAAGATCATCTATTTGTAATGCTACATGTTGCGTTTGTTGGGATCCGATGAATATGGAATACTATGTTATGTTGATTATCAATCTATCATATATGTGTTGTTTAAGATCTTGCATGCTCTCCGTTGCTAGTAGAGGCTCGGCCAAGTTGATACTTGTAACTCCAAGAGGGAGTATTTATGCTCGATAGTGGGTTCATGCCTCCATTTAATCTGGGACAGTGATGAGAAAGTTCTAAGGTTGTGGATGTGCTATTGCCACTAGGGATAAAACATCAATGCTTTGTCTAAGGATATTTGTGTTGATTACATTACGCACCATACTTAATGCAATTGTCTGTTGTTTGCAACTTAATACTGGAAGGGGTGCGGATGCTAATCCGAAGGTGGACTTTTTAGGCATAGATGCATGCTGGATAGCGGTCTATGTACTTTGTCGTAATGCCCAATTGAATTTCACACTACTCATCATGATATGTATGTGCATTGTCATGCTCTCTTTATTTGTCAATTGCCCAACTGTAATTTGTTCACCCAACATTCTTATTCTTATTGGAGAGACACCACTAGTGAACTGTGGACCCCGGTCCATTCTTTTATATCGAATACAATCTACTGCAATACTCGTTCTACTGTTCTTAGCAAACATCATCTTCCACACTATACATCTAATCCTTTGTTACAGCAAGCCGGTGATATTGATAACCTCACTGTTACGTTGGGGAAAAGTACTTTGATTGTGTTGTGCAGGTTCCACGTTGGCGCCGGAATCTCTGGTGTTGCGCCGCACTACACTCCGCCACCAATAACCTTCAACGTGCTTCTTGGCTCCTACTGGTTCGATAACCTTGGTTTCTTACTGAGGGAAACTTGCTGCTGTACGCATCACACTTTCCACTTGGGGTTCCCAACGGGCGTGTGCTTTACGCGTCAACAGGCCTCTTCCACCTCAAGAGCTCTCAGCTGAAGATCAACAAAACTCTTGGTGGTTGCCTCTTTCTCTTTATCTCACCTCTCTTCCCTTTCGACAATGGCCTCTTCTTTCTTGGCCATCAATTCCCTCAAGGTCTCTTGGAACGCTAGTGAGGAAGCTTGGTGGTGCATGCCGGTCTTGGTTGCCTTGTGGCCAACTGGCGGCAAGTAACGCGACCAGTGTTGTCGCGGTGGCTTGTGTGATTTCTTTGTTGGTTAAAAATGAAGGTGGGCAATAATATTTCTGGTTTTTGGAAAATACAGACGAAAATACCGTACGAGTTTTATCAAAATTGATTACGAACTTGTTCATAATTTATTAAAAAATGTCAAGTAAATTTATGATTGCCTGCAAGTTTTACATGGTAGTATTTTTCTTGGTGGTAATCGGAATAACCAGTTTCCGGTGAGATACCAGAATCTCAGTCGAGGAAAAAAGATGACAATATTAAGTGTACCTTTTGAGGAGCAGACCTATTAGGAGTTGCCAGGTGACAATGTGAGATCTGATATTTGCCATCCACGTTCAAAATTCAACGGATGTCAATTCATTTGTCCCATGTTTCTAAAATATAATCGTCTGCTTCTTACAAATTCCCAAAATCTATGATTTTCAAGGTTCTCCTAAGATACTTGGTGGAGGAAATCTAGTGATGGAAAATCTACCACCAGTTTACATCGATCATAGTTCACATATTCAACAGTTTACTCAGTACTCCTTGCTTTTCAAAATATCCTACCCAAATATCTTATTTTTGGAAGAGAGGCATTTGTTAAAACATTATGCCATTGTGAAACGCATGGGTTAGGACATGTATAATGGAGTGACGTCAGTCTTTCCTTACGGCTGCTGCATAGGATTTTTGCTTAGTTGGCAGAGAGAGATTGGAGAAAAAAGGCTATCTTCCCTTAGTGATGTAGCCCCGTCTATCGTCGACGCCACACCATGGCCAAGGAGTCCCCCAAGTGGACCAACAACACAAACCCCCGCCATATATGTCAAGGTGAACTCCTTCCTCTCTATGGTTAACCTCAACACCAACTTGAATGGTATGCTACCTCATGCCTATCATCATGGTGTCCATAGGTGCCGACATCGACAAGGACCAAGAGAGAAGGAACTCCCATGGTGCAAGGAAGGGAGAAGAAGAAGAAGGAAAGAAGGGAAGAAGGAAGAGGAAGAAGAAGCGGGAGGAAGAGGCCCAACCGGCCCAGAGGCCGGCCAAACCGGGCCCCAGGCCGGCCAGGCCGGTCCCAGGGCCGGTCAGACCGGACCCCAGACCGGATCCACCCCGGCGACAACCGGCATCGTACCGACGCCAAACCGGGAAACTTTTGCGAACTTCCCGGTCTGGCGCCCGGTTGACCGGCCCTGGCGCCAGGCCGTCCGGTCCCAGGCCCGGTTGGCGCCCGGTTGACCGGATTTCACGGGACTGACTCGACCGGAAACGGCCCGAGTCAATCAACCGCATACCTTTTCGACCCAAGTCGCCTTGTACCTCTATATAAGCACCTAGGTCATCCCCTTTACCCCTTAGACAAGATTTAGGCTTAGACATGAAGTTGAGCTTTGTCTCCCTAGGGTTTCATCCCCTTTGTATCAAGGCTACCCTTGTTGGATGATTGGATTTAGTGTGTGAGATTCTAGTGCTACCCACTCCCTCTCCCACTCCTAGATTCATCTCCCTCACCAATCTGTCTGCTCGGAATTCTACCGCGCGTCTCTTCCGGGTTGATTCTATTGGCGTGGTCCATCGAGCCATGGGGTAAGTAATCGATTGTATCGGGTTGGTGTGCGTGCGTGAGTTCATCGTGTTCTTCGTGTTCATCGTGTTCTTCACGCTCTCCCTCTCTTCCTCCTTTGGATTTCGGGTCAACCGCAAGATCGGGCCACAAACGGGGTCTTAGACAACATCATATGGTATCAGCAGCTCTTGGTTACCGCGATTTTGACCCTTCACCCACCCGATTTCGTTCCTAGAAAATTTTCCACAAAATCCCCAAAAATAGCCCTAAATTGCCTTTTGACCGATCTGTGATTTGGTTGCGTTTTGAGTGGTTTTGGTCCGTGGATTCGGTGTTGTTGTGCTTGATCTACTATTTCCCCAACTTTTAGCCTCCAATTCCATCGTTTCCCGTCGATTTGCTCTTTTGGTTTTGGTTTGGGGAAGAACAGGAGAGAGAAACCGCGAAACCCGGTTGAAAAACCCGGTCAACCGGCCCCCAGACCGGACCAGCCGGCCCAGCACCCCGTCGACCGGGCGCCAACCGGATCATCCGGTCCAGAACCCGGTCCAACCAGCCCCAGACCGGGCGCAGCTCCGCGCCCTCCTCCGAGCTCGTTTTCGGCTACCACCACCACCACCACCACCATCATCGCAGGTATAACTTGCAGTTTTCCCTTGTAACCCTCTTCCTTTTGCGATCTATCCTATCGAGCATTGCTTGTTTAGTGTTGCGAGACATTGCACGTGGCCCCGATTGTGAGGTGTGTGTGTAGTGTGGAGTAAAGCATACAAGCAAACATTCGTGTGGCAAGATAGCAAAAGCGAGGCTAACGCTAACATAGTGCGTGAAAAAGCCCCAAAAACACAAAAAGAGTGCAAAGTAGCACCATACATCCACACATACAAAAGAGTGCAAGTGCCATCATAGATACAAAAGAGTGCAAGTGCCACCGTGTACAAAAGAGTCATAAGCTTTTAAGCAAACGAGAAAAGAGAAGAGAGGTGATACGTCTCCGACGTATCGATAATTTCTTATGTTCCATGCCACATTATTGATAATATCTACATGTTTTATGCACACTTTATGTCATATTCGTGCATTTTCTGGAACTAACCTATTAACAAGATGCCGAAGTGCCGATTCTTGTTTTCTGCTGTTTTTGGTTTCGAAATCCTAGTAAAGAAATATTCTCGGAATTGGACGAAATCAACGCCCGGGGTCCTATTTTGCCACGAAGCTTCCGAGAAGACCGAAGAGGAGACGAAGTGGGGCCACGAGGTGGCCGGACCATAGGGCGGCGCGGCCCGAGTCTTGGCCGCGCCGACCTGTAGTGTGGGCCCCTCGTGTGGCCCCCGACCTGCCCTTCCGCCTACAAATAGCCTTCGTCGCGAAACCCCCGATACCGAGAGCCACGATACGGAAAACCTTCCGGAGACGCCGCCGCCGCCAATCCCATCTCGGGGGATTCAGGAGATCGCCTCCGACACCCTGCCGGAGAGGGGAATCATCTCCCGGAGGACTCTACGCCGCCATGGTCGCCTCCGGAGTGATGTGTGAGTAGTCTACCCCTGGACTATGGGTCCATAGCAGTAGCTAGGTGGTTGTCTTCTCCCCATTGTGCTTAATTGTCGGGTCTTGTGAGCTGCCGAACATGATCAAGATCATCTATCTGTAATTCTATATGTTGCGTTTGTTGGGATCCGATGAATAGAGAATACTTGTTATGTTGATTATCAATTTATATCTATGTGTTGTTTATGATCTTGCATGCTCTCCGTTACTAGTAGATGCTCTGGCCAAGTAGATGCTTGTAACTCCAAGAGGGAGTATTTATGCTCGATAGTGGGTTCTTGTCTCTGTGAATGCGGGAAGTGACAGAAATCTCTAAGATTATGGATGTCTCTGTTGCCACTAGGGATAAAACATTGGTGCTATGTTCGAGGATGTAGTTACTGATTACATTACGCGCAATACTTAATGCAATTGTCTCGTTGTTAGCAACTTAATGCTGGAGGGGGTTCGGATGATAACCTGAAGGTGGACTTTTTAGGCATAGATGCATGCTGGATAGCGGTCTATGTACTTTGTCGTAATGCCCAATTAAATCTCACAATACTCATCATAATATGTATGTGCATGGTCATGCCCTCTTTATTTATCAATTGCCCAACTGTAATTTGTTCACCCAACATGTTGTTTATCTTATGGGAGAGATACCTCTAGTGAACTGTGGACCCCGGTCCAATTCTCTATACTGAAATACAATCTACTTGCAATATCTGTTCTACTTGTTTTCTGCAAACAATCATCATCCACACTATACATCTAATCCTTTGTTACAGCAAGCCGGTGAGATTGACAACCTCGCTGTTTCGTTGGGGCAAAGTACTTGGTTTGTGTTGTGCGGGTTCCACGTTGGCGCCGGAATCCCTGGTGTTGCGCCGCACTACATCTCGCCGCCATCAACCTTCAACGTGCTTCTTGGCTCCTACTGGTTCGATAAACCTTGGTTTCATACTGAGGGAAAACTTGCCGCTGTACGCATCACACCTTCCTCTTGGGGTTCCCAACGGACGCGTGCTGTACGCGTATCAAGCACTTTTTCTGGCGCCGTTGCCGGGGAACGAAGAAAAGTTACACCACAAAGATTTTCAACTCCCACGTCAACAGCACTTTTTCTAGCGCCGTTGCCGGGGAGATCAAGACACGCTGCAAGGGGAGTCTCCACATCCCAATCTCTTTTACTTTGTTTTTGTCTTGCTTAGTTTTATTTTCTACTTTGTTTGCTGCACTAAATCAAAATACAAAAAAATTAGTTGCTAGTTTTACTTTATTTGCTATCTTGTTTGCTATATCAAAAACACAAAAAAATTAGTTACTTGCATTTACTTTATCTAGTTTGTTTTATTTACTATTGCTAAAATGGGTACTCCTGAAAATACTAAGTTGTGTGACTTCACAACCACAAATAATAATGATTTCTTATGCACACCTATTGCTCCACCTGCTACTACGGCTGAATTCTTTGAAATTAAACCTGCTTTACTGAATCTTGTTATGCGAGAGCAATTTTACAGTGTTAGTTCCGATGATGCTGCTGCTCATCTCAATAATTTTGTTGAACTATGTGAAATGCAAAAATATAAAGATGTAGATGGTGACATTATAAAATTAAAATTGTTCCCTTTCTCATTAAGAGGAAGAGCTAAAGATTGGTTGCTATCTCTGCCTAAGAATAGTATTGATTCATGGACTAAATGCAAGGATGCTTTTATTGGTAGATATTATCCCCTGCTAAAATTATATCTTTGAGGAGTAGCATAATGAATTTTAAACAATTAGATACTGAGCATGTTGCACAAGCATGGGAAAGAATGAAATCTTTGGTTAAAAATTGCCCAACCCATGGGTCGACTACTTGGATGATCATCCAAACCTTTTATGCGGGACTGAATTTTTCTTCGCGGAACCTATTGGATTCAGCTGCTGGAGGTACCTTTATGTCCATCACTCTTGGTGAAGCAACAAAGCTTCTTGATAATATGATGATCAACTACTCTGAATGGCACACGGAAAGAGCTCCACAAGGTAAGAAGGTAAATTCATCGAAGAAACCTCTTCCTTGAGTGATAAGATTGATGCTATTATGTCTATGCTTGTGAATGATAGGACAAATGCTGATCCTAATAATGTTCCGTTAGCTTCATTGGTTGCACAAGAAGAACATGTTGATGTAAACTTCATTAAAAATAATAATTTCAACAACAATGCTTACCGGAACAATTCTAGTAACAACTATAGGCCATATCCTTATAATAATGGCAACGGCTATGGTAATTCTTATGGGAATCCTTACAACAATAATAGGAATTCACCCCCTGGACTTGAAGCCATGCTTAAAGAATTTATTAGTACACAATCTGCTTTCAACAAATCTGTTGAAGAAAAGCTTGGGAAAATTGATATACTTGCTTCTAAAGTCGATAGTCTTGCTGCTTATGTTGATCATTTGAAATCGAAAGTTATGCCTCATGAGAATCTTAATAATAAAATTACTACTACAGCAAATGCCATCCAAGTAAGAATTAATGATAATATAAGATTGATGGCCGAATTGCGTGCTAGGTGGGAAAGAGAAGAAAATGAAAAAGAAGATAATATAGCTAAAGTTTGGACTATTACCACCACTAATAATGCTAATGCTACACATGTTGCTGCACCTCCTACTACTAATAATAAAAGAATTGGTGTTAGCAATGTTTCCACTTCTAATGCGAAGCGAGAAACTACTGAACTGCTAAAGCTGCTAAGCACTTCTGTGATAAAGCTGCTGAAATTTTTTCCAACATTGGGGATGATGATCCCATTGCTTTAGATTATAATGGTTTGAATTTTGATGATTGCCACATCTCTGAAGTTATAAAGTTCTTGCAAAAACTTGCTAAGAGTCCTAATGCTAGTGCTATAAATTTGGCTTTCACGCAACATATTACAAATGCTCTCATAAAAGCTAGAGAAGAGAAACTAGAGCGCGAAGCCTCTATTCCTAGAAAGCTAGAGGATGGTTGGGAACCCATCATTAAGATGAAGGTTAAAGATTTTGATTGTAATGCTTTATGTGATCTTGGTGCAAGTATTTCCGTTATGCCTAAGAAAATCTATAATATGCTTGACTTGCCACCGCTGAAAAGTTGTTATTTGGATGTTAATCTTGCTGATCATTCTACAAAGAAACCTTTGGGGAAAGTTGATAATGTTCGCATTACCGTTAACAATAACCTTGTCCCCGTTGATTTTGTTGTCTTGGATATTGAATGCAATGCATCTTGTCCCATTATATTGGGAAGACCTTTTCTTCGGACTGTTGGTGCTATCATTGATATGAAGGAAGGTAATATAAAATATCAATTTCCTCTCAAGAAAGGTATGGAACACTTCCCTAGAAAGAGAATGAAGTTACCTTTTGATTCTATTATTAGAACAAATTATGATGTTGACACTTCGTCTCTTGATAATACTTGATACACACTTTCTACGCCTAGCTGAAAGGCGTTAAGAAAAGCGCTTATGGGAGACAACCCATGTTTTTACTACAGTACTTTGTTTTTATTTTGTGTCTTGGAAGTTGTTTACTACTGTAGCAACCTCTCCTTATCTTAGTTTAGTGTTTTATTGTGCCAAGTAAAGTCGTTGATAGTGAAGTTCATACTAGATTTGGATTACTGCGCAGAAACAGATTTCTTTGCTGTCACGAATCTGGGCTGTTTTCTCTGTAGGTAATTCAGAAAATTATGCCAATTTACGTGAGTAATCCTCAGATATGTACGCAACTTTCATTCAATTTGAGCATTTTCATTTGAGCAAGTATGTTTCCTCGATAAAATACGTCAATACGAACTGTTCTGTTTTGACAGATTCTGCCTTTTATTTCGCATTGCCTGTTTTGTTATGTTCGATGGATATTTTGATTCCATTGGCTTTCAGTAGCTTTGTGCAATGTCCAGAAGTGTTAAGAATGATTATGTCACCTCTGAACATGTATATTTTGATTGTGCACTAACCCTCTAATGAGTTGTTCTAAGTTTGGTGTGGAGGAAGTTTTCAAGGATCAAGAGAGGGAGATGATACAACATGATCAAGGAGAGTGAAAGCTCTAAGCTTGGGGATGCCCCGGTGGTTCACCCTGCATATTTCAAGAAGACTCAAGCATCTAAGCTTGGGGATGCCCAAGGCATCCCCTTCTTCATCGACAACATTATCAGGTTCCTCCCCGAAACTATATTTTTATTCCATCACATCTTATGTGCTTTTCTTGGAGCGTCGGTTTGTTTTTGTTTTTGTTTTGTTTGAATAAAATGGATCCTAGCATTCACTTTATGGGAGAGAGACACGCTCCGCTGTAGCATATGGACAAGTATGTCCTTAGGCTCTACTCATAGTATTCATGGCGAAGTTTCTTCTTCGTTAAATTGTTATATGGTTGGAATTGGAAAATGATACATGTAGTAATTGGTAAAATGTCTTGGATAATGTGATACTTGGCAATTGTTGTGCTCATGTTTAAGATCTTGCATCATATTCTTTGCACCTATTAATGAAGAAATACATAGAGCATGCTAAAATTTGGTTTGCATATTTGGTCTCTCTAAGGTCTAGATAATTTCTAGTATTGAGTTTGAACAACAAGGAAGACGGTGTAGAGTCTTATAATGTTTTCAATATGTCTTTTATGTGAGTTTTGTTGCACCGGTTCATCCTTGTGTTTGTTTCAAATAGCCTTGCTAGCCTAAACCTTGTATCGAGAGGGAATACCTCTCATGCATCCAAAATACTTGAGCCAACCACTATGCCATTTGTGTCCACCATACCTACCTACTACATGGTATTTCTCCAGCCATTCCAAAGTAAATTGCTTGAGTGCTACCTTTAAATTTCCATTCTTCACCTTTACAATATATAGCTCATGGGACAAATAGCTTAAAAACTATTGTGGTATTGAATATGTACTTATGCACTTTATCTCTTATTAAGTTGCTCGTTGTGCGATAACCATGTTCACTTGGGGACGCCATCAACTACCCTTTGTTGAATTTCATGTGAGTTGCTATGCATGTTCGTCTTGTCCGAAGTAAGAGCGATCTACCACCTTATGGTTAGAGCATGCATATTGTTAGAGAAGAACATTGGGCCGCTAACTAAAGCCATGATCCATGGTGGAAGTTTCAGTTTTGGACAATATCCTCAATCTCAAATGAGAAAATTAATTGTTGTTACATGCTTATGCATAAAAGAGGAGTCCATTATCTGTTGTCTATGTTGTCCCAGTATGGATGTCTAAGTTGAGAATAATCAATAGCGAGAAATCCAATGCGAGCTTTCTCCTTAGACCTTTGTACAGGCGGCATAGAGGTACCCCTTTGTGACACTTGGTTAAAACATGTGCATTGCGATGATCCCGGTAGTCCAAGCTAATTAGGACAAGGTGCGGGCACTATTAGTATACTATGCATGAGGCTTGCAACTTGTAAGATATAATTTACATGATACATATGCTTTATTACTACCGTTGACAAAATTGTTTCTTGTTTTCTAAATCAAAGCTCTAGCACAAATATAGCAATCGATGCTTTCCTCTTTGAAGGACCATTCTTTTACTTTTATTGTTGAGTCAGTTCACCTATTTCTCTCCACCTCAAGAAGCAAACACTTGTGTGAACTGTGCATTGATTCCTACATACTTGCATATTGCACTTGTTATATTACTCTATGTTGACAATATCCATGAGATATACATGTTATAAGTTGAAAGCAACCGCTGAAACTTCATCTTCCTTTGTGTTGCTTCAATGCCTTTACTTTGAATTATTGCTTTATGAGTTAACTCTTATGCAAGACTTATTGATGCTTGTCTTGAAGTACTATTCATGAAAAGTCTTTGCTATATGATTCACTTGTTTACTCATGTCATATACATTGTTTTGATCGCTGCATTCATTACATATGCTTTACAATAGTATGATCAAGATTATGATGGCATGTCACTCCAGAAATTATCTTTGTTTATCGTTTACCTGCTCGGGACGAGCAGGAACTAAGCTTGGGGATGCTGATACGTCTCCGACGTATCGATAATTTCTTATGTTCCATGCCACATTATTGATAATATCTACATGTTTTATGCACACTTTATGTCATATTCGTGCATTTTCTGGAACTAACCTATTAACAAGATGCCGAAGTGCCGATTCTTGTTTTCTCGCTATTTTTGGTTTCGAAATCCTAGTAAAGAAATATTCTCGGAATTGGACGAAATCAACGCCCAGGGTCCTATTTTGCCACGAAGCTTCCAGAAGACCGAAGAGGAGACGAAGTGGGGCCACGAGGTGGCCAGACTATAGGGCGGCGCGGCCCAGGTCTTGGCCGCGCTGACCTGTAGTGTGGGCCCCTCGTGTGGCCCCCTGACCTGCCCTTCCGCCAACAAATAGCCTTCGTCGCGAAACCCCCAGTACCGAGAGCCACGATACGGAAAACCTTCCAGAGACGCCGCCGCCGCCAATCCCATCTCGGGGGATTCAGGAGATCGCCTCCGGCACCCTGCCGGAGAGGGAAATCATCTCCCGGAGGACTCTACGTCGCCATGGTCGCCTCCGGAGTGATGCGTGAGTAGTCTACCCCTGGACTATGGGTCCATAGCAGTAGCTAGATGGTTGTCTTCTCCCCATTGTGCTTAATTGTCGGGTCTTGTGAGCTGCCGAACATGATCAAGATCATCTATCTGTAATTCTATATGTTGTGTTTGTTGGGATCCGATGAATAGAGAATACTTGATATGTTGATTATCAATTTATATCTATGTGTTGTTTATGATCTTGCATGCTCTCCGTTACTAGTAGATGCTGCGGCCAAGTAGATGCTTGTAACTCCAAGAGGGAGTATTTATGCTCGATAGTGGGTTCATGTCTCCGTGAATGCAGGGAAGTGACGGAAATCTCAAAGATTATGGATGTGCTGTTGCCACTAGGGATAAAACATTGGTGCTATGTTCGAGGATGTAGTTACTCGATTACATTACGCGCAATACTTAATGCAATTGTCTCGTTGTTAGTAACTTAATACTGGAGGGGTTCGGATGATAACTCTGAAGGTGGACTTTTTAGGCATAGATGCATGCTTGGATAGCGGTCTATGTACTTTGTCGTAATGCCCAATTAAATCTCACAATACTCATCATAATATGTATGTGCATGGTCATGCCCTCTTTATTTGTCAATTGCCCAACTGTAATTTGTTCACCCAACATGCTCGTTTATCTTATGGGAGAGACACCTCTAGTGAACTGTGGACCCCGGTCCAATTCTCTATACTTGAAATACAATCTACTGCAATACTTGTTCTACTGTTTTCTCGCAAACAATCATCATCCACACTATACATCTAATCCTTTGTTACAGCAAGCCGGTGAGATTGACAACCTCGCTGTTTCGTTGGGGCAAAGTACTTGGTTTGTGTTGTGCGGGTCCACGTTGGCGCCGGAATCCACTGGTGTTGCGCCGCACTACATCTCGCCGCCATCAACCTTCAACGTGCTTCTTGGCTCCTACTGGTTCGATAAACCTTGGTTTCATACTGAGGGAAAACTTGCCGCTGTACGCATCACACCTTCCTCTTGGGGTTCCCAACGGACGCGTGCTGTACGCGTATCAAGAGGCCGCGTGTGAATCTTGTTGTCTCATCATTTGCAACCAAAGCTTTGGCTCTCCTTGTGTTAGTGTGACACCGAGCACCTTTACATACACTTTTCCGCTCACTTTTGGTTGCACTAACCCCGCTTATCCCGTGTGTGTGTTCCACAACTTTTCCGCGTTATAGTGATCTTCACATTGACATTTGGATTTTTGGACCTCACCCACTTTTAACAACATACTTGATCTTGGATTTCGTCTTTTGGCTTTCCACCATACCCACCTAACACCATATTTGCTAGCTTTTGCGTGTGTCTTTGTGTGAGTGCCCGATACAATTGTTCTAACTCTCGGTTTGTTGGATCGCCCCAATCTTGTCATACCACGGTAAGGTTGCGAGGTAGTGTTCTTCCACTAACATACACCATATAGATCTTGTCGTGCTAACATGTATAGCGACGAAGAAGACACGGAGGACTACATGGAGCACTTCGAGGAGGATACCTCCTCAAGCACCGCGGATGTGGAGGAACATGTGGAGCTCGACACCGACTCTAGCTCCGCAAGCATCATCGACATGTTCGACATCGAGGAGCTCTACTTCGACAATGGCTCAACAAGCATGGACAACATGGTCGAGCACCACCTTGAGGACGACTTCGACGAGCTCTACATCGATAATGGCTCACCAAGCATGGACGACATGGTGGAGCAACACCACGAGTACGACATCGACGACATGGTGGAGCAACGCCACGCCTTCGACATCTTCGACATGGTGGAGCAACGCCACGCCTACGACATCGACACCATGGCGGAGCCTCACCTTGACTCCACCTTGAGCAACGCCTACTTGGCCAACGGAGCTACATATGAAGATAGAGGACCTCCACAATGGCATCATCCTATGGAGCATCAAGAGCGTCCCCATCATGATCATCATCGACACTCGTCTCCGAGCTCCACTACGCGCCACCATGCGAGTGCTTATGCACAAGATCGTCGACTTTAAGTACATCATATGGAGCATCAAGAGCGTCCTCAACATGATCGTCATCGACACGCTTCTCCAAGCTCCACAAGGCTCCACAAGCAATATGCCAAGTCGCATGAGCCATCATATAGGCATGGCAAGGACCGTCATCGACTCACACAATCTCATGATACTCGTCGACCACTACCACCTCATGGTCTACATCGACATACGTCACCACATGAGTTTCGCCGCCACAAGCCACTTCATGATCGCCATCGACCAACATCCCCCAAGGATCTTCGACGATACTCATCAAGACATGGTGATGAAGCACGACTACGAGAGCCTCGACATGAAGGCGACAAACACCATCATAGGGTGTCTACCACTCCAAGGATGGAGAGGGCACATCAAGAGGACCTTCCTCATAAGGCGACTTCTCCCTCTTGTGCCACCACCACAATGGCCCCTACCTCGTCACATGCCTATGGACTCCGATGCTACAAGTGCAAGCAACAAGGCCACCCTCCACGGGAATGTCCCAATCTCCTATCTGAGGTGTGCAAGGCCAAGGGTCACGTGGCATGGCAATGCACAAAGCCAAGCGCCGACATGCTCTACTTCGACGAGCTACAAGCCCAAACCACCAAGAAGCCTATGGCGCCCACACTTCAAGATGAAGACCTACAAGGCCAACGCAAGGATGATGTGGATCCGAGCCTAGCTCTCCACAACACTACGGTGCCACCAATGGAGGACGACTTGGAAGGCGATGGAGTTGAGATGGTTGAGCATGAGAATTTCCCTTCAACCAAGGAGGCGCATGGAGATGAGGAAGTCGAGCCTACTCCTATATGCTTGATTGATGAGTTGGTACCAATCCCATGTGAGCATGAGAGCCACTTAGCCCACTTGAGTGAGTGTGATAGTGAGTTGAGTGACTTCCACCCCATATGTGAGTTTGAGTGCTTCCGTTTGGAGGACATGAGTGATACACAAAGTGAGTTGAGAGAGGTAGATGATAGATCCATGGAGGACATCGCTTTGGCTAACACATTAACCACTCCCTCTTTGGTGTCTTCTTATGTTGCACTAGGTTCCACGGAGGATGAGTTCCTGCTCATGGAGACGATGTACATGGTGCATGAAGATGATGATATCTCACCATGCTTGCTTCAAGACGGACATGTCGACCACATGAATCCTCCTACCTCCACAACACCTACCTCAAATGAGTCGGCCTACAAAGGTAACAACATAGGTGTTGATGATGCCATGATCCCACTAGTGGACATGATGCCTTTGGAGTGCATGCATGATCTCGATGATCCATTTGCTACTTCACATGCTACTTTCATTTTCCCATGCGATACTTTGCTTGTTAACATTGTTGATCATGTGGAAGTGAATGCTTGTGATACCATGACCATGCCATGCTATGAGAGCTTCAATTTTTCTACCATTGCTTGCAATATGTCGACCACTTGCTCTTTCCCATGTATTGCTTGCAATCATAATGATAAGGATGACATTAGCTTCCGCATGCTTTGCCCCAAATGTTTACACCATTCCATGATCCTTGCATCCAAGATTGTGAACAATTGCTCTTTCTTATGCTTGGTATGCAAGAATGCTTATTTCATTGTCCACGAGATGGCCCCCATAGCCTTCTCACTTTTTGATGATGATGAGTTACCACATGCCATGAATGCACCTTCTTGCCATATGCACCATCGCCATGCATTTCATACTATCTTGATTGACACTAATGGTGATGTGCACAAGACATGGAACATCATGATGGATGATGTGTTCCTCTACCATGCACACACGCTTTTTGTTTTCTCTTTTGTGTGTATAGGTACCCGAAGGACAAATTCCACCGCTACGGAGCATGAGCTCATGAAACACGCAATTGAGAGCTACCCCAACAAGGACGAGATACATGATCCAACCCATGGGATTCACGCCAAAGGGTATGTTCCCAAACGCCTTCGCCCTCGTGTGTTTCCGGCTTGTCTTGTCGAGCTTCCGGTTTGGACCAATGCCTCGTCACCTCTTTTGCCTCTTATGCAACATATCTTGACACATCTTGTTGGCACAATGCATGGTTGTTGTATGTCTTGATGTTATCATCATACACTCCGAGAATCTCAAGGACCATGTTATACATGTGAGAGACACCTTATGCATCTTGTGCCACATGTCACTCATAAAGTTGCTCTTCTTTGGATTTCTCATTTCATCTTTGGCAATTGAAATGGATTCTTTGACACTTGAGGATACCCATACTTGGCTCACGCCAACCATACTTTCCCAAGCTAGAAGTTTCCATCTCTTTGCCATTGCACATAACAATTTTTCCCAAAATTTTGCCGCCGACACTTGCCTTTTGATTGTTCCATTTGTGTGGGACAATGCTACACATCACATTTTTGACACTTTACAAACCAAACTTTTACATGCACAAACTTTTGCCCCACCAAATTTTAAATACATCAACACTCTTTTGGTTCCCATTTTTGCCAAATGCCTATTGGACCGCGATCACAAAATTGGCATCCACAAGCTTTCCATTTGCAAGTTGTTTTTCCCCAAGCTCTTCTTCGACCGCGACTTTATCCCTCTACCACAACATGGGACAACCGTCATGGACTACACCGTCTGTGAGGAGGAACAAGAGTCGAGGACGACTCTTCCCCAAGGGGGGGGGAGATGATGTAGCCCCGCCTATCATCGACGCCACACCATGGCCAAGGATTCCCCCAAATGGACCAACAACACAAACCCCCGCCATATATGTCAAGGTGAACTCTTTCCTCTCTATGGTTGACCTCAACACCAACTTGAATGGTATGCTACCTCATGCCTATCATCATGGTGTCCATAGGTGCCGACATCGACAAGGACCAAGAGAGAAGGAACTCCCATGGTGCAAGGAAGGGAGAAGAAGAAGAAGGAAAGAAGAGAAGAAGGAAGAGGAAGAAGAAGCGGGAGGAAGAGGCCCAGCCGGCCCAAAGGCCGGCCAAACCGGGCCCCAGGCCGGCCAGGCCGGCCCCAGGGCCGGTCAGACCGGACCCCAGACTGGATCCACCCCGGCGACAACCGGCATCGTACCGACGGCAAACCGGGAAACTTTTGCGAACTTCCCGGTCTGGCGCCCGGTTGACCGGCCCTGGCGCCAGGCCGTCCGGTCCCAGGCCCGGTTGGCGCCCGGTTGACCGGATTTCACGGGACTGACTCGACCGGAAACGGCCCGAGTCAATCAACCGCATACCTTTTCGACCCAAGTCGCCTTGTACCTCTATATAAGCACCTAGGTCATCCCCTTTACCCCTTAGACAAGATTTAGGCTTAGACATGAAGTTGAGCTTTGTCTCCCTAGGGTTTCATCCCCTTTGTATCAAGGCTACCCTTGTTGGATGATTGGATTTAGTGTGTGAGATTCTAGTGCTACCCACTCTCTCTCCCACTCCTAGATTCATCTCCCTCACCAATCTCTCCGCTCGGAATTCTACCGCGCGTCTCTTCCGGGTTGATTCTATTGGCGTGGTCCATCGAGCCACGGGGTAAGTAATCGATTGTATTGGGTTGGTGTGCGTGCGTGAGTTCATCGTGTTCTTCGCGCTCTCCCTCTCTTCCTCCTTTGGATTTCGGGTCAATGATGTCTACGGGAGCTTCTATTCTTGTAGACAGTGTTGGGCCTCCAAGAGCAGAGGTTTGTAGAACAGCAACAAGTTTCCCTTAAGTGGATCACCCAAGGTTTATCGATCTCAGGGAGGAAGAGGTCAAAGATATCCCTCTCAAGCAACCCCGCAACCACAAAGCAAGAAGTCTCTTGTGTCCCCAACACACCTAATACACTTGTCGGATGTATAGGTGCACTAGTTCGGCGAAGAGATAGTGAGATGCAAGTAATATGGATGAGTATGAGTGGTAATAGCAATCTGAATAAAATATGGCAGCGAGTAAACATGCAACAAAACAAGTAAACAAACGGAGATTCGATGCTTGGAAGCAAGGCCTAGGGATCCCGCTTTCACTAGTGGACACTCTCAACAATGATCACATAATAGAACCACTCTACACTCTCTTGTTGGATGATGAACACCACTAATTGTGTAGGATTACGCGAACCCTCAATGCCGGAGTTAACAAGCTCCACAATATTCAATGTTCATATTTAAATAACCTTAGAGTGCAAGATAGATCAACACAACCAAACCAAGTACTAACACAGCATGCACACCGTTACCATCACACTATGAAAGGAGGAATAGATCACATCAATACTATCATAGCAATAGTTAACTTCATAATCTTCAAGAGATTACAATCATAGCCTACACCAAGTACTACACGATGCACACACTTTCACCATTACACCGTGCAGGAGGAATAGAGTACTTTAATAACATCACTAGAGTAGCACATAGATGATATTCAACTAGATCACATAAAGAGAGAGATGAACCACATAGCTACAGCGGAGCCCTCAGCCCCGGGGGTGAATTACTCCCTCCTCATCATGGAGACAGCGATGGCGGTGAAGATGGCGGTGGAGACGGCGGTGGAGATGACTCCGGGGGCAATTCCCCGTCCCGGCGGCGTGCCGAACGGAGACTTCGTCCCCCGAATTCGAGTTTCACGATGGCGGTGGCTCTGGATGGTTTTCTCTGGTTTCGTCGAACGGGCTCGAGGTTTTAGGTCGTGGACGACTAAATAGGCGAAGAGTCGGAGTCGGAGGGGCCACGGGGGCCCACACACTAGGGGCGCGCCCCCTTGGCCGCGCCGCCCGTGGGGTGGGGCCCCCCCGGCTCCCCTCTCGGCCCTTCTTCGGTGCTCCGGAAGCTTCCGGGATTTTTAAGATCTTCGGTGTTGATTTCGTCCGATTCCGAAAATATTTCCTTACTAGGATTTCTGAAACCAAAAACAGCAGAAAACAGCAACTGGCCTTTCGGCATCTCGTCAATAGGTTAGTTCCGGAAAACGCATAAATATGACATAAAGTATGCATAAAACATGTAGGTATCATCAATAAAGTGGCATGGAACATAAGAAATTATCGATATGTTGGAGACGTATCAGCATCCCCAATCTTAGTTCATGCTCGTCCCGAGTAGGTAAACAATAACAAAGATAATTTCTAGAGTGACATGCCATCATAACCTTGATCATACTATTGTAAGCACGTGTAATGAATGCAGCGATCAAAACAATGGTAAATGACATGAGTAAACAACTGAATCATAAAGCAAAGACTTTTCATGAATAGTACTTTCAAGACAAGCATCAATAAGTCTTGCATAAGAGTTAACTCATAAAGCAATAATTCAAAGTAAAGGCATTGAAGCAACATAAAGGAAGATTAAGTTTCAGCGGTTGCTTTCAACTTATAACATGTATATCTCATGGATATTGTCAATGTAAAGTAATATAACAAGTGCAATATGCAAGTATGTAGGAATCAATGCACAGTTCACACAAGTGTTTGCTTCTTGAGATGTAGAGAAATAGGTGAACTGACTCAACATAAAAGTAAAAGAATAGCCCTTCGCAGAGGGAAGCATCGATTGCTATATTTGTGCTAGAGCTTTGGTTTTGAAAACAAGAAACAATTTTGTCAACGGTAGTAATAAAGCATATGTGTCATGTAAATTATATCCTACAAGTTGCAAGCCTCATGCATAGTATACTAATAGTGCCCGCACCTTGTCCTAATTAGCTCGGATTACCTGGATTATCATCGCAATGCACATGTTTTAACCAAGTGTCACAAAGGGGTACCTCTATGCCGCCTGTACAAAGGTCTAAGGAGAAAGCTCGCATCGGATTTCTCGCTATTGATTATTCTCAACTTAGACATTCATACCGGGACAACATAGACAACAGATAATGGACTCCTCTTTTATGCATAAGCATTCAACAACAATTAATTTTCTCATATGAGATTGAGGATATTTGTCCAAAACTCGAAACTTCCACCATGGATCATGGCTTTAGTTAGCGGCCCAATGTTCTTCTCTAACATTATGCAATGCTCTAACCATTTTAGTGGTAGATCTCCCTTACTTCAGACAAGACGAAAATGCATAGCAACTCACATGATATTCAACAAAGAGTAGTTGATGGCGTCCCCAGGAACATGGTTATCGCACAACAAGCAACTTAATAAGAGATAAAGTGCATAAGTACATATTCAATACCACAATAGTTTTTAGGCTATTTGTCCCATGAGCTATATATTGCGAAGGTGAAGAATAGAAATTTTAAAGGTAGCACTCAAGCAATTTACTTTGGAATGGCGGAGAAATACCATGTAGTAGGTAGGTATGGTGGACACAAATGGCATAGTGGTTGGCTCAAGGATTTTGGATGCATGAGAAGTATTCCCTCTCGATACAAGGCTTAGGCTAGCAAGGTTTATTTGAAACAAACACAAGGATGAACCGGTGCAGCAAAACTCACATAAAAGACATATTGTAAACATTATAAGACTCTACACCGTCTTCCTTGTTGTTCAAACTCAATACTAGAAATTATCTAGACCTTAGAGAGACCAATTATGCAAACCAAATTTTAGCAAGCTCTATGTATTTCTTCATTAATAGGTGCAAAGTATATGATGCAAGAGCTTAAACATGAGCACAACAATTGCCAAGTATCACATTATCCAAGACATTATAGCAATTACTACATGTATCATTTCCCAATTCCAACCATATAACAATTTAACGAAGAAGATTCAACCTTCGCCATGAATATTATGAGTAAAGCCTAAGGACATACTTGTCCATATGCAACAGCGGAGCATGTCTCTCTCCCACACAAAGAATGCTAGGATCCATTTTATTCAAACAAGAACAAAAACGAAAACAAACAGACGCTCCAAGCAAAGCACATAAGATGTGATGGAATAAAAATATAGTTTCACTAGAGAAACCTGATAATGTTGTCGATGAAGAAGGGGATGCCTTGGGCATCCCCAAGCTTAGACGCTTGAGTCTTCTTGATATATGCAGGGATGAACCACCGGGGCATCCCCAAGCTTAGAGCTTTCACTCTCCTTGATCATGTTGTATCATCTCCCTCTCTTGATCTTTGAAAATTTCCTCCACACCAAACTCAAAACAACTCATTAGAGGGTTAGTGCACAATCAAAATTTACATGTTCAGAGGTGACATAATCATTCTTAACACTTCTGGACATTGCACAAAGCTACTGAAATTTAATGGAACAAAGAAATCCATCCAACATAGCAAAAGAGGCAATGCGAAATAAAAGGCAGAATCTGTCAAAACAGAACAGTCCATAAAGACGAATTTTATTGAGGCACCAGACTTGCTCAAATGAAAATGCTCAAATTGAATGAAAGTTGCCTACATATCTGAGGATCACTCACGTAAATTGGCATAATTTTATGAGTTACCTACAGAGAATTAGGCACAGATTCGTGACAGCAAGAAATCTATTTCTGCGCAGTAATACAAATCTAGTATGAACCTTACTATCAAAGACTTTACTTGGCACAACAATGCAAAAAAAGTAAGATAAGGAGAGGTTGCTACAGTAGTAACAACTTCCAAGACACAAATAAAAAAAACAAAATTACTGTAGCAAAATAAACACATGGGTTATCTCCCAAGAAGTTCTTTCTTTATAGCCATTAAGATGGGCTCAGCAGTTTTAATGATGCACTCGGAAGAAATAGTATTTGAAGCAAAAGAGAGCATCAAGAAGCAAATTCAAAACACATTTAAGTCTAACCCACTTCCTATGCAAAGGAATCTTGTACACAAATGAATTCATGAAGAACAAAGTGACAAGCATAAGAGGATAAAACACGAGTAACTTCAAGATTCTCAACATAAAGAGGGGAAACTTAATATTATTAAGATGCATATAACCATGTTTCCCTCTCTCATAATAACTTTCAGTAGCATCATTGATGAAATCCACAATATACCCATCACTTAAAACATTCTTATCATGGTTCATATGCATAGAAGTATCATTAATTTTGGCATAAGAAGAGTTCTTCTCATTAATAGTAATTGAAGCAAGATTATTATCAAGAATTTAAACATGGTAAACAAGTTGCATATTAAGGGAATTGTTTTTGGTAATCCAATCATGACTATGACAAGTTTCATAATGATAGTTATAACCTATATCATAGCATTCTTTATAATAATCATCAAAGGTCGGAGGCACAGTGTCATCATAAGAAATAGAATAGTTATCTTTCACAGTCGGTTTATCTGTGACCATACCATCATTGTTATTAGAAGGAGATGTATCAAACACATAATGATCAGTAGCAAAAGGATTTTCAAACACCTCTTCCCCAAGCTTAGAGCTTTTTATATCATTATGGGAGGAAGCATGGATAGCACTGATACTATGGCAATTATTATCATCATCATTTTCAGAATTAGTTTCCCAGATTTGCAATATCAAAAGTAGTGTGCTCATTCAAATCATGATCACTAATGTATGTAAAGGGCATAGGAAGATCATTGTATTCAGATTCATTATCATAATAATCATTAGGAGCAACATACTTACGGTTACCTAGCGTTATCTCATTCACGCGGGGATATGCCGTTACCTCTTTCTCTTTATTCTCCTTCTTCTTCTTCTTCTTCTTCTTCTTCTTCTTCGTTCCCTTCTTCTTCTTCTCTTCCTTCTCCTCGTTCCCTTCTTTATGAGGAAGAGGCTTGAAGGGTGGCTTGTCCGCATAACCTGATTTACTTTCGAAACAATAGAAGAAACTTGGGAGGATTCCTCCTTTTCATTAATTAGTTCAAAACACACAGCGGTCCTATCATATTTTGGCAAGGTGTCATCTTCTAAAATATTTTGTATGTAAGTATTTGTATGGCTATTATCAATACAATAAGAAAAACACCCATGCAGGACGTCATCAATATCAAGATCACTCATATGTAACAAAGAGATTTTTCTTGAGAGCTCTTCACACCACAAAAATAAAGTAAGTTCATCATGCTGATTAGGAGTAATTTCATCATCACAATACCAATTTGTAGCACTCATGGGGTTCAAATTATCATTGGAGGAGCATTGAAAATTAAAATGACCCACTCTATGGCAAACTTCACAAATAAAAGGATAGTCGGCACAAACCTTTTTACCAAGATCATCTAGAGCCCTAGCCCACTTTCTAGTTTTTTCATTAATATGATGGATACAATATTCATCTTTGACTTGATTAATTCCACAAGGTCTATGCATTCCACAAAAATTAACATGCTTATAGGAAATAGCATTCTTATGAGTTTGAGCATGCTTATTGCAATCATTAACAACAATTTCATTCTTCATGCAAGCCTCTTTAAAAGGTTCATGATACTTATCAAAATTCTTCTTAGGTAATTCAAAATGAGAAGCAAAGGCTTTATAAAGATTTGCAGCAACTTGAGAGTCAAGACCATAAGTAGCACTCATATCTCGAAATTTATCAGTATCCATAAAAGCTTCAATGCATTCATAATCATAATTTATACCTGACTCTTCACCTTTGTTGTTATCCCACCCTTCAGTGTTCTCCTCAATCCGATCAAGAAGATCCCACTTAGCTGCAACCTCCTTGCTTGTGAAAGATCCCTCCGAACAGGCATCCAGATAGTCCTTGTGTTGTCCTGAAAGCCTCGCATAAAAATTGTTAACAATAACATTACGGGAGAACTCATGAATGGGACATTTGAGCATTAGTGACTTCAATCTCCCCCACGCTTGAGAAATACTCTCTCCATCACGAGGATAAAAGTTATAAATATAATTCCTATCAATATGCACTTCATAAGGAGGATAAAATTTAGAGTAAAAGAGAGATACAGTTTCCTCCCAACCAAGAGAATGACTATTCTTCAACAATTTATACCAATGCGCCGCTTTACCAGACAAATGAAACGCAGAATAGCTTCTTCCTCACTTCATCCATAGAGATACTTGCACACTTGAATAACCCGCATAATTCATGCAAAAACAGTAAATGATCTCCAGGATGGACAGTTCCATCCCCTTCATAGCGGTTATCTATAACACGTTCAATAATTTTTATGGGTATCTTGAAAGCAGTGCTTGCAGTTGGTGGATTTAAAATATCACAAGCATCATTAGAGTTATCGCATATGGGAGATAAAGCATTATCAGAACAAATTTTCTCCCCTAAAGATGGGAAACTAAAAGATCACGTAAACTAGCTTCCCAAGCTTAGACTTATCCATAGCATTAGCAATGATTGCGTTCATACCAATAACATTGCTACTAGCATGCAAATGAGGTTCCATAGGTTCTTTAATTTTCGCATCACACAATTCATGTCTTAACTTAGGAAATAAAATAAGAAGCTCATTGTTGTCCATTATGCCTAACTAGTGTAAAACAAGAAACAAAAATATGCAATTGCAGGATCTAAAGGAAATAGCTTCGAGCACACACACAATGGCGCCAGAAAAGTACTTAGTTACCTGGAACCGGAGTATGAGTGCCTTTTACCTTTCCTCCCCGGCAACGGCGCCAGAAAAGTGCTTGATGTCTACGGGAGCTTCTATTCTTGTAGACAGTGTTGGGCCTCCAAGAGCGAGAGGTTTGTAGAACAGCGACAGAAGTTTCCCTTAAGTGGATCACCCAAGGTTTATCGATCTCGGGGAGGAAGAGGTCAAAGATATCCCTCTCAAGCAACCCTGCAACCACAAAGCAAGAAGTCTCTTGTGTCCCCAACACACCTAATACACTTGTCGGATGTATAGGTGCACTAGTTCGGCGAAGAGATAGTGAGATGCAAGTAATATGGATGAGTATGAGTGGTAATAGCAATCTGAATAAAATATGGCAGCGAGTAAACATGCAACAAAACAGTAAACAAACGGAGATTCGATGCTTGGAAGCAAGGCCTAGGGATCCCGCTTTCACTAGTGGACACTCTCAACAATGATCACATAATAGAACCACTCTACACTCTGTTGTTGGATGATGAACACCACTAATTGTGTAGGATTACGCGAACCCTCAATGCCGGAGTTAACAAGCTCCACAATATTCAATGTTCATATTTAAATAACCTTAGAGTGCAAGATAGATCAACACAACCAAACCAAGTACTAACACAGCATGCACACCGTTACCATCACACTATGAAAGGAGGAATAGATCACATCAATACTATCACAGCAATAGTTAACTTCATAATCTTCAAGAGATTACAATCATAGCCTACGCCAAGTACTACACGATGCACACACTTTCACCATTACACCGTGCAGGAGGAATATAGTACTTTAATAACATCACTAGAGTAGCACATAGATGATATTCAACTAGATCACATAAAGAGAGAGATGAACCACATAGCTACAGCGGAGCCCTCAGCCCGGGGGTGAATTACTCCCTCCTCATCATGGAGACAGCGATGGCGGTGAAGATGGCGGTGGAGACGGCGGTGGAGATGACTCCGGGGGCAATTCCCCGTCCGGCGGCGTGCCGGAACGGAGACTTCGCCCCCCGAATTGGAGTTTCGCGATGGCGGCGGCTGCGGATGGTTTTCTCCGGTTTCGTCGAACGGGCTCGAGGTTTTAGGTCGGGATGACTAAATAGGCGAAGAGTCGGAGTCGGAGGGGCCACGGGGGCCCACACACTAGGGGCGCGCCCCCTTGGCCGCGCCGCCCCGTGGGGTGGGGCCCCCAGCTCCCCTCCGGCCCTTCTTCGGTGCTCGGAAGCTTCCGGGATTTTTAAGATCTTCGGTATTGATTTCGTCCGATTCCGAAAATATTTCCTTACTAGGATTTCGAAACCAAAAACAGCGAAAACAACGAATCGGCATTTCGGCATCTCGTCAATAGGTTAGTTCCGGAAAACGCATAAATATGACATAAAGTATGCATAAAACATGTAGGTATCATCAATAAAGTGGCATGGAACATAAGAAATTATCGATACGTTGGAGACGTATCAGTCAACCGCAAGATCGGGCCACAAACGGGGTCTTAGACCACATCACTTAGCTAAGGGATGATCTCTTATAAAATAAGAGAAAACTATTTTCTCTATTGTACCATTTGTCTTCCCTTAGCAATTCAATTTTTTAATTTTTTTTAATTAATTCACATTTATTGTCTAGGGGTAACAATATGAAATAATGCATTGTATCATTTATATTTAGTGTCTTTTCTAGATGCGGACTTGCCCTTAGGGCATCTCCAACAGGCGGACCCAAACGGACGCGCTGGGCCGTCCGTTTTAGCCCGTTTGCGTGCCCGCGCGGACACCAGGACAGCGCCCCGCGTCCGCGTGTCCGTTTGGGTCGCACGCTGCGCCCAACGCAGCGGCCACCCATTTGGCCATTTGGCGTATTTCTTTGGGAAATAGGCCATCTGGCCACACATACTTATAAATAGTATCTATATCTAACAATTATAGATTAATATCAAATAGCATAAAATAATATCAAATAAAATGTTGCATGATGAAGAAATAAAATGTGCCATAGTTCGAACAAATATAAAAATTACAAATTGCACGGTGGACAATTCCGTGCACCGGCCATCGCTGCTGCTCCCATGTGCTTGGGGCCTTTGGAGTTCGCCGGCGCACGGTTCAGGTCAATGGACGAAGGAGACGGCCCCGTGAACGACTCGCCCACCTCCGGTGACCCATCCCGTGACGGGTACGCGTACCGCGCCGACTGCGTCCCCAATTCGTGTGCGACGGGCGTGTACCCAAACGGGGCAGTCGGCAGGGATGTTGACCTTGGAGGAAGGGGCCGGGTCACGGACGAGGCCGAGCTCCCCGCCGAGGGCCGTGCCGGCGCCCGGGAGGATCAAGTGCTGAGCGAGCGCTGCGTGGCCATAAAAGAGCATGGCATGCTCTTGCATGACGTCCGCCTTCGCCTCTGTCTTGAGTTGGAGAAGCTGCTCCGCCGCCCGCTGCCGCTCCTCCGCGGCAGCGACATCCATCTTCCGTTGCTCGAGCGCCCTACGGCGGTCGGCCCTCTTCTTGCTCTCGATCTTCCTCTGCTCCGCGGTGAGGTCGGCCTTCGCCTTCTTCGTCGCCGGCCCGGGCTCCACGACCACCGGCCCGTCCAGTTGAGGAGCCTCCGCCAAGGGAGGACCGGCAACGGCCGGGAGGCTGTGCCTCGTCTCCGATGGTGGCGGTGGCGGCGGCGGTCGCTTCGTCGGCCATCTCTAGGTTTTGGGAGTGGAGTGGACTGGGTGTGTTTTGGGAGACAGACAGGCGGGCCAGGGGCGGACAAGGGGAGGACGCGAGCGACCAGCATCCAGCGTCCGCGGCCACGCAAACTCGTCCCAGATTTGGGCCAGGTTTGGGTCGTTCCGGACGCCGCGGCCATCCGTTTTAGGGATGGGTCCGCGCGCTGGGCCGCGTTTTTGTCCGGTTGAATCCATCCGGACGCGCGGGCGCGGTTTGGGTCGCCCCGTTGGAGATGCCCTTAGAACCGCATCGGGGAAGTAGGAACAATTCTCTTTGTTTTGCCAATTTTGTCAAAACAGAAACTGAAAACATGCCGCGAGGCTTAGTGGTAACATAATCATTTGGTCCTATGACATTCAAAACATCGAAAACAAAAAGAAAACACCATGGGATTTAATAATGTAAGATTAAAGGCAATAGATGCACTGTTGATTCGCTTTTGACCAAAAAAGGAGGTTGTGGTTTGTGCAGGCAGCTGCGCATGATTAGCACCATGCCATGATTCGTGGATGTGTTTACCATTTTCCCAGGGCCCAACAACACTTGAACGAACACTTCCGGTGATATACATCCCGGATAATGAAAAACTCGAAAACCATGCTTTCAAATTTAAATAAAAATATTTCACACGTACATATGCATGATCATAATTATTTTTAAAATACAGATGCTAATTTGGCAACATAAAAATACAAATATGCAGGACTTTTACTTTTAGAAAACACCAAACTCCAATAAACCAAAGGCCAAACCCGCTTGAAAACAAAATTGTCCCTTTTGTAGAACTTGACTTGAGAGACCTCCCCACGATCGAAACTAAGTCGAAGTCTGGCTCCAAAGACGACGCTGAAGCATGTGGCGACAAACTTGTGCAATTCGCTCCACTCGATCTCTTCGGCACCTACGGAAGTTCAACATCAAAGAGAATAGAACCGAATTGCACAAATTCTGCGCGCGCCGCGCTATTCGATACGTAGGCAGATTCCAGAGTAGTCCAAAATGTACGTTTGTGATGCTACATGAGAGAAAAAAACGATTTGACAGGGTTGTATTATTTTTGCAATAAGGATACGATCACTACATGTCCATTGGTTCTTGTATGATAAACATCTCTATCAAAAACAAGTTAACTTTTCATGGTTATCATCCATGATCTGAACATCACGATTATTTATTGCATGTGCATGACCGTATTTTATCAACCGTAGGTCCATAGCCGGACCCAACCGTCCCTAAGTCCGGGCACACGCCTAGGCTTCAGGCCGGCGGCGCATCCTATTTTAATGAAAATTTGATGAAGATTTGACCGGGCCAGGCTTGATGAAAATCTTAGGTCCGCCACTTCGTAGGCTCATAATGCATCACCACGTAAGAGTCAGCAGAGAAAATATTTCACGGATCTCTCACTATTTTATTTCACCACCAATATGTTTCTTTTGAAAGAAACTACTCCCTCCGATTCATATTATTTGATGCTAAAATAGATGTATCTATAACTAAAATGTGTCTAGATACATCTATAATAATGTCAAGTAATATCAATCGGAGAGAGTAATATACAACTCGAAACTATAAAACAATCATAACATTGGGGAAGGATTTGCGAACTTGGTAAGAGATATAGAGAAATGCTTTAAAATTTGCTATTACAACATATTATTCGGAAAATATCAAATGTTTAAGGAAGCATAAAACACGAGGACGTTGCTTCACGTGTGCTAAAAGAGCTATAACTTATGATTTACTCATTCTCCGGAAGCTTGGGAGATCTTCAGTGTCCGGGGGCAAGAGATATGTAAAAACTCCTTGGTTTCCACTAGGAAAGAATTCCAAGGGGGTAAAGATTTCCGGTTACCGTGATTAGCGGAAAATCCCGACTAGTTACCGAATGAATTTGAAATTCAAAATTTGAATTTAAATTCTCTAGTATGGCCATTTAGCTTAGGGGGTATAACCAAAAAATCAGAATTTTCGTGCGATAAGTCCATTTTCCGCGAGTGGTCAGGATGTCTGGTTACCGACCAGTAACCAAAACGCTGCTCCTCACTAGTCGTCGTTGTTAATGCTACAAAATTTACTAAGTTATGATAAGAAGTACGAAAAGTCTGCATACAAGTGTCATCATCTCACCATTCCCACGAGGTCATAGGGCTTGCGACTACATTTTATTTTCTTTACCCTAGGCACTTGTTTACATATGTTTTTCTTGGGTGTGATTAGTTGAGAACTAACTAAGTTCTAGTAGAATAATATCATCAAACCTCAGTTGTAACCTATGTTGTAACTCATCTTTAGCATGGATCACAAAGAATATCTAACGGCATGGATGCATTCTAGTTGCAATCTCAATTAGAACTAAAAAATTCAGTTGCAATCCACTTGAAACTGAAAAAATTTCAGTTGCAATTCAACTTGCAACTCAAATACATGAATCATGATACAAATCTAACCTTGAAGAAGCCTATTTAGTTTCCAGTCTACTAAAAACTAGCAATTCCCACTTTTCTTCGATTGTATGCCTGTTTCTTTTGTTTTCTTTAGCACTAGTCGTTTTCCATGAACGAAACCAGACGTATAGGCTACTACTAGGTTGTCCTGCCTTTGTAAAAACGAAATTGATCTTTTGCCAAAGGCAGTGGCCCGGGCTGCACTGTAACCTAGTACAGTGCAAGTGTGCAACGTGCAACCAACCAGGTTTCGGCTCCTCCGATGCTGAGCCACCTACACGTAACACGTGTATCTCCCCTTATCACCTCCCTCCTTCAAACCTTCAACAAGTCCAACAAATATTTCGCGCCATCCCCTCCTCTCATTCCTTCCTCTGCTTCTCCCGCGCGCGTCAGCGAGGGAGACGGCCACCAGTGACCATGCCCGTCTCCTCCATCGCCATGTCGACAGCTCTCATCACCACGCGACATCGTCCCAGCAACCACCTCGTGTCGCCGCGGCTGCCACTCCTACCCCGCGGCCCACCGGGCGGCCTCGGGACGCCGACGAGGAGGATCATGCCCGTCTGTCCCCGGCACGGGTCCGGCGGATCGGACGACCTCGCACCCACGCCCAAGTCGGACCGCACCATGACGGCCTTCGACCTGGCCAGCCTCTGGGTGGGCCTCGTCGTCGGCGTGCCGGCGTACTACCTCGCGGGCAGCCTCGTGGACCTCGGCATGTCGGCGGCCCAGGGCGTCGCCACCGTCGCGCTCGCCAACCTCGTCGTGCTCGCCACGCTCGTGCTCACGGCCGCGCCCGCCGCCACGCACGGCCTGCCGTTCCCGGTGCTCGCGCGGGCCGCCTTCGGGGTCCGCGGCGCGCACGTCCCGGCCGTCGCCCGCGCGCTCATCGGCTGCGGCTGGTTCGGGATCGAGTCCTGGATCGGCGGCCGCGCCATCTTCCTCCTCCTCCCCGCGCGGCTCAAGGCGTGCGCGCCGCTGCTGGCGCCCGTGCCCGGGCTCGGCGGCGCCTCGGCGCTCGAGATCGCCTGCCTCCTCGCCTTCACGGCGGCGCAGCTGGCCGTCATCATGCGCGGCATGGACGCCATCCGCGACCTCGAGAAGTACGCCGCGCCGGTGCTCGTCGCGCTCACCTCCCTGCTGCTCTCCTGGGCCTACGTCTCCGCCGGCGGCTTCGGGACCGTCCTCTCGCTGCCGCCGCGGCTGGCCGGCCACGAGTTCTGGAAGATCTTCTTCCCGGCGCTCACCGCCAACATCAGCTTCTGGTCCACGGTGGCCATCAGCATCCCGGACTTCGCGCGCTACGCGCGGAGCCAGGCGGACCAGGTGCTCGGCCAGGTCGGGCTGCCCCTCTTCATGGGCCTCTTCACCTTCGCCGGCCTCGCCATCACCTCGTCCACCGAGGCCATCTTCGGCCGCGTCGTCTCTGACCCCATCGAGCTCCTCGGCCTGATCGGCGGGCCGGCCACCAAGATCCTCGCCATCTTCGGCATCAGCCTCGCCATCATCACCACCAACATCGCCGCCAACGTCGTCGCGCCCGCCAACACGCTCGTCGCGCTCGCCCCGCGGACCTTCACGTTTTCCACGGGCGCGCTCGTCACGGCCATGCTCGGCATCGCCTTCCAGCCGTGGCGGATGCTCAGCTCCAGCGAGAGCTTCGTCTTCACGTGGCTGCTCGGCAACGCGGCGCTCATGGGGCCCATCGGAGGCGTCCTCCTCGCCGACCACTACGTCGTGAGGCGCACCGCGCTGGACGTCGACGCGCTCTACTCCGAGGAAGCAGGCAGCCCCTACTACTTCCAGGGCGGATTCAATGCCGCAGCGATGGTGGCCATGGCGGCCGGATTCGCTGCCGTCGTGCCAGGGTTCCTGCACAAGGTAGGGCTGCTGCCGAGCGTGTCCAAGGCGCTCGTCGTGGCCTATGACAATGCCTGGTTCGCCAGTTTCTTCGTCGCCGGCGCCGTGTACTGCTTGCTCTGCCGCCGGAGAGAGGCTGCTCCTATTTGATGCTAGGGTCGGTTTCAGAATGACACTACGTACGAACAGCAATATTTACTGACAAAATGATAAAATAGATAAGTACTCCTAGTACAATTAGCCAAACAGTTCTACAGAGTTTGTATCCTAGTACAATTCTTTTGTCAACCAGCATGGTACTATTCAATAAATACAGTTTCAGACAGAAAATTTGTAATGAAAAGGAAATATCTTATCCGACATTTTTCAGAATAAATTGTACTCCTCAATTATCTTGGTAAATAACTTGTTGAGAAAGCATACATTGTGCCATGGTAATTAAGCGGTTAAGCCCGAAATGGGAACAAGAAATTTCTGTGAAGTTGGCAGTACAATGAAAGACTTGAACACAACTGATCTCCGAAATGAACTCAGGACATGGAGTATTCTCAGAAGTTGGCAAAATAAATTACGGGTGCATCTAGATCTTAGCCGATCGAGAGTTAGCTTAACTCTCCATCAAGTGGTGTCATTTACTCTTACTTGCAACCTCAATTACAACTGAAAAAAATCAATTTCAGTTCCCTTGCAACTTAAAAGTGTAGCTGCAACCCCACTTCCAACTTCGGTTACGTTCAAGATGTTGACAAGCCTTTGCCATTGAGGACGATGCCGTATGGCATGATCCAGCCGAACCTGCCTAAGGCATTTGATTTTTCTTACTGAGTCTGTTGAACTACATGGTTTTTTGATACTAAATGAGAGGCTGGGTTACATTGTTCTTCCTAACCGCTTGGAGGATTGACGACTGAAGAGATCTGAGACATGGAATCCCCTACCCGTTTTCCTATATGTACTGGTGATTGACTACTTGGGAAGATTAATGGACAAAGCATGGTCGCCATTAATTCTTCCCCCCTTCGCTCTCAGGAAATCAAGCACACTGCATCAATTCTAGTAATAGCTTCATGACAATTCACCAAATCCTCAATTTGTTTGGTAATGCTTCATGCCTAAAGACAAACATGTCCAAAAGCAAGATTTTGCCCGTTCATTGTGATGATATTGATATGCCCCCCTCCACCAAATCCTTGGCTACTAGTTGTCTCTTTCTCTTGCAAATACTTTGGCATGTCTCTATAGGATGGGAGACTAAGAAAAACACAACTGAGGACTATGCGGCAAAATGGCAAACAAAACCGCAGAACGGAAATCAAGATGGATTGCAATATCTGGAAAAGTCTCGTTGGTGATATTTGCATCGGATGTTGTGACTATTTTTAAGCTAATGCTACCTAAGTTTCCCATATGGCTTTCAAGGAATATATGTGTCGTGGGTATGACCACATCAAATGCTATAGGGGGTAGCACTTGAGAGCTACGGAGCAAGGGAGATGTAGCCATCTACAGATCGAACCAGGGTTTACCCAGATTCAGCTCATCCGGAAAGTAAAAGGCCTACTTCCTGCTTATATGTATCGATTGGAGTGTTACAATAGGGTGAGATGAAGGCCGAATCATCCGTCTAGGGTTCCACACCGAGGGTGCCACTGCCCACTGGTACTTTATCTGCAAATTACAGAGAGGACGCAGAGACGCAGAGATGAACTGAAGGTTGTCGCGGCCAAAGACGGAGAGAAGGATCGGCGATGGAAGATGCATCAGAACCGTGCTGAGCGGCGGCGACGATGGTGGCAGGAGAGACCGCGGAACATATACATGTAATCGATTCCGATCACGTTTAATCAAGCAGAACCATGCGGAGCAGCCGCGACGGCGACGGCGGACGCAGGAGAGGCGGCGGCACATGAGATACGACAAACAGATGAAACATGGAATCGATTTAGAGTAGGGTTTTTTTTGGACAATGAATAAACGTAGGTTTAATCTTGCTATGCGAGAATTGTTGGCGTGCGTGGCCGAAGTTAATCTTGGCCTTTGTTCATGATTTGATTATTCCTAACTAATCTAAATCGTTGGTTGTTTGTTGTTTTAATAATATAATAGATAGATGAAGAGATTTACTAAAGCTACATGTCCGTGCTGGTGCAAGTTGTCAGGTCAAAAGGCAGTTGTTTTGCACTCAGGATTCGAAATTTAATTTGTGAAGCTAACAACGTATTCAGAGCATCCTACTTTGTTTGTGGCAGATGTATTTTTTTTTTTTTTTTGTAATTAAGCTGCATGTATGTAACCTTTTCCTTCTGAATAAGTTCTATTTAAGGCTGATATCGTGTACCAACTGACGAGATGATATCAGGCTACCCAGTATAAGATTGTTGATTCTACAGTTGCAAAAGTTCTGTAACAAGCTATTACTTACCACTAAATTTGTTTGTGCATTCTGCAAATCCTCATGAAAATGTGATCTGCCCGCTATGCTTCTCCCTCCTCTCTTGCTACTTCTTTCGAACTGTGCGCAGTGTTGGAAAAGAGTGCCGAATGCCTCGAGGCATAATAGTGCCGTTTCTATTGTTTAGCCAAGAATTAATTGCTCTAATCGAAGTAAACTTAGGCAAGAACAAAGGAAGAAGTCGAAGTTGACAAAATGGAGGTCAGAGGAAGCAGCTGATGCACCTGATTTTTTTTTTTTTTTTTTGAGGCTAAGAAGTGTGATTAACGAATCACACTGGGAATACAAACGCCCACCGGGGGCGCCAACAGCCAAACATGGCGACCGTGCTCTAGGAGCACACTACTTCTAGCTAGGTTGTGAGCTTCCTTATTCGACACCCTACACTCATGGACAACGACCACCTCATCAAGCTCTCGAGCCGTCTCCTTGAACTCCCGCACAACGTGTGCATAAACTCCCATGGTGCCCTGGCTCAAGCTTCGCACCACGTTCAGGCAATCGCTCGCCACTCGAATCCGTCGAGTGTTTATGTCCTGCGCCAGGGATAGCGCCTCCCGGCATGCAAGAGCCTCCAGAGTCTCAGCATCTGTCTTCCCCGGTAGCACCACCGCCGAGGCTCCGCAGAACACACCCTCCGCATTCCGTGCCACCGCAGCCACCGTGCCGAGGCCCGTATTTTTGCTGACTGCGGCATCCACGTTAATCTTCATCATCCCCGCCGGAGGGGGAATCCACCGTGGCGCCCTGCCGCCGTCGCCAGGGGACGCCCTCCGCGGCTGGTGGGCATAGGCCTGCCCCAGGTCTGCCACATACCGCTCCACGAACAAGTGAACAGACATCGGACTTCTGAACTCCTGCTCGTGTATGGCCTTACGTCTTGCGTGCCAGATGGACCACAGAGTGACAAAGACGGTGGTCTGATCCGTCTGCGATAGTGTGGCCATTAGAACTGAAAGCCAGTCCCGCGCCTTCTCTTCCCCAGAGCACAGCCGATGCTCCGTAACGTCCTCGTCTGCTAGGGCCCATACTGCCCTGGCCATCGAGCAATCCAGCAGGGCGTGGCGCCAGGAGTCCTGAGCCCCGCATAGCTGGCAGCGATCATCATCAGCCATATTGCGGCGATGACGGACGTCATTCATTGGCATAGAATGCTTAGCCAATCGCCACAGAAACATCCGTACCTTCGATGGAACTGGTGTCCGCCAGAGCATCCTCCACTCCTTTTCTGCTGCGGCAGTGTCCGAGGTTGCAGCGGTGCCCTCCAACCAAGCTGATCTCCTCTCTTTTGTTGCTATGAGCATTTTGTACGCCGAGCGCACCGTAAACACCCCACGGCGGTCGTAGTGCCACGCCCAGAAGTCCTCATGACGCCTGGTACTCAGCGGGATCTGTAGAATCAGCTCCACATCCATAGGCAGAAAATGCCGCCGAAGTTCCTCCTCTCTCCAGGTGGCCATGCTCAGGTCCAGCAGCTCCGCCACCCGCACTGGAGGGTTCTCCGTACCGGGCGTAATACATCCATACGGTCTCAGCATGCAATCACGCGGGAGCCATTGCTCCGTCCACGGGTTTGTTGCCTCCCCGTCGCCGATCCGCTTCACCAGGCCTTGTTTGAGAACTTGGAGGCCCTCATGGATTGCCTTCCAGACCTGGGACGCCGACGCAAACGCCTCAGACTCCAGTAAGCCCGAGTTCGGAAAGTACTTTGCCTTGAGAACCGTGATCTCAACGAAACAGGATTTTGCAGAATGCGTCATCCTTGCCTTGCCAAAAGAGCTAGATTGAACAGTTCGATGTCCCTGAACCCTAATCCGCCCATGTGTTTTGGTTTGCACATCTCCTTCCATGACACCCAGCTTGGCTTCCGTTCGCCTTCATGGCACCCCCACCAGAACTTGCGTATCATGGTATTTATGCACTGACACAACCCCTTTGGCAATTTGAAACATGCCATTGAAAATATGGGGATTTCCTGTACAACAGACTTGATCATCACATCCTTTCCTCCTGCTGACAGCAGTCTCTCCAGCCACCCCTGTATGCGGCTCCATATGCGGTCCTTGATATACTTGAAGGCCCCCATCTTGGACCGCCCCACATCCGAGGGCATTCCCAGATATTTTTCATTGAGTGTCTCACAATGCACATCGAGCACAGTCTTCACACTCTCCTTCACACTCCCCGGGCATCCTTTACTGAAGAAGATAGAGGATTTATCCCGGTTAATACGTTGTCCCGAGGCCATACAATAGAGATCCAACAGCTGCTGAACTCTACCCGCTGTCTCCGTATCCGCCTTGAAAAGCAACAGGCTGTCATCCGCAAAAAGGAGGTGACTGACCGCCGGAGCCGACGGCGCCACCATTAATCCATGGAGCTCTGATGATAAACTGTGATGTTTTAAGAGGCACGAAAGGCCCTCTGCTGCCAACAAGAACATGTACGGCGATATTGGGTCCCCTTGACGGACCCCTCTAGTCGGAAGGAACTGTGGTAGCCTCCCCCCATTGAATAAAACCTGGAACGAGACGGTTGTGACTAGTCTCATTACCATCCTCACCCATAGGTTGTGGAACCCCAGCTTGAGCATCACTGCCTCCAAGTATCTCCACTCAAGCCGGTCGTACGCCTTCCGCATGTCCAGCTTGAGCGCACAAAATCTGTTTTTCTTTGCCCGGTTCCGCTTCATGAAGTGCAAGCATTCATATGCGGTAATGATGTTGTCCGTAATCAGCTTCCCTGGGACGAAAGCGGATTGCTCTTCCGCAATGATCTCAGGTAAACAAACTTTCAGCCTGTTGGCCATGACCTTCGATGCTATTTTAAAGATCACATTGCATAGGCTGATTGGTCTAAACTGCCCCAACTCTTCTGGGCTAGCTTCTTTCGGAATCAGCACCAGAAAGGTCTGATTTATTCCCCTGATGTCATCTCTCCCCTCCAGTACACGCACAACTGCTAGGGTCACCTCTTCCCCACATAGCTCCCAATGGGTTTGAAAAAAATGTGCTGGGAAACCGTCTGGTCCAGGAGCCTTTATAGGAAACATTTGGAAAAGGGCGGTTTTCACTTCATCAGCCCCTATTGGTTTCAACAATTGATCATTCATCTCTGCTGTCACCTTTTGGGGTATCAAATCGATGACCTCCCCCATGTTTGCCACCCCCTCGGAAGTGTACAGCTGCTCATAGAAATCTCGCGTCATAGACGCCATTTCCTCGGCGTCTTCCGTGGCCGTCCCATCGTGGCGCACAAGCCGAGTAATTTTGTTGCGTTTCTTCCTTTGACACGCTCGGAGGTGGAAAAACCGGGTATTCTTATCCCCCTCCGCCAACCACTGTATCCGTGATCGTTGGCGCCACATCACCTCTTCTCTACCATAAAGCTCAGTGAGGCGCTGGACAATCGCGCCTTCCTCCTCCGAGGGCCCCTGCCGAGCTAGCCCCTCTCTGAGCTCCGACAGCCGGAGCTGAAGCTGCCGTATCTCCCCCTGGACGCTCCCAAACGTGGTACGCCCCCATGTGCTCAGCGATCCAGACATCCGGTGCAGTTTGTCCTTCAACTGACTCATAGTTTCCGCCTTCCCCTCTGATGTCCATGCGTCTTTCAAGAACGGTTGAAAATCTTCGTGTTTCTCCTACATCATCTCATACCGGAATAGTTTGTCTCCCATGCTCCGTCGCTGGCTCGTTGTCTCTCGCCACCGCTACAGTATTGGTCCATGATCGGATGTGACCCCCGTCAGGTGTGTCACTGTCGCCATAGGAAACCTCGCGCTCCATGGCACCGTCGCCAGAGCTCTGTCCAGGCGCACTCGACAGAAAGCCCCTCCAGCTACTTTCTTCTCAAACGTCCAGCTTCTGCCCTCGTAGCCAAGATCAGCTAGTTCGCAGACATCCACTGCCTCGCGGAACCCTTGCATCTGCGCAAAATTTCTTTCCGCCGGTCCTACATGCTCATGTTGATGTAGCACCTCATTAAAGTCCCCGATGCACACCCATGGTAGCGCATTCGCCGACTTGATATGCTTCATCACATCCCACGTCTTGAAACGCAAAGGAACCTGTGCTTCGCCATAGATACAGGTTAGTCTCCACGGTTCCCCTTCAGCCTCCGTAACCTTAACATCGAGGTGATACAGAGAATACGGCAAAATATCAATTTTTATTTCATTCGTCCAAAACAGCCCAATGCCCCCACTCCGGCCAGAGCTGCTAATCTATGATCATACCCTAGCGTACTAGCTAGACCTTCCACTCTTGTTTTATGCAACTGTGTCTCGAGGACACATAAAATGGTATGGTTAAACCGCCTTTTAAGATCGCGAATTTCTCTAACTGTTGCGTCCCTACCCACTCCGCGACAGTTATAACTCATACAACTCATTGGGCTTGGCGGCGCTCCTCATCGGAGCCCGCCTCTTCAGTATTATTGGCTGTCATCCTCGGCCTCTTCGGGTCCGGCTTCACCGGCGAGAGCACCCCCGTCTTGTTGCCATTTGCCTCCATTGCCAATGCTGAGCTCAGGTTCTTCTTGGCATTTGGATTTTCTTTGCCATCCGTTAACATCAGCTGGCCCGCTACAGCTGCGGTTCCCCTCCCTTCCGTTCCTGCGCGAGGAGGCGGCGTTCCCTGCGGTCGTTTGCGGGATTCAGCAGTGGCCTCGCCACGACTGCCTCCTTTGCCGCCACGGTTGTTCTCCCGTGTCGGCGCTCCTGTGCGCACCCCAGATGTCTGAGGGTGCCAGTCCTCCATCGGCGCAATCAGCCAGTCTCCATATTGCAGCGCCGTCTTGTCATGAACTCCATCCTCACATTCCGTGTCGCCGTGTCCAAGGAGACCACAGAAATCACAGAACTTTGGTACCTTCTCATACAGAACTTGGAACATCATTCGG
Source organism: Lolium rigidum (assembly GCF_022539505.1). Classification (NCBI taxonomy): domain Eukaryota; kingdom Viridiplantae; phylum Streptophyta; class Magnoliopsida; order Poales; family Poaceae; genus Lolium; species Lolium rigidum. The sequence goes on along the minus strand of NC_061508.1, from coordinate 220,697,675 downwards.
TCGCTCCCCTCAGGGTGCAGGCCGACAACTCTGTTCAGTGCCTTGCTGACATCTAGCTTGACCCTCACACGCACAAAGCTCGTACCGCTGGCGCCCAACGCATACAACTCCACTCCCAGAACCTCGCCAATCCGTGCGGCCATGTCACGCACGATCGCTTCCTTCCGAAACAGCGGCGGGATCCCTCGCACCTGAACCCAGGCATGGAGGCGATTGAGCACCACCGTGTTCGGATCAGCCACACCATCATAAGGTTCCACCATTACTCCCTGCTGGCGGAAGATCCAGGGTCCATCGTTCATGACCCTGTTCCGGTCTCCTAGGCATGAAACCTGTAGCACAAACATGTTGTCCTCGACCGGCCGTATAGTCCAACCCTTCGCGAAACCCCAGGCTGCGTCCATCTTCTGAAAGAACGGCTGGTTCCCAAAACGCCTGGTGGTGTGCACCTTGACCACCGCCATCCAGCGCGCTCCCTCCTTCAGGTTCGTGACTTCCTCCTTTGGAAGAACCACATCGTCCAACTCCTCATCCGTCAAGACCATCCTCTTCAGCATCTCTTGCAAGTCCACCGGGGCCATGGACCCCGACGCTCCTCCCTCGCGAGCCATCTTGGTCGCCATCAGATCCCTTCCTCAGATCGAAAACGTCGCCCCGCCCCGTCTTTGCCTCTCCGCCGCCAAGGCCGGGAAGACGTGCTAGACGTCCCCTGAGTCAGCCCGAACGGCGCGAGAGAGAGCGGAGGGGTTCAGAACGTCGATCGGAGGTGGTGACGGGAATCGCCTCGCTGGTCGCCGGCGAAAACCTAACCCTAGACGCGTGAGGCGAAAAGGTAGCTGATGCACCTGATGCCAGGCCTGTTAGAAACTGCGAGTGATTACGTGGTCGCTAGAAAACAGCCCAGAGGCCAAAAGCCCACTCGAGAGCATCTCCTCATGTGTGTACTCTTCCGCGGGAGGTAGCCAACGATCGTTCCCCTCCAGTTTAGTCCCACCTCGCTACCTCAAGGGGAAACCAACCAGCTTAAATAGCCTCTTCGATCGAGGTGTATCGCCGAGTCAATTAGCACGGACTTGTAACCCGAGCAGGGGCATTTGGGTGGCGTTGGATGCCTCGTGTGGCGCTTGAGCCTGGGCCTGGGTTTGCACTTCGTGGACAGCCCATTCCAAGTTGCGTAGTGGGCTCGTGGCGCTCCGGCGAAAGCCTGGGCGTCCTTGCACCTGGAGTGGCGGAAACGGCGTGAGGCTGGTTTTCCAACGGTGGAAGGATAACTGGCCGCTGCGACCCAGACCCAATTAGGTCCATGTGCCCTCTCTGGCAGACCACCACTTTTTTTTTTTTTTTTGCCTGGACTTCCTACTGCCGGTTAGCATCTGCTGAATGCTTGTGTCTTTGGCTGATCAATGGACTGCACCTTAGTTTTCTGCAACCTGCGTAAAAACGGCTGCTCCCAGTATAGCAAATGAAGATGTCCAACAACTTGTCTCCATCTCTGTCGAATGTACGTTTTGTAAGAAGTTTGAACATTATTCCCCTTCCTTACCAACAACGTTCTCATGATAAATGTGAGTAGAATTTGCGTAATGGAAGATCATTCTTCTTTGGTGCGAGCAGAATTGTGGGTTTGGATGGCTGCCATACTTCAGATGGAATTCAGATAGTAACTGAACATCCTGTGCTTGGAGATCCTTAATTTCCTCTTTTGTTCCCATCTAGGTAACATTGTCTTTTGGAAGTTCTGTCAGAAGCATTGTTCTGAAAGTCCTACCATTGGTGATTCTTAAGACACCTCTTGCTTTCTTATCCTATACTTGGATCTAGAAATCTTTCCATCTTTTCTGTAGTCCTGAAAACTGTTTTATGTGCTCAAATGAAGAAAAAAAGATCACACTCACAGCTAAAGTTTAACTTTTGATCTATCCCAGTGTAGGTCTTGGTCCTAGCCAGCGCATTAATATATGTATTACGCTGTGCTCTCTCACTTGAGTCCTAGTCTATTCTTATTGTTTTACCAATTAATAACTACATAAAATCCATGTGCGATTGACCAGGAGTGACAGAAAAGTTATATTTTATTTTGTCTCGTTATTCTTTCTTTAATGTGTCAGGAACCACCCAAATGAATAAATAATCATATGCATTTGGAGGATATATGAACTACGGACATTTAAACAGTTTGCTGTCATGTTCCTTGAATTGCAATGCCTAACTCATCGATGATCGTATCTGAAGTTTATTCTTCTCTTTGTTAGTGTGTACTTATCTCTGGATGATATTACAAAATTCTGGCATTATTTCTACAAAGGAGTGGAGCTAGTGCACATGCTAAAATTGGAGAGTTGATTTTTGTAACACCTAGCTGGAACCTGAATCCTATTAGCTTCAGGTTATGTTTTTGTGTGGATGATTCGTCGCATATTGCTGGAATGGTGGCAAAGAACACTTGTCATGGTAGTTGTTTGATTTCAGTACCTGAAGCTTTACTCTCTTTGTACTGCAATCTGCAAGAAAACTACTGTTTTCAGCCTTACATATACAGAATGTGGTGTTTTGTGTAGCCCTATTGATTTTCATCTTTGGTATTCGTTAAACTTTAGCGAACCAGTCGGTTGCGGCATTGCGGGAGAACCAGGTAATTATACTTGTTTTATTTTAATTTACGAAATTATCTTAGAGATGTGATGTCTATGTTTGCAACTGGGTTTTGAGTTGTATCTTGGGTTTTCAGGAGTGCAAAACGATGCAGCGCAAGTGCAAGTATACTGACATGATGGGGAGCATGTTATGGCAGCTGACAAGTGAGGCGTTCGATTGGGCACAAAGATGATCAACCGATGTTTAATGAAAAGTGACTTACTTTGAACGGAGGAGAAAGGTTCCTGAGTTTTATTTGTTAGTCTCGCTTCATGTACTTGATGATTTCCAGACCTGTAATAGTTTGCTTTGATTACAAAAATTATCTAAATGATGAAGCTTTGAAATTTTGAATTCATTTGAATGAATAGGTTTACTGAAGCTACATGCATGTATGCAGGGGTGCGACTGAACTTGTCCTATCAGATCAAAAGGCAGTTCTTTTGCACTCAGGATTTGAGGTTGAATTTGTGAAGCTAACAACATGCCCACAGCATCCTACTTTCTTTGAGCAGCTATATTGATTTTTCTCAGCTGAATGTAACTTTTCTCTTGTTGCTAAGTTCTGTTTAAGATTTGTGTCTTGTACCAACTGACGAGATGATATTACCCCTTGGTTAGAATGGATGATTTGAGTTCTCAGCTGAATGGAAAGAAAGCGCTCTTTTCCAAGGCTCCTTGGTTAGATGGAAGGCGGCCTAAAGATATTGCTCCACTCATTTTTAAAGGCTTCCAAAGGAGGAGATTCTCTGTTAGCAATGCTTTGGAAAACAATTATTGGATCACTCAAACAAATATGCAAGATGGCCTCTCCCTTGAGCACATAGTGCAATTCACCAACCTTCGGGAATTGCTAAGTCCCTTGCAAATGGATCCTAATACTCCGGATTCAATCCCGTGGAAGCTCACCATTTGGATGCTATTCGTTGAAGTCGGCATACAACATGCAATTCTTGGGCCAACCTAATTCTTCCATGTCATCCTTAGTTTGGAGACCATAGCCTTGACACGGGTCCGCATCATTGATATCCTTGGTACAAAGCTCAGTAGGTAATAGAGAATCCCATGAAGAAGTTCCAGAAGAATCCGAAGGATGTCATATTAGGAAAGCTAAGTCCATATTGGGTAAACGGGCATAAGCTGCAACTCGACCTCGAGGTGAACTCTGAGACCCAACCCACTATATAAGGATTGGGAGGAGCCACCGAGAGGGGACAGATCGAATCATAGCAAACACCCTGTAACCCTGGTTCCACATACTGTAATCTCGACGATTCTCCCTTGATAATAATATTCATCAGCTGCCTAAGTTTGGTTGACCAGTCTGTTGATTCGCCGATGTCCTCCATCCTGAAACCCAAGTCCATCACAATGTGCATTGACGAAGTTAACCCTTTGCCAGGCCTCCCCCGAAGTGCAAGTTATTTACTTGGTTGATCATTCAAGATAAAGTTCGGATGGAGGATATGTTTGAGAAATGTGGGTGGTAAAATTGTGGACAGTGCAAGGGGTTCGGATGATATGTCCGAGGATGTAGTTATTGATTACATTACGCACCATACTTAATGCAATTGTCTATTATTTTCAACTTAATACTGGAAGGGGTTCGGATGATAACCTGAAGGTGGACTTTTTAGGCATAGATGCATGCTGGATAGCGGTCTATGTACTTTGTCGTAATGCCCAATTAAATCTCACAATACTCATCATATCATGTATGTGCATGGTCATGCCCTCTCTATTTGTCAATTGCCCAACCGTAATTTGTTCACCCAACATGCTATTTATCTTATGGGAGAGACACCTCTAGTGAACTCGTGGACCCCGGTCCCATTCTTTATATCTCGAAATACAATCCATCGCAATTGTTCTACCGTTCTCTCGCAAACAATCATCATCCACACTATACATCTAATCCTTTGTTACAACAAGCCGGTGAGATTGACAACCTCACTGTTTCGTTGGGGCAAAGTATTTTGGTTGTGTTGTGCAGGTTCCACGTTGGCGCCGGAATCCCTGGTGTTGCGCCGCATTACATCTCGCCGCCATCAACATTCAACGTGCTTCTTGGCTCCTACTGGTTCGATAAACCTTGGTTTCATACTGAGGGAAAACTTGCCGCTGTACGCATCACACTTTCCTCTTGGGGTTCCCAACGGACGCGTGCTGTACGCGTATCAAACACACATATGACCATCTAGTGGATGCATCAATTAGCACCATAAAGTACCTAAATGGTCCAGATAGAGGTTGTATTGGACCACATATATCCTTGAATTCTTTCAAGAAAATTAAGCGACTCATTTTTAACTTTGAGGTAGGATGCATGAATAATTAATTTTCCAGTAGTACATGTAGTGTATATGAAGTTTGATGACTTAGGAAATCTTTTAATTGGTAAATTATGACCAACAAAATTGCTTATTTTTTTCTCATCGTACCTATTCCAGGATGACCAAGACGATCATGCCAAGTCTTGAATTTATCAAGATTTTGAAAAATTATTTTGTATGCAACATAAGATACAAGTTTAATGTATGTAAAGTATAATCCGGAAGAAAATAAATGTATTTTTTCAAGAGTTTGTTCCTCATATCTGCCGCTTTTACTAAATATTCTTTCTTATCCATCTTAACCATTTTAAGATGGAAGTCATTTGATCGGGCATTTCTTTAAACTTATGAGGGTACGTGTTGATTCAGGATGGAAGAGTGCATTCTGAATTAATTACAATAGTAGTACCCATAGGGGTGGAATGTGGCTCTTCCTGAACTAATTATTGCTTTGTTATTCCCGGTTATAGTCATAACATCTTTCTTTCTCTTAGTAAGAGTTTGGAAGTATTTCGTTTCCCTTAAAATTATGTTAGTGGTAGCACTATCCGCTAAACATAATAATGTTTGTGTCTGTGCTAAGAAGAATATGCTAGGGAATCTAATAAGTGCCTCATTAGCCTTAAATCAACTCTAATTGACTCCTAACACCTAGGAAGAAAAATACAGCTTGGTCGACAATAATGTTTAGAGGAGGTTAGCACATGAGATAACAAATCAAGCTTCCACATGGGTAGCAAGTGCCAATCGACGTGGCCACCGCAGGCTACACTGGCAGTCCAACGTGGCTAGCACGGTCCGGAGGTGACCGAACCGGACAATTAAGCGTGGACTCCAACGCCGGAAGCCGTAAGCCGGCCGGCCGGAGCCAAACCAGACAAAAAAACAGGTCCACATCACGGGCGGCCTCTCCATTTCCGATTGCCCCCACCACCACCACTCTCCGACCTCCCCGCACGCACGCGCGCGCATCTCCAACTCGCCACCTCGCCGCTCGCCTCGCCAGATCCGGCCGCCGCTCGCCGGCGGCAGGCGCAACGCGGCGCCGCCTGCCCTCGCCGCCAGGCCGCACAAAGGATCGCCACCTCCGCCCACGGCGTGGCGCGAGAGCGGCAACGCGGGGCCCTGGCCACGGCCCGCTGAGCGCGCGAGGGCAATGGCGCGGCGGTGGCGGCCGTCGCACCTGGTGTTCGCGGCGGCGGCGGCGTACCTCATCCTCATCTCCCTCAAGTTCCGCCGCGTGCTCGACCTGGCCACCTCCGACCTCGCCACCTCCGACCTCGCCTTCTCCTCCCCATCCTCCACGGACCACCTGCCGCCTCTCCACCCAGGCAGCTCCGCCCCCCCATCCAACGCCACCCTCTTCCACGTCCAGCCCTTCTGGCACCGCTACGACCGCGTCTCCCTGCCCGACCTCGCCGCCGGCGCGCGCAACCGCTCGGCGCTCGACCGCATGGCGGACGACGCCTGGGCCCTCGGCCTCACGGCCTGGGAGGACGCCGCGGCCTTCGCGGGGGACCCCGACGACCTCGCCGCCGTCGACGCCGCCCCCGCCGACAAGTGCCCCGCCGCGGTCTCCGTGCGCGCGCGCGGCCGGGTCGTCATCCTGCCCTGCGGCCTCGCCGCCGGCTCCTCCGTCACCGTCGTCGGCACGCCCAGGGTCGCGCACAGGGAGTACGTGCCGCAGCTCGCCAGGATGCGACAGGGCGACGGCACCGTGCACGTCTCGCAGTTCATGGTCGAGCTGCAGGGCCTCAGGGCCGTCGACGGAGAGGACCCGCCCAGGATCCTGCACCTCAACCCCAGGATCAGGGGGGACTGGAGCCAGCGACCCATCATCGAACACAATACATGCTACCGGATGCAGTGGGGCTCAGCGCAGCGTTGTGACGGCTTACCGCCGGAGGACAACGAAGATAAGGGTACTTTTCTTTCTTATTAGTGCGAATCCCTTGTGATTTGTAGTAGTAACTCGGTTATCATACTAGCATCCTTGCTACTTGCTACTGGAGATAAGGGAAGGCACATTATAATTGCATATTTGCATTGCCATTTTTCTGTTTTGAACTTAGTAGTTAACCATTGCCGCTGCTATTGCGTTACGATGATCAATTAACCATCACAACTGCTTCTAAGTTCTAGCCCATGGAATGGCTAACGTTTATTCGATCAAACTATCAAAGAGCCCAACACATAAGGACTTTTTTGGCCAATGTGCAAGGAATTCTGGGGACTTATATTTTGATGCCATTGCCATTTTGCTATGGTAGATTCCTTTTTAATATGTTGATGGGACGACGATCTTAGAGCTATAATAATGTTTAGTGCCCCTATCCTTTGAGTAATATCCGTTTAAACTAGTACCATTAAGAATTACACTTGCATATGTACATACCATTTCTATGATTATTCACCAGTACCTTAATATCTACCATTTGTTATTGCATGTCAGTATAACATAGAATTATGAATAGATCTATGGAGTATGCACAATTTCTCAATTGCATAGGATTTTTTTCCTTTTTGGAAGTGCTTGCTTTCACATCCGTCCAAATGTTACCTGACGTGATATGCCTGATACATATTGAAGTAATACAAAAATTTATTCAACTGTCATTTCTTTTGGAATATCCATTTTAGCACTTTTCATTGCCAAATGAAAACCTCAAGGTGTTAGCTCCTCTATGGTAACACTATGTCCTTTTATCCTCAGGCTAGCATATTTGGCTAAAACCTACAATTTCATATTTTTGGACAGTCGATGGGTTCACCAAGTGTGAAAAATGGATACGTGATGATATCGTTGACAGAAAAGAATCCAAGACAACTTCATGGCTAAAGAGATTTATAGGGCGTGCGAAGAAACCAGCAATGACATGGCCATTCCCTTTTGTAGAAGACAGGCTGTTTGTTCTTACAATACAAGCTGGAGTTGAAGGTTTCCACATATATGTTGGTGGCCGCCATGTGACCTCTTTCCCTTATCGACCAGTATGTTCTTCAGAGATATTAATCCTGCTTCCCTTCTGTCATGATATTTAGAAGAAACTCTAATGGGTAAGGGATCATTTTCAGGGATTTACTCTTGAAGACGCAACAGGATTATATGTTAAGGGTGATGTGGATGTCCATTCAGTCTATGGCACTGCTCTTCCTATGTCTCATCCCAGTTTTTCTCTCCAGCAAGTCCTTGAGATGTCAGATAAATGGAGGTCCCAACCACTGCCAAGAGATCCAGTGTACCTTTTTATCGGAATACTCTCGGCATCGAATCATTTTGCTGAACGCATGGCTGTGAGAAAAACTTGGATGCAAACTTCAGAAATTAGGTCTTCTAAAGTAGTAGCACGATTCTTTGTTGCATTGGTAAGCAAATTATGCATTCAAACTAAATCATATCTTCGTGAAAAGTGTCTTTGTCCTTTGTCTGTGCAATGCATCTTTAGATTTTGTACTGGTGTTCTATATTTATATGCATGATCAGTTTGTCGATTGGAATACTGGAATTATGGAAGTACAATACATCATACAAGTTGTAATATGTGGGCCACATATCTGATACACATGCACAAACAAATTTGGGCTGAAATTTGTTGTATGCGGAGGACTGTGCTGGCTATCTACTGCTCATCTTCATGATTTGATTACTATTATCTTGAATTATTGGACATAGCTTCAGCAGCATATAATTTATGCATACTTCTTACACATACGCAGTGAAAAAAATTCAGTATTAGCATTGAATTTCGACCTACTTAACTTCTTAATGGCATGCCCTCCATTTATAGGAAATACCAGTAGCATGTTTATTATGTTGTAAAGAAAGGAAAATAAGCGTTCTTCAGGAAATGAATGCATGCCATAATGTTATTCATCACAAATTGTGGTTGCAGAATTCTAGGAAGGAGGTCAATGTGATGCTGAAGAAAGAAGCAGAATACTTTGGAGATATTGTCATTTTGCCATTCATAGATCGTTATGAACTGGTAGTTCTTAAGACAATCGCTATTTGCGAGTATGGGGTGAGACCCTCTTTGCTTTGCTATCATCATCTTTCGTTAGACTTGTGCTGCAGCTATGGCATATAAATTGATCTCCAATGCCAACTGGAAGTTGTAAGCCAGCCCGCACTCAATAAATGGCAATGGCCTTATTGCTTACCTTAACAAAAGAGATTGTTTGAGCTTAAGCTGCTTGAAGCTTAAGCTCTACCAACAAATTAGTTGCTAGAGTAATTAAAATGCATGGAACCCACTTTGGAGCGAGGAGCTTAATTACCTTCCATGTAACTCTTTGAGAGTCACTTCCCTCCAAACTGGGATTATAGTCTATGGGTATCACAAAAGTTACATGAATACAAGTCGCTATGCATAGTGTTAACTATATAACGAACCTGACATCTGCTCATCATATCACCTTGCAGGTGCAGAACTTGACAGCTGCCCATGTCATGAAGTGCGACGACGATACATTTGTGAGGGTAGATGTGGTTCTGAGACACATCAAGATGAACTCTTTAAGCAAACCATTATATATGGGAAACCTTAACCTCTTGCACAGACCACTGAGAACTGGAAAATGGGCAGTTACGGAGGAGGTATTATCATTTAAAAGAAACAATACACTCAAGTTAATCAGTTGATTATTCAAAGTTCATTTATTATCTGTTTAGAGGTCATGCAAACCTGTGAGTTAATCTGTTATACTGCTGCTTACCTGAATCTTTTTTTCTAACGGAGATATGTAATCTCACAAATTTGTGAGCTGTGTTTTACTGCCTTAAAGGCTGAGCAGACGACATTATGTGGTCGTTCAAACGTAGGAAATTCTCTAAATGTCCACCATGAACTTGTATTTTTCTTTATAAATTTGAATCCTTTTTCCAACATATGTGCCATTATCTTCATTTTGATCCCTACTCATACAATGCAGGAATGGCCTGAAGATATTTACCCACCTTATGCAAACGGACCTGGTTATGTAATTTCTGGTGCGATAGCAAAATTCGTCATGTCTCAGCATGCCAATCAGAGTTTAAGGGTGAGCCTCCCATCCATTGATGTAACTTACTACCTTTTGATAACCTGTATCATGTTGTTCAATCAGTCTACTTTTTTTGGCTATGCCTTGCAGCTATTCAAGATGGAGGATGTAAGTATGGGGCTATGGGTCGAAAAGTTCAATTCTACGATGCCTGTCAGGTATTCTCACAGCTGGAAGTTCTGCCAGTACGGTTGCCTCGAGAACTACTACACGGCACATTATCAGTCACCAAGGCAAATGCTATGTTTGTGGGAGAAGTTGGTCCGGGGTCGCCCATCCTGCTGCAACTACAGATAGCGGGATGCGATCTGTCATTCACTTGGTAGTCAGCATATTCCTTCTATCCCAGCCGGTGAGTTTGGCTGTGGCTGGTGTTCTTTTTTTTGACACGAATCACCCATGGATAGCTTAGAGGCTGCTGCTCCTTGGCTCGATTGAGCTTACATTGCTGTGAGGTTGAAGCTTGAAGATTAGGTAGGAAGCTGCAACCCTCTGGTTTCATACATTTGCCTGGTTTACTACGTTCATGTAATTGGTCCCCGTTTTCTTTTAGGGAGATTAATCCCATTTTGACGTAGAAGATGTGATCAAAATATTGAGATGTATGTCTGTTGATAACTTATGGTAGACAAAATGATCACATGTTCTTCTCGTCTCCATGTGATGTTAAATCATCATAGTTTCTTCTCATTTCTGATCACTTATTATTTCTTCCACTCACATGGTGGTGGGGTATCACACCGGCTGGAGCTCTGCTGTCGCCGGCCAAAGTTCCAGCGGCAAGAGTCAAATGATATGTATGTATGACACAATTGCAAAAACATTTGTAATTGTTCAAATCAAGAATCACCATTAGATATGTTAATGATGTACTCCATATTTACAGTAATGTATATGATCTTGTCACCCTTTTTTTTTTTTTTTGAATATGACACTGGCATTAAAAGAAACAGCGAAAGTACAAAGCATTCCAAGAAAAACGAAAATTACAACGAGATCCTTGAGAAGCCCTTCATCTTCAACCTCCAGACCGTGTCGTCAACCTCCAGACCGTATCGACGGCGTGCCCTGAGTCGGCTTGACGTTGTTTGTTGTGGACGGGAAGTCACCGAACGAGTTAAAAAGACCACATCCATTCCAAAGATGAAGAAGAAGTTCATGAAGAAGAAGGATGAACTGCCGTTGAAACTCTTTGATGATTCTAAGATCCCTAGATCCGGACGAAAACCTTGAAGACGACACCACTCCCACAAGCCTCTCGACGTTGCCGTCGAGATGGGGTTAAAGCTGGGGAGACCTTATGACAGGCTCAGGCTCACAGATATGAACAAGAACAACTAGTAGTGCCTAATCTCTCGATTATATTCCTTAATTCAAGAGGGATGATCAAGGTTACAGACGCCCTTACAACCAACCACGGACAGTGGCGGCTACCGGGAATAAACCCTAATGGATAGATAGATGCGAGCTCTCTCTGGGAGAGGAGATTAAAAAGGGAAAGAGAGAAGCTAACAGACAAAACTACCGATTGGTTGAGCTCCAGCTGTAAAGTAACCATTGGACCAGTTCAAGGCACTAGAAGGAGGGCTGCTTCTGGACGTTGATTGGCATATCGACGGCCCAAAGTGACTGAAGCTTGGTGACCTCTTTCAGGCATGACAACTCCCCCCGATCGACAACAGTCTTGTCCTCAAGGCTGGAATCCTGGGAACACCCTCTGGATGAATGCCGCGTCTTCCCAGGTGGCTTGTTCAACCGGCATGTTTTCCCATTTGATCAACCAACGAGGCACTGGAATGTAGATGGAGCCTTGCTTCTGCGGAATCAATGTTCCGTCCGATATTGCTTCGAGAGCGATTAGAATTGTTCCATCTGGGTTCAACAGTGGTAGGTTAGGACTAGGAATGGCCTTAGGTCCCAAGTGCTTCTTTAGTTGGCTAACATGGAATGTACTGTGCAGCAGACAACCTTCTGGCAAGAGGAGTTTGTATGAATTGTTTCCCACCTTGGCTAACACTCGGAAAGGACCATAATATTTAGAGTGTAGCTTCAAGCACCTGTGTAAACTTAATGAAGTATGTCTATACGGCTGTATCTTGAGATACACCATATCACCCACTTCTAGTGTTCTCTCAGATCTTTTCTTATCAGCTTGGATTTTCATTCTGTCTTGAGCTTTCTGCAGATTTGCTTTTATCTGTGCCGCAATATCAATGCCAGTAGAGTTTGGTATGAGGTCTTGTGCATTTTCTTCTGTTGGCAATATCAGCTCTGCTAATTGAGGAGGAGGCTTGCCATAGAGAGCCTGGAACAGCGTCATGTTGAGGGAGGTGTGGAAAGATGTGTTGTACCACCATTCTGCCGGAGCTAGCCAATGGTGCCATTTTTTTGGCTGCAAGAATGCCATATTCCTCAGATAGTTTTCCAAGCATTGGTTGACCCTTTCGGTCTGACCATCCGTCTGTGGGTGGTATGAAGTGCTAAAGTGCAGCTTGACCCCAAGTGACTTGAACAACTTGAATGCTCTAGCAACTGTCTGAACATTAATAGGATGCTTGAGGGAGATGAAATGAGCATATTTAGTAAATCTGTCCACCACCACCAATATCATGTTTTTGTGTTCAGATAAGGGCATGCCTTCCACGAAGTCCATACTGATGTGTGTCCAAGCAAAGTCAGGTACAGGTAGAGGTTGAAGAAGACCTGGATATTTGCAGTGTTCTGCTTTATTCAGCTGACACGTGGGACATTGCTTGATGAATTCAATTACTTGCTGTTTAAGTCCAGGCCAATGAAAGATCAACTTGATTCTCTGGTATGTAGCCTTTTCTCCAGAGTGTCCTCCCAATTCGGAGTTATGCAAGGAATCAATGACTTTGGTCCTTAAATCAGAGTAGCTGCCAATGTAAATTTTTGTTTTGTACCGCAACACCCCTTTTGTATAAGTGTAGTTTGGTACTGAAGAGGGTGCCACTGCTAGTTTCTGTATCAAGTCCTTGCAGTGCTCATCATTTGCATAGGATTTAACCACTTCACTTATCCACATAGGCACAGCCGCACTGGTGATCAATGAGAACAACTTCGCTTTGACCCTTGACAATGCATCAGCTACTTTATTTTCCTTACCCTTTTTATATTCCACAGTGTAATTATACCCCAAGAGCTTGACTAATAACTTGTGTTGAATGCCATCAGTTAGTTTCTGCTCTTGAATATATTTGAGGCTTTGCTGATCCGTTTTTATAACAAGTGATGTCGCCGAGAAATAGTGCTTCCATTTCTTCAAAGCTTCCAAGATAGCCATAGCCTCTTTATCATAGGTAGATAATCCTGCAGATCTGGGACCAATAGTTCTGCTCAAAAAGGAGATGGGCTTGCCGTGCTGCATTAAAACGGCTCCAATGCCAAAATCACTTGCATCTGCCTCAAGTGTGAAAGGGAGAGAGAAATCTGGTAGTGCTAACACAGGTGGTTGTGTCATTGTTTGTTTGAGTTTGTGAAATGCCTGCTCCTGTTGCTCAGACCACTGGAAACTATCTTTCTTTAGTGCATCAAAAAGGGGTCTGCAAATAATGCCATAGTGTTTTATGAATCGCCTGTAATAGCCTGTTAGTCCCAGAAAGCCTCTTAGCTGTGTCACATTTTCTGGTTGAGGCCACTGAACAATTGCCTCAATCTTGCTTGGGTCTGTAGCTACCCCATGAGCTGATATAATGTGACCCAAATACTCCACTTGCTTTGTGGCAAAAGTGCACTTAGATTTCTTGGCATAAAGATTATTCTGCTATAATAACTTGAAAACTTGTTTCAAGTGCACAATATGGGCATCCATGTTCTTACTGTATAACAGAATATCATCAAAGAAAACAAGTGCAGATTTCCTTAATACTGGTGCTAGCACAGAATTCATTAGCTGCTGAAATGTGGCCGGGGCATTCGTTAACCCAAATGGCATTACTACATATTCGTAATGCCCTTGATGAGTTGTAAAGGCCGTTTTTGGAATATCTTCCTCTTTCATTCGAATTTGGTGATATCCACTTCTCAGGTCCAGTTTAGTGAAGACTGCTGCTCCATGTAACTCATCCAACAAATCCTCAATTATTGGTATAGGATATTTATTTTTGATTGTTTGCAAGTTGAGTTTCCTGAAATCAGTGCATTTCCTCCAGGACTGGTCTTTCTTTTTCACTAGCACCACTGGAGATGAATAAGGGCTACTACTGTCCCTAATAACTCCTTTTTGAAGTAGTTCCTTCACAATCAGTTCAAGAGCATTCTTTTGATTGTGTGGCATCCTGTAAGGTCTCTGGTTAATAATCTTAGCTTCTGGCACTATGGGAATAGCATGATCACAGTCCCTTTTTGGTGGCAATGTAGTTGGCTCTGTAAAGACTACTTCAAATTCCTGAAGTACCTTCTGAATAGCTAGTGGAGGTGTGACTGCCTCTCTGGCATCAAGATGGGACATTGGTTTGATAAACAAAACTGCTCCACAAATAGCATTGAGTAAGAGTTTGTGACATTTTCTACTCTCTTTTATATTAGCCGATGAAGGTAGACTTTCATCATGGAACAACACTTCATTGTCATCTGCCATTGTGACTTTGAGGATCATCTTTTTATAATCCAAGGTGACTGGGCTCTGTTGGTAAATCCAATCAGAACCTAATATCACATCATAACCCTTCAGGTTCAGAATACGAAAGTCAGAGGTGAAATGGACCCCCTGAATTGTATACTGACAGTTGTAGCACATGAACTCTGTCGATAACTGTTGCCCATTTGCAACTGTGACTTGCATTTTCTTTGATGGAATGAGGAGACACCTTGTCTTCTTTGCAAACTCAGGTGTCATAAATGTTGTCGTACTTCCTGTATCAATCAGAGCTGTCGCTGCTTGATTTCCAATCATGATAGACACTGTGAATGTGAGTTTCTGTGTCTTGTGTGATTTCAGGCCCACTAGAGCATGCATGGACAGGTGGAGTTCTGCCTTGGGAGGAACCTGTAAATCGTCATCACTGTCAGTATCTTCTGTCACATAGACAATATCACCTCTTTCGTGGTGCTCATCTTGTAATGCCAGCACTTGATTCTTAGTGGCCAGTTTGCACACTTTCTTGTGCCCTGGAAACCACGGTTCCCTACACTTATAACACACATTTTTCTGTGTTGCTTCTTGGATGACTGATGCTGGTGTGGCATTCACTGGCTTTGCATCAAACTGAACTTGCCTCTTTGCTGAATATGGTGTTGGAGTGTATGTTCGTTTTACTGGTACAGCGGATTCCATCCTCCTCGCTAACCACATTGCTTGTTGCAGATCAGGTGGTTTATGACACTGGAGATGGGCTTGAATATAATCAGTAAGACCAGAAATGAAGCTGTTGATGTAGTAGTCCTCAGGTAAAGCTGGATTATCCCTTCGCATCAAATTCATGGCTGCTTCAAATTTCTGAATATAAATGGAAACTGTAGATGTTTGCGTCAATGAGTGAAATGCCCGCACATTGTCACACACAGAAGTGACTGCAAATCTGTCTCCAACATATCTGCAGAACCGATGCCAGGGTAAATTATGGGCATTGTAATTTGTGCCGCGCCACCACTGCATAGCTTCCCCAGTCAGATAAGTCACTGCCACCTCTGTTCGTTGCTCTAAAGGGGTTCTTGCTGAATCAAAGTACATCTCTATAGTTTGAATCCATGAGTCTGCATCTTGACCGGCAAATTCTGGTATATTCATTTTTGCAGGTTTGACAGTTGGTATTCCTCTTCTGGCATCTAACTGATCTTGAGAAGGTGCTCTCTGTCTGCTATTCATCATAACACCATCAATTTGTGGAGCTGCCTGCTCTGGTGGTGCAACAGGTTGTTGCACTCGAGCTGGTACATTCTGGCGATGGGCAGGTTCATGAATCAAGGTAGTTACTTGGCCTGCATTTGGGTGCCTGTAGGGTATCTTTGGAGTGCCATCCAGATTATCTTCATGCCCTTTGTCATCATGCAAAGTGCAATTTCCTATTCTTACCACTTCCTGATGCCTACTAACTGATGCAGCTGATTGTACCCCTTGACATGGTGGTGTATCAGGTGTGTGACCAGATTGCTCTACCAACTTTTCCTTGTTTGCAGCAAAAAGTTTCTCAAAATTCGCCTGAATGCTCACAAAGTTGTTCTGAATGCTTATGAAATTTTTGTTCACTTTGTCACTAAAGGCGGCAAACTCTGCTTTATCTTCCTCTCTGTATTCTTGCAGCATCTTGACATCTAACTGGAGGGATTCGAGTTGCAACATACCAGTATGGATGGAAGAATCTCCTTCAGCCATGGTGCCCGTGGGTTCTCCTGCTGCCCAGAAGAACACGAATAGGGGGAGGGAGGGTGGGATTCGACAACCGACGCCGGGAAGAAGAGCAACCGAGAAGGATTCCACGGGAGATCCCAACTTCTCTTCGCTCTAGATCCAATTCGCCTCCGAGAATCAACCCGCTCTGATACCAAATTGACAGGCTCAGGCTCACAGATATGAACAAGAACAACTAATAGTGCCTAATCTCTCGATTATATTCCTTAATTCAAGAGGGATGATCAAGGTTACAGACGCCCTTACAACCAACCACGGACAGTGGCGGCTATCGGGAATAAACCCTAATGGATAGATAGATGCGAGCTCTCTCTGGGAGAGGAGATTAAAAAGGGAAAGAGAGAAGCTAACAGACAAAACTACCGATTGGTTGAGCTCCAGCTGTAAAGTAACCATTGGACCAGTTCAAGGCACTAGAAGGAGGGCTGCTTCTGGACGTTGATTGGCATATCGACGGCCCAAAGTGACTGAAGCTTGGTGACCTCTTTCAGGCATGACACCTTATTGCACGAGGCAGCGCCACCACCACCTGAGCGCCGCTCCTACAAACTTTAAGCCCACAAAACAGGGGGTGAAGCCCTCCCGCTGACGAGGGCCGCAATCCACCACACCCCATGACCCGAAGGCCCACAGAGGCGGGGCAGCCGCTGGCAGGAAGCGAGGAAGACCTAGATTGCTTGAGAGCCTCACGTGGGACCAACTATATGATCTTGTCACCCTACAAGCTATGCCTTCAAATTGGTCAAATCATGACATGTTTAGTTGTTTTTCATAACTTGTCAACTTCTGTGCCACGAGAGCATGCAAAAGATGTGGTAAGATTTTAGTAGAAAAATGTCGCTGAAACCAAATGCCACGAACTTGTGTGGCTAAATGTGAAGCTTACACAATATTGGAAAAGCAGAGAATTGTCGATGCTCGGAGTTTACTTCTCCGGCGGGAGCCTGTCCCCACTGGCACACACGGTGGTTTCCGCACCGCCAATGGCTGCGCTGCGACTCCGACTGCCAAGCGCCCCCGCCGTCGCCACTCTCACCGGCGTCCCCCGCCGCCACGCAATCCCGCAGGAGGAGGCCGCCCCGCCGCCACGCCTCCCCAACACAGCCCACCTCAATGCGCTGCTCACGTCCTACGGCCGCCGCGGCCGCCTCCGGGACGCCCAGGAGCTGTTCGACCGAATGCCCCGCCGGGACGTCATCTCCTGGACCGCGCTCCTCACCGCCTACGCCGACAACGGCGACCTCGCCTCCGCGCGCCTCGTCTTCGACGACATGCCCCGCCGCAACGCCGCCTCCTGGAACGCCCTGCTCTCCGTCTACCTCCGCGCTGGTCAACCAGCCGCCGCGCACGCGCTCTTCTGCAAGGCGCCGGCCAGGAACGCGGTGTCCTACGGCGCCGTCATCTCGGGGCTCGCCAGGGCAGGGATGCTCCGCGAGGCCGAGGCCGTGTACGCGGAGGTGCCACGGCACTGGCGTGACCCAGTTGCGTCAAACGCGCTCATGGCCGGGTACTTGAGGGCCGGGGAGCTTGCCATGGCGCTGAGGGTGTTCGACGGAATGACGGTGAGGGATGTCATATCCTGGAGTGCCGTCGTTGACGGGCTCTGCAAGCATGGAAGCTTGTCGGAGGCCAGGAAGGTGTTCGAGACCATGCCGGAGCGGGATGTGGTGTCGTGGACCTCGATGATCCGTGGATATGTGCAACATAGGATGTACAGAGATGGCTTGTTGCTGTTTCTGGACATGAGAAGGGCAGGTGTTCAGGTCAATACGACGACTCTCTCAGTTGCGCTAGATGCTTGTGCTGAGGCCAGCCTTGTCAGAGAAGGAATTCAGATTCACGGTTTGATTATAGCAATGGGGTTTGAGATCGACGTTTTCTTGGCTGATTCAGTAATCATCTTGTATTCCCGGTTTGGTTGGATGGTTGATGCTAGAAGGGTGTTTGCTTGCATGAAGTGGAAAGACATAGTATCGTGGAACTCGTTGATCACTGGATATGTTCAGAATAACATGGTGGAAGAAGCACATGTGCTGTTCAAGCTAATGCCTGAGAAGGATGCTGTTTCTTGGACATCGATGGTTGTTGGGTTTGCTAACAGGGGTTGGATGAGGGAATCTGTTGAACTTTTCGAGCAAATGCCAGGAAAAGACGAGGTTGCCTGGACTGCAGTTATTTCTAGTCTGACTGCAAATGGAGACTATTTAAGTACAGTGCGGTGGTTTTGTCGCATGGCACAAGAAGGGTGCAAACCTAACACAATAGCTTTTAGTTGTCTACTCAGTGCTTTGGCCAGCCTGACAAAGTTGAATCAGGGAATGCAAGCTCATGCATACGCAATCAACATGGGATGGGTACTTAACTCTTCTGTTCACACTTCTTTGGTATCAATGTACGCAAAATGTGGAAGATTGGCTGAAGCTTATCGTGTTTTTTCAAGCATTAGCAGGCCAAATCTTTTCGCTACTAATTCTATGATTACAGCATTTGCACAGCATAATTTTGCTGAAGATGCATTCAAACTTTTTACCAAAATGCAAATTCATGGCCACAAGCCTAACCATGTGACATTCTTGGGAATTCTGACTGCCTGTTCACGTGCTGGTTTGGTTCAACAAGGTTACAACTACTTTGAGTCAATGAGATCAGTCTATGGCATTGATCCAAACCCTGACCACTACACATGTATGGTTGATCTTTTAGGTCGTGCAGGCCTCCTCGCTGAAGCGCTTGAAATGATTAACTCAATGCCTCAGAATGATCATTCTGATGCATGGGCAGCTTTGCTCAGTGCTAGTAGTCTCCATTCCAATCTTGCTTATGCAAAAATGGCAGCACAGAAGCTTCTCGAGATGGATCCTTATGATGCAACAGCTTATACCGTCCTGTCAAATATGTTCTCTTCTGCCGGGATGAAGGATGATGAAGCAATGCTAAAAGGTTTACAGTTGTCCAACATGGTCAGTAAAAACGCTGGCTATAGCCTTATTATACAGGATAAGGTAGCATAAAAACAGAACACACAATGAACACTTCTAGAGTTCTAGATTTAGTTAACTGGCAGGCCAAGACACAAAAATATAAAACTGACAGGCTGTGCTTATGTATGCATACATGTTGAGACACATAAATTGAGATGACTTCAGAAAGAGCTCACATGATCATGTGCAGTCCCTATTTTTCTGCACTTGAAAGATCGAGGATCCTATGCACACAACTCATCTGCTATAGAGAAGTACTGAAGAACAAAGGATCTGCTTGCTGAGCGAAGCCTAAGGCTGATTTGAATGAGACAACTATGGCCAAGGTAAATTGGGTGGTTTATTTCTTATTGATCTTTTCGTTTCAGCAGCAGAAGTTTCCAACCTCTTAAGGTAGGCTTACAGGGAGAAGTGCACCAGGGAGTTAGATACTGTGTTTGAGATAACGATAGATTTCTCCATGTTCTCTTAAGTAAACTATGATTTATCTCTGCTAGTATATTATTGTATATTATTGATGTGGTAGATGTTGGAGTAAGATTTGCATGCTAAATATATTATGTCTTCATAATGACAGGAATCTGCTGAACAAACTTCTAGATGATGTTCGATCGTTCATGCCTAATTCAAAAAAAGTTTTGTAAAAATAGAATTTGTGCCACGAAAATTGCTGATAACAGTGTGGAAGTCATATATTTTGTGAATACAAGATCTGTTGTCAGGTTTAATTTTTTTTGTTCCTGTTCTTTTCTATATACATTTCCCTGGGCATTTTTCCGCTCTCTGCATCACTACCTTAGTCATGTCAAGATCATGACATTTGTTATAGGATGTTAGGTGAGATGTTTAACCATACATATCAGCACAAGAATCATGACCACTCTAATACTCTAACCATATCGCTTCAACTTAATGATTTTTCACCGGCAAGCTTGATGAGATCCCATAAATAGAACAACATTTGCAATTCGACTAGAATTTCCATCCTCTTGTGATCTATGGATCCACTTCTTCTTTCCATCATCTTATGCTCATGGATCCTTGCTGCAGTGTATTGGAGAAGATTCAACAGGATGAGGCTAAGGCTTCCACCTGGACCTCCAAGATGGCCAATCTTTGGGAACCTTCTCCAGTTGAGTCCTCTTCCCCACAAGGACTTTGCTCGATTTTGCACCAAGTATGGACCCCTTGTCTATCTTCGTCTTGGAACCATTGATGCCATCACCACTGATGACCCCGAAGTCATCCGTGAAATACTTATCCGTCAAGATGAGATCTTTGCTTCACGGCCCCGGACATTGGCTGCTGTTCACCTCGCCTATGGGTGCGGTGACGTGGCTCTTGCTCCACTGGGGCCAAACTGGAAGAGGATGAGGAGGGTCTGCATGGAGCACCTGCTGACCACCAAGCGGCTGGAATCCTTTGCTGCTCACCGAGCTGAGGAAGCTGAGCACCTCTGTCAGTTTGTATGGGCTAAATCCCAGTCAGGTAAGCCTGTGAATCTCAGAGAGGTTCTTGGGGCCTTCTCAATGAACAATGTGACGAGAATGCTGCTAGGAAAGCAGTACTTTGGGCTGCAGTCAGCAGGCCCTGGTGAAGCGATGGAGTTCATGCACATCACCCATGAGTTGTTCTTTCTGCTGGGCCTGATCTATCTTGGCGATTACTTGCCTGCCTGGAGATGGGTCGATCCATATGGATGCGAGAAGAAGATGAGGGAGGTTGAGAAGAAGGTGGATGATTTTCACCAGAAGATAATTGATGAGCATAGGAAGGCAAGGGAGGCCAGGAAGAGTGCATCCCTTGATGATGATGGTGATGATAGCAAAGAAGAGATGGACTTTGTTGATGTGCTGCTTTCCTTGCCTGGCGAGAATGGGAAGGAGCACATGGAGGATGTGGAGATCAAAGCCTTAATGCAGGTATCTTTACTGTTGCAAATCCTCAAGTTCATTTCCTTTAAGTTAGTTCCGTCTTTCCTGTTTGTGCTCTGTCAACATTGCATGTGCTATTCTTGAAACTATATATGACTTCCTAGTTGTTGTGCAATTATGTCTAAAAGAGAGCCACAAAAAAGTTCTTTTACTTTCTTTTTTTGTAACCGAGTAGGGAATACACTGTTTGATTTCACAGCACAGTTTGGAATTTACCTATTCTTCTGAAACAGAAGCTTGGGATTTGCCATTATTTGTCTTTTGCACTAAAGAAAGCACCATGTTATTTCCATTGTGGATTATGTTGATTTAGGTTTGTAGGCACATGGTCGGTACTGCAAATGAATATATTGCTGCTACTGCTCCCCCCCTGAATCACAAAGAAATTGGAAGTAAAATAGGTGTGAAGAGATAAAATCATACATTTACATGTTGATTATTGAGCGTGACTTGCTGTATCAGAAAAGTTAGGCTGAAGTTCACAACACATTCTGAATGAACAAACTCATCCATGCATGTGTATAACTGTATACGCAGGACATGATCGCTGCTGCAACTGATACTTCATCAGTGACCAACGAGTGGGTGATGGCGGAGGTGATCAAGAACCCGCGCGTCCTCCGCAAGATCCAGGAGGAGCTCGACGCCGTGGTCGGCCGCAGCCGCATGGTGGTGGAGTCGGACCTCCCTCACCTGACCTACCTCCGCTGCGTCGTCCGGGAGTCCTTCCGCATGCACCCGGCCGGGCCGTTCCTGATCCCGCACGAGTCCCTGAAACCGACGACGATCATGGGCTACGACATCCCGGCGCAGACGAGGATCTTCATCAACACCCACGCGCTGGGCCGGAACCCGCGCATCTGGGACGACATCGAGGAGTTCCGGCCGGAGAGGCACCTCCCGGCGGACGGCGGGCGCGTGGAGATCAGCCACCTGCCGGACTTCAAGATCCTGCCCTTCAGCGCCGGGAAGCGCAAGTGCCCCGGGGCGCCGCTGGGCGTGATCCTGGTGCTCATGGCGCTCGCCAGGCTCTTCCACTGCTTCGACTGGTCCCCGCCGGACGGCCTCCGCCCCGAGGACATCGACACCAACGAAGTCTATGGGATGACCATGCCCAAGGCCAAGCCGCTCATCGCCGCCGCTCAACCACGCTTGCCGCCGCAGATGTACGGCTCCTGTCCTAGCCATGGCATGCAAATGTAAGCTCGAGCAGAACATAGGTCCTACTCCTATTATACTACCACAAGAACGGTGAACAAATACATATGCACTCTGACAAATTCGGAACACAATGAATTGCATGATTTCCTGGTCATTAACTGTCTTCTCTCTGGATCTTTCGTTCATTAGGTGTAACTAATTAAGTCTTCCTCGTGCATGAAATCTCTGAGTAAATAACTGAGCTAGCTTCATAGAAGCATGCAATTACTTGGTGAACAACCATGACATAATGGTAGCTGCCAAGCACCATCTTCTGTTACAGAAGGCTGTCGCGGGCTTCATACACAACATCGTCTCTTCTGCCATGGCGTTGTAACAAACTAACCATCTCATCCGTTCTCGGCACACAAACATACATGTCATTTAATGAGTTTGGCATGGATCACCATGCATCTCCACGCTATAAAGCCCAACCTGAAGCCACACTTCCATGATCACAAGCTCCTCACGAGAAGGAAAACAAAAGCAAGGGCCGGGTAGCTAGGTTGCTAGAGAAGATGAAGGGCACCGTGGCGTCTGTCGTGGTGGCGGCACTGGCCGTAGTGTTACTGGCAGAGGTAGGCCACGGCGCGCTGACCTGTGTCGAGGTGGATGCCAACCTGCTCCCGTGCGCGGAGTACGTGACCGGCAAGGGGGCGGCGCCGCCCGCCCTGTGCTGCCAAGGCCTGAAGCGCATCAGGGCGCTGCCGGCGGGGACGGTGGAGCGGCGGTTCGTCTGCGAGTGCATCAAGAGCGCGGCGGCGCGATTCGACGGGCTCAAGAGCGACATCGCGCGCGACCTCCCGGCGGCGTGCGGCTCGCCCCTGCCGTTCCCTCTCGCCCTCGACTTCGACTGCAACACGTGCGTAGTTAATTACCTCACTGTTGTTCGAGTACTTTTTTGATCCCTTGCTTTTTTGTGCTAATAGTTCTGGTTGTTTGTTTCACTGTGCGTTTTGTTTCTGTTGCAGCATCCCCTGAGCATGAGCTAGCTCCCCAAGATCCGCCCTAGCTCCTAGGAATGAGCAAGAGAGGGAAATCCAGATAGAGATGAAATAAAATATGGCATCACAATATGCATACGCTCTATCTGATATTACCATCTTATAAATAACAAATATGAAATCCAACACATGTGTTTTTTAATTCCAGTGCTGCTTCTTTTGTCGCAATTCATACAGGGAGACCTACACAACTAGTTTCCTGATATAGTATATAAAGTAGTACAAGATAATGTCTATTCTAAGTTAGTACGCCGATCCTACTATGCAAACATGGTGAGTGAAACCGCAAAGTTAACTTCGTTCCCATGCAATCACTAATTATTGTCCCTCAAACAAAATTAAAATTGCAGTATCAGCAGCCAAAAAAGTACAGTACTAAATTGATGTTGTAATTAAGGTGTTCCATGTTGGCTAACCATAGTGGATGCCAATCAGAAGCATAAACCAACGGGGTGTGTGTGTTATTACCTACTAGCGTGTGACCCAAACCACTTCTTGGCTCGACCAACTCTCTGAATCCATGTCCACATTTCTCACTGTTCTCTTGTTCACTAGTCGGGTACCGGTTGAGTTGTTCTCTACTCGTCTCTGTTATCTCCGAAGAAAATACGGCTTAGAGGTTTAGAGGGACCTCCAAGCAGTTAATTAGAAGAATATTTATGTGTACATATCTGCAAGCGGACGCTCGCGCTCGAACTCAAGCAGGCGGATACATAGGTATCAACACCTTACTGGCGATTCAAGCTAGGCCTGAGTTCACCTCTTCGCTATTCACCACACCGATTTGGTGGAGCTGCACCTTGAGACGCTTGTGCGATCGAACGAGAGAAGATAATAGAGTGTCTTTGTATTGTATTTTTTTCCGCTGGGTTATTCATGTTGTCACTTTCAGCGATCCATGAGTTTGTAGTCTTCACTTTCAAAACTTGAAACTATGCAATAAAAGGCTTCACCCATCGGTTTAATGCAGAGGCTGTGGTTTTATCTTCCATTTCGAAGAAAAAAATTAGGACTTGAATCAGCTTTGTGTTCAATCTGAAATCGGTTGAACGTTACAAAGGGTATACCCTGTAATCGTATATACATATTTCTCGAGTGCCATCAAATCATGGTTATTAGCACTGTATAAAAAGGCCAAAATATATCTTGTTCGCAATACTAAATACACCAAGAAAATTACCTATGGACAATTGGACACAACCATACACATTAGGTTACACATGATACATGCATGGCGAACGAGCAAAAGAATTGGAATTAAAGAATCACAACCATAATAAAGAATTAATGAATCCTCCCTCAAAGAAAAAAAGAATTAAAGAATCCTGCAATGCATAAACCTAGCTAGAAGCAATCAAGCAGCACGGCGTGGCGCCGGCGCCGTGGCCGTGGCCTGATCAGCCGCCGCGATCTTCTCCTCCTCCTTGATCCGTTGGAGCACGCGGAGCTTGAGAGCCTGCAGGCGCTCCTGGTAGGCAAGCACCTCGGCCACCCCCATGCCGGCGATCTCCTCCTGGCTCTTCCTCAGCGCCTCCATAAGCTGCTGCGCCGGGCTGTGGCCATGGCCGATCGCGCGCGTGTCGCCGGAGTGCGATGACACGGTGCCTATGCCGGCGCCGCTCGCTGCCGCCGGGAGGGCAACCTCGGCCTGCTCCTGGCTGTTGCCTTCGCCGGTCCCCGCCATGCCTAGCGCCCGGTTACGATGCGACGTCGCAGAACTAAGCTTTGCTGGTGTTCCGCGCGCGATGAGAAGTAGTACCTTGTATGGTGTTGAGCTATATATATACTCAGCGGGAGGCAGAGCGCGGAGCCGAGTAGGATTAAGGGTAATCTGTGTGGTTATGTTCGCTTAACACGAGATTAATAATCCGAGTAGAATTGGGGTTCAGATCAGAATTCTTTTTCCGTAGTGAGTTGCACTACTGCAGTAGTGCACTAGTACATGCCTTTTGAAGCATCCTGGCAAGGGACTGGGTCTGCATGGCACGAACTATAAAGCGGCTCAAAAGTTAGCCCGTAACTAACGCTCGATTCGGCAATTTTTCTGGAAACAGAAGTTGGCGAGCGCAAATCGGCCAAAAATTTTTTTTGGGGCGAGGGGGGGGGGGGGACGCGGTGGAAAAGGCGGGAGATCTCCGTTTAGACGCGCAAAGTAGCCTCGCCGCCCGCCATAGTCGGTCATCCCCCCCCCCCCCCCAAAACGAGATTCCCTTTAGCGAAGAAAGCGACGACGGTGGCAGCGGTGATCTAGATCTGTGACGGCGGCAGCGAGCTAGATCTGCGGCGGAAATCTCCAGGACCGTCTCCCGCAACCTCTTCGACGACCTGTGTAGCTGGTTTTCGAGTCCAAGACCTCCTGGAGCGGTGACCCATCCCTGCCCCTTCGTCTTCGGCTCCGGCAAGATGCGGCCGCCATTCAAAAAGACTGTAAGCTTGACCAACCTACTCCCGCCCCTCCTCTTACTGATTTAGCTTACAAACAAGCCGATTTAGCCTAGATTCATGCCAATTTAGCCACATCAAAATGACTAGGCTGGCCTGCAGAAGATATGTGTTCAAGCTGGTGCACTTGTAACTGTGATTCAGGCATAAGTGTTATGTCTGCACGCGAGAACCATTCGTCGCAACACTAGGCCCAGTGATAGAGAGAGGATTAACAACCTGAATTACATCTACAACAATGATGATGTGCAATCTGTGAGCATGCTAAGGATGAAAAAACTGCCTTCAACCAACTCGTGAACACATTAAAAGGAAGGGGGTAGGAACAACATCCACACTTGTATCGAAGAGCAAGTTGCTATGTTCCTTCATGTTGTCAGGCACAACCAACGATTTCGAGTTATCCATAGCACATGGAGGAGATCAACCGAGACAGTTTGTAGGTACTTCAAGGAAGCGCTATATGCTATTGGAGAACTGAGAGGAGAGATGATCAAGCCTACATCTTCGGCCACCCCCACGAAGATCGTTGAAAGTCACCGCTTCCTCTTTGATCTTTGCTGATGAGGGGTAATGTCACCACTTGAGAGAAGTGGTAACTAGAACTACGTTTCGTAGATAACCAAACAACCAAACTACGCGCTTGAGACACAAATTATAGTTTTCTTGCCAACCAAACAAGACACATAAATGGGCTAAAAAATTTTATTGGCAACCAAACAAAATGCCATTCAGGTATATGGATTTGGTCCAGTTAAACATGGCTATGTGAAAAAGATCTTACTTGATGTAGCAAAGGGATGCGACCAACCAATCACGCCCTACATGCTGCTGCGGTACCTAGTTCGCCAGGCTCGCAGATGAGTACATGAACGGCGTGGTGCACGTGGAGAACTGCAGGTCCGCTTGATGCGGCTCGCGGCGTCGCCGATGTACGCCATGAATCTTGTCGACCGGAACAAGCAGTTGCTTGCTTACTCCCTTGCTCAATTGCTCGGTATATGAGCCTCAAATTGTTTGCTTCTGCTAAATCATCCTTGGTTAATTGCAAAATGAGTGTAATAAACTGATCAAATACAGAGACTGAGGGTCTGGCAAGTAGGCTATATACTGCCTGTTTGTTCTGGACATCGATCGCGACACGATTTCCATTATATCCTTTGATACTTATTTTGTATTACGTTTTAGTATTTGTCTATGAAGTAAGGTTGGGATGAATATTAGATTTGCTATGTCTTAGTCGGCTGAGAATTTTTAAGTCTCAATCACCAAAAAAATGCAGCGGAAACCGGTTGCATATTTTTAGCTGAAAATGAGTGTAGTTATACTTTTACTTTTCTCTGTTGACTGAGTTCAACGTTCTTTGCTGAACTGGACGAGTATGATTTTATAACTGAAAAAGGCAAATCTAGATTTTCAGTGCCAGACTCTCAATTATGGATTTCCTTGTTTTGTTGTTGGACTGCTACAGATCAATACTTTTTCTTTTAACATTCACTTAGACAAATAATATTTGAAACTTTAAAACATGAGATCTTGTGTAGCTCCCGCTGTATTGGAATATACCAATGCGTATAAATATTACCAGACCTGCTACAAGTGGCACTATAATCTTTACCAAGTTGCTTTTCTTTTGTCATGCAAAAAAGTATCCCATTAATCCATTATAATTTATTATGCCACTCCTTTTGCACGAGGTGTGGTTATAAACAAAAATAGAGAGATCCTTCCGCTTGATGATTTTCCGATGTAGCTTAGGGAAATTTCATTTGAACTACTTAGGCAAAAATTGTAGTAAGCTCACCTAGTGCTATCAGTGAAATCGACATTGCTAGCAATGTTCACCATCACTTTGTGGTTGAATGTGTGAAGAGGCGGCAGAATCAAGTTGACCATTGAAAATTCAATTTTCTTCAGCAAATTAAGGTTTTCAGACTTTTGGAACATACCCCGTGAGGTAGTTGTCCGCAAGCCTTATCTCCAAAAGCCCTTTTAAATTGCGTAGGGTCTAGCTTATTGTGCTATTGAGTGCATAACCCGGTAAGCTAAGCACTTCCATCTTCTTTCGAATGCAGGTGACACCAAGGTAGGACATGTAGGGGGGTCACTTTTGATACAAGAGTCGGCTAGCTTGAGGGGTAATGAACATCGATGAGGAAACAGAGCATTACCTCTGATGAACATTTGTTTGTCAAATTTGAGTAGGGGGCAGGTGCCCCCCCCCCCCGCCCTTGTCGGAGGTAGCCACCCTGACGCAGAAACTCTTGTTCTACGGGAGGAACTTGTAGGGGGAGAATTAGCATGCTGCACTATTGTTTTCAATCGGATGAAAAGTACATAGAATTGAGTGCGGCCCTCGTCTTTCCTTTTGGTCCAGTCGCCCAATTGGTGCTATTTGGTTGAAAGATGATACTTGTAAGATATGTTAATTCCTTAGTTATTCAAAGGCCAGCAATGCTTGGAAGATCTAACGAAGAGACTATTCAAGTAAAATGGTCCTCAAGCCTACTAACCTAGCTCGTCGGAGCTAGCCCCTTGAGGCAGCACTGATGGGAATTCACAATGGATTTCCTTAATTACGTTGGCACTCCAGAGGAGAGTATTGTAGTTAGCAAAGAATTTTCCCCACGAGGGTGACTCGAGGATTTATATTGAACTCTTGGGGGAATTGGTGAAGAGTTATCTCTTTTCCTCTTCTTCTAGTAATCCTGCAAAGTAAGGAAATTGCCTTGTGTGCCCAACTTCACCGTGTGGTTGTAAGCACAAGTTTTCGTATTAATATTTGTAGATAATTAAAATATGTAGTAAAAGTAAAGCAAACAAAATAAACTAAGTAAACTAAGTAAATGCAGTAGAGAGATAGTTGTTTTTGGGTTTTATATGTGATTAAGTAAACTAATTATTTTTGTATTTTTGAATTAAAATATTGCTACAAATAGAAAGTAAGATAAATTGGAAAAGTGTTTCTTATGATTAAAATTAGAACGGGGTTCATGGGTTCACTTGTATACTCTCTTTTTAAAGTTGTAGTGGATAATAACAATTCATCAATGAGATAATATTGGTGGAACTTCAATATGTGTTTGATAAGCATTCATATGTGCATCACGTTGTAACATAGATATGATGCAACACATCTCTCTTACACTCCACAAGAAAGGAAAAACTCCAAACAATCTTGTATTAAGAATTAACAGAGCATAGCCATAAGTACTTTGGCATAATGTTTAAATATCAAATATGCTACCTTGAACAAACAAGATCATCACTTTTATCACGTGGTAAACATAACATATGCATTCACTTTATCCCTAGTGAGAGGTAGCAAAGGAAAAACGAAACCATAATAGACCATGAATTTGTTGTCACTATTTAATCACTAAACCATGTTACTCCATCTAATACAAAAATCTCTCTACACATGCTCTTGCATATAAGTTGGATCAGAACCAATACTTAAGAACGGGGTACATAATATGCATATATCAATACATCTTATACATAATAGATTCCAATCTCATATCACAATATCATAGAATAAAGATCCACCACATAGGAATTACATATATAACCATAATCATGTTGGGCAGCTCATATGATACTAAGATCTATAAAGAATAAGAGAGAAATAGATCAAGCTACTGCCACAAACCCATAGTATAGAGGTGGACTACTCCCGCTTCAACATGGTGTTGATGTGGAAGACCTTGGAAAAAGTGGAGATCCCTCCGCGGCGGCTCCGGTGGAGTTTTCCCCTCCAATCTTCGCCATTGTAGCCTCCGTTTTCGTGTTTCGGTGTTTCTGCGGCGCTCCCCTAGAGGAAAACCTAGGAGGGTCTATATATACTGGTTTTTAGGCCAAACGAAGTCGGCTGGCACACAAGATTGAAGCGAATCGTACGGTTGATACGTCTCCAACGTATCTATAATTTCTGATGTTCCATGCTAGTTTTATGACAATACCTACATGTTTTGTTCACACTTTATATCGTTTTGATGCATTTTCCGGAACTAACCTATTAACGAGATGCCGAAGTGCCAGTTCCTGTTTTCTGCTGTTTTTGGTTCCAGAAATCTTACACAGGAAATATTCTCGGAATTGGACGAAACAAAAGCCATACTTCCTATTTTCCACGGAAGGTTCCAGAGCACCGAAGAGGGATCAGAGGGGAGCCAAGGGGGCCCCACCCCACATGGCGGCGCGGCCAAAGGGGGGGGGCGCCCCCCTATGGTGTGGGTCCCTCAGGACCCCTCCGAGGCTGCCCTTCCGCCTATAAAGTCTCTCCGTCGCGAAAACCCTAAGGAGATAAGCCACGATACGAGAAAAGTTACGCAGCCGCCACCATCGCGAAGCCAAGTTCGGGGGACAGAAGTCTCTGTTTCGGCACGTCGCCGGGACGGGGAATTGCCCCCGGAAGCCATCTCCATCGACTCCATCGCCATCTTCATCGCCATCGCTGTCTCCCATGATGAGGAGGGAGTAGTTCTCCCTCGAGGCTAAGTGCTCTACCGGTAGTTATGTGGTTCATCTCTCTCTTCCATGGTGTGATCTTTATGTGACCATGAGCTTTGTATCACTATTAATCTATATGCTACTCTAGTGATGTTATTAAAGTAGTCTATTCCTCCTCCATGATGTAAAGTTGACAGTGTGTGTATCATGTAGTTGTACTTGGCGTAGGTTATGATTGTAATCTCTTGTAGATTATGAAGTTAACTATTACTATGATAGTATTAATGCGATCTATTCCCCCTTTCATAGCTATTGTTGACAGTGTGTATGCTATGTTAGTACTCGGTCTAAATTGCAACGGTCTATTATGCACTCTAGTGGTTACTTTAATATGAACTCCGAATGTTGTGGAGCTTGTTTACTCCGGCTTGAGGTGTGTTTTTATAGCCCTACACAATGAATGGTGTTTGTTATCCAACAAGAGAGTGTTTGAAGTAGCACAAGTGAAGAGAAATTATTTATTTATGTGATCTTTGTTGAGAGTGTCCACTAGTGAAAGTATGATCCTTATGCCTTGTTTCTAAGAATTGAAACTCCGTTTCCAACAAGTTCTATTACATGTTTGCTTGCTGCCATCTTTATTTCAGATTGCAATTACTACTCATAATCATCCATATTACTTGTATTTCACTATCTCTTCGCCGAACTAGTGCACCTATACATCATACAAGTGTATTAGGTGTGTTGGGGACACAAGAGACTTCTCTTCATGAAGAGTGTTTGAAGTAGCACAAGAGACTTCTTGTATCTTAATTGCAGGGTTGCTTGAGAGGGATATCTTTGACCTCTACCTCCCTGAGTTCGATAAACCTTGGGTGATTCACTTAAGGGAAACTTGTCGCTGTTCTACAAACCTCTCGCTCTTGGAGGCCCAACACTCGTCTACAGGAATAGAAGCGTGCGTAGACATCAAGCTATTTTCCGGCGCCGTTGCCGGGGAGGTAAGGTAAAAGGTATTCACATCCTCCGACTACTAAGCTATTTCCTAGCACCTGTTGCTCGGTGTGTGAGTGCTCGAAGCTATTTCCTTTAGATCCTGCAATTGCATCTTTTTGTTTGTTTTTTTTATTTTCACTAGTTAGGCTTAATGGAAAACAACAAAAAAATTAGAGATCTTTATGAACTTTATCTTGAGTTAGGACATGATGTGTTTGCAGAGAGAATTAAAAAACCCATGGAACTTTGTTTGCAAAATAGTTGTAGCAATATTATTAGCATGAACTCTTTGAACACTATTATTGCTAATGCTATGGAAGAATTTAAGCTTGGGGAAGCTGGTTTTGATGAGCATGATATTTTTAGTCCCCCAAGTTTTGAGGAGAAAATTTTCTTTGATGATACTTTGCCTCCCATTTATGATGATTATAATGATAGTGGTATTTTGGTGCGACCTACTATGGAGGATAAAGTTTATTATGATTACAATATGCCTCCTACATTTGATGATTATGGTGATGAGAATAATAATGATAGCTACTTTGTTGAATTTGCTCCCACTACAATTAATAAGAATGACTATGCTTATGTTGGGAGTAGTAATTATTTTATGCATGAGACTCATGATAAGAATTCTTTATGTGATAGTTATATTGTTGAGTTTGTTCATGATGCTACTGGAAATTATTATGAGAGAGGAAAATATTGTTGTAGAAATTTTCATGTTTGACTAAAACACCTCTCTACATGCTGAAAATTTTGAAGTTACTCGTGTTTTATCTTCCTATGCTTGTCACTTTGTTCTTCATGAATTTATTTGTGTACAATATTCCTATGCATAGGAAGTGGGTTAGACCTAAATGTGTTTTGAACTTGCTTTTTGATGTTCTCTTTTGCTTCAACTCTTATTTCTTGCGAGTGCATCATTAAAATTACTGAGCCCATCTGAATGGCTATAAAGAAAGCACTTCTTGGGAGATAACCCATGTTTTATTTTGCTACTGTTTTGTTGTGTCTTGGAAGTTGTTACTACTGTAGCAACCTCTCCTCATCTTTACTTTATTGCATTGTTGTGCCAAGTAAAGTCTTTGATAGTAAGGTTAATACTAGATTTGGATTACTGCGCAGAAACCGATTTCTTGCTGTCACGAAATTAAGTAGCCCCGTCTGTAGGTAACTCAGAAAAATCTGCCAATTTACGTGCGTGATCCTCAGATATGTACGCAATTTTCATTCAATTTGAGCTTTTTCATCTGAGCAAGTTACGTGCCCTGAAAAATTCGTCTTTACGGACTGTTCTGTTTTGACAGATTCTGCCTTTTATTTCGCATTGCGTATTTTGCTATGTTGAATGGATTTCTTTGTTCCATTAACTTTCAGTAGCTTTGTGCAATATCCAGAAGTGTTAAGAATGATTATGTCACCTCTGAATATGTGAATTTTCGATTATGCACTAACCCTCTAATGAGTTTGTTTTGAGTTTGGTGTGGAGGAAGTTTTCAAGGGTCAAGAGAGGAGGATGATACAATATGATCAAGAAGAGTGAAAAGTCTAAGCTTGGGGATGCCCCCGTGGTTCATCCCTGCATATTTCAAGAAGACTCAAGCATCTAACCTTGGGGATGCCCAAGGCATCCCCTTCTTCATCGACAACTTATCAGATCACCTCTAGTGAAACTATATTTTTATTCCGTCACATCTTATGTGCTTTACTTGGAGCGTCTGTGTGCATTGATTCTTACATGTTTACCTATTGCACTTGTTATATTGCTTTATGATGACAACTATCCATGAGATATACATGTTACAAGTTGAAAGCAATTGCTGAAACTTAATCATCCTTTGTGTTGCTTCAAAACCTTCTACTAAGAATTTATTGCTTTATGAGTTAACTCCTATGCAAGTGATGGCGTGTAACTCACACGTTCGTTGGAAACCCCAAGAGGAAGGTATGATGCGCACAACAGCAAGTTTTCCCTCAGAAAGAAACCAAGGTTTATCGAACCAGGAGGAGCCAAGAAGCACGTTGAAGGTTGATGGCGGCGAAATGTAATGCGGCGCAACACCAGGGATTCCGGCGCCAACGTGGAACCTGCACAACACAACCAAAGTACTTTGCCCCAACGAAACAGTGAGGTTGTCAATCTCACCGGCTTGCTGTAACAAAGGATTAAACGTATTGTGTGGAAGATGATTGTTTGCAGAAAACAATAAAACAAGTATTACAGTAGATTGTATGCGATGTAAAGAATAGGACCGGGGTCCACAGTTCACTAGAGATGTCTCTCCCATAAGATAAAAGCATGTTGGGTGAACAAATTACAGTCGGGCAATTGACAAATAGAGAGGGCATAACAATGCACATACATGATATGATAAATATTGTGAGATTTAGTTGGGCATTACGACAAAGTACATAGACCGCTATCCAGCATGCATCTATGCCTAAAAAGTCCACCTTCAGGTTATCATCCGAACCCCTTCCAGTATTAAGTTGCAAAACAACAGACAATTGCATTAAGTATGGTGCGTAATGTAATCAATAACTACATCCTTAGACATAGCATCAATGCTTTATTCCTAGTGGCAACAGCACATCCACAACCTTAGAACTTTCTGTCACTGTCCCAGATTTAATGGAGGCATGAACCCACTATCGAGCATAAATACTCCCTCTTGGAGTTAAGAGCAAAAACTTGGCCGAGCCTCTACTAATAACGGAGAGCATGCAAGATCATAAACAACACATAGGTAATAACTTGATAATTAACATAACATAG
This sequence comes from Lolium rigidum, assembly GCF_022539505.1. Classification (NCBI taxonomy): domain Eukaryota; kingdom Viridiplantae; phylum Streptophyta; class Magnoliopsida; order Poales; family Poaceae; genus Lolium; species Lolium rigidum. Next base: position 220,663,507 of record NC_061508.1, on the reverse strand, counting down.
TATTCTCTATCCATCGGATCCCGACAAACACAACATATAGTATTACGGATAGATGATCTTGATCATGTTAGGCAGCTCACAAGATCCAACAATGAAGCACAATGAGGAGAAGACAACCATCTAGCTACTGCTATGGACCCATAGTCCAGGGGTGAACTACTCACTCATCACTCCGGAGGCGATCATGGCGATGAAGAGTCCTCCGGGAGATGATTCCCCTCTCCGGCAGGGTGCCGGAGGTGATCTCCAGAATCCACCGAGATGGGATTGGCGGCGGCGGCGTCTCAGTAAGGTTTTTCGTATCGTGGCTCTCGGTACTGGGGGTTTCGCGACGAAGACCTTAAGTAGGCGGAAGGGCAGGTCAAGGGCCACACGAGGGCCCCACACAACAGGCCGGCGCGGCCCAGGCCCAGGCCGCGCCGCCCTAGTGTGTGGCCGCCTCATGGCCCCACTTCGTCTCTCCTTCGGACTTCTGGAAGCTTCGTGGAAAAATAGGCCCCTGGGCGTTGATTTCGTCCAATTCCGAGAATATTTCTTTACTAGGATTTCTGAAACCAAAAACAGCAGAAAACAACAATCTGGATCTTCGGCATCTCGTTAATAGGTTAGTGCCGGAAAATGCATAAATACGACATATAATGTGTATAAAACATGTAGATATCATCAATAATGTAGCATGGAACATAAGAAATTATCGATACGTCGGAGACGTATCAGCATCCCCAAGCTTAGTTCTTGCTCGTCCCGAGCAGGTAAACGATAACAAAGATAATTTCTGGAGTGACATGCCATCATAACCTTGATCATACTATTGTAAGCATATGTAATGAATGCAGCGATCAAAACAATGGTAATGACATGAGTAAACAAATGAATCATAAAGCAAAGACTTTTCATGAATAGTACTTCAAGACAAGCATCAATAAGTCTTGCATAAGAGTTAACTCATAAAGCAATAAATCAAAGTAAAGGTATTGAAGCAACACAAAGGAAGATTAAGTTTCAGCGGTTTCTTTCAACTTGTAACATGTATATCTCATGGATAATTGTCAACATAGAGTAATATAACAAGTGCAATATGCAAGTATGTAGGAATCAATGCACAGTTCACACAAGTGTTTGCTTCTTGAGGTGGAGAGAGATAGGTGAACTGACTCAACATAAAAGTAAAAGAAAGGTCCTTCAAAGAGGAAAGCATCGATTGCTATATTTGTGCTAGAGCTTTTATTTTGAAAACATGAAACAATTTTGTCAACGGTAGTAATAAAGCATATGAGTTATGTAAATTATATCTTACAAGTTGCAAGCCTCATGCATAGTATACTAATAGTGCCCGCACCTTGTCCTAATTAGCTTGGACTACCGGATCATCGCAATACACATGTTTTAACCAAGTGTCACAAAGGGGTACCTCCATGCCGCTTGTACAAAGGTCTAAGGAGAAAGCTCGCATTTTGGATTTCTCGCTTTTGATTATTCTCAACTTAGACATCCATACCGGGACAACATGGACAACAGATAATGGACTCCTATTTAATGCATAAGCATGTGGGAACAATTAGTGTTCTCATATGAGATTGAGGATATATGTCCAAAACTGAAACTTCCACCATGATTCATGGCTTTAGTTAGCGGCCCAATGTTCTTCTCTAACAATATGCATGCTCCAACCATTAAGGTGGTAGATCTCTCTTACTTCGGACAAGACGGACATGCATAGCAACTCACATGATATTCAACAAAGAGTTGATGGCGTCCCCGGGAACATGGTTATCGCACAACAAGCAACTTAATAAGAGATAAAGTGCATAAGTACATATTCAATACCACAATAGTTTTTAAGCTATTTGTCCCATGAGCTATATATTGTAAAGGTAAAGAATGGAAATTTTAAAGGTAGCACTCAAGCAATTTACTTTGGAATGGCGGAGAAATACCATGTAGTAGGTAGGTATGATGGACACAAATGGCATAGTGGTTGGCTCAAGGATTTTGGATGCATGAGAAGTATTCCCTCTCGATACAAGGTTTAGGCTAGCAAGGTTATTTGAAACAAACACAAGGATGAACCGGTGCAGCAAAACTCACATAAAAGATATATTGTAAACATTATAAGACTCTACACCGTCTTCCTTGTTGTTCAAAACTCAATACTAGATATTATCTAGACTTTAGAGAGACCAAATATGCAAACCAAATTAGCAAGCTCTAGGTGTTTCTTCATTAATGGGTGCAAAGTATATGATGCAAGAGCTTAAACATGAGCACAACAATTGCCAAGTATCAAATTATTCAAGACATTTTAAAATTACTACATGTAGCATTTCCCGATTCCAACCATATAACAATTTAACGAAGAAGATTCAACCTTCGCCATGAATACTATGAGTAAAGCCTAAGGACATATTTGTCCATATGCAACAGCGGAGCGTGTCTCTCTCCCACACAATGAATGCTGGGATCCATTTTATTCAAACAAAACAAAAACAAAAACAAACCGACGCTCCAAGCAAAGTACATAAGATGTGACTGAATAAAAATATAGTTTCAGGGGAGGAACCTGATAATGTTGTCGATGAAGAAGGAGATGCCTTGGGCATCCCCAAGCTTAGACGCTTGAGTATTCTTAGAATATGCAGGGGTGAACCACCGGGGTATCCCCAAGCTTATAGCTTTCACTCTCCTTGATCATATTGCATCATTCTCCTCTCTTGATCCTTGAAAACTTCCTCCACACCAAACTCGAAACAACTCATTAGAGGGTTAGTGCACAATAAAAATTAACATGTTCAGAGGTGACACAATCATTATTAACACTTCTGGACATTGCATAAAGCTACTGGACATTAATGGATCAAAGAAATTCATCCAACATAGCAAAAGAGGCAATGCGAAATAAAAGGCAGAATCTGTCAAAACAGAACAGTCCGTAAAGATGGATTTTATTGAGGCACCAGACTTGCTCAAATGAAAATTCCCAAATTGAATGAAAGTTGCGTACATATCTGAGGATCACTCACGTAAATTGGCATAATTTTCTGAGTTACCTACAGAGAATTAGGCCCAGATTCGTGACAGCAAAGAAATCTGTTTCTGCGCAGTAATCCAAATCTAGTATGAACCTTACTATCAAAGACTTTACTTGGCACAACAAAACACAAAACTAAGATAAGGAGAGGTTGCTACAGTAGTAAACAACTTCCAAGACTCAAATATAAAACAAAAATACTGTAGTAAAAACATGGGTTGTCTCCCATAAGCGCTTTTCTTTAACGCCTTTCAGCTAGGCGCGAAAGTGTAAATCAAGTATTATCAAGAGATGAAGCATCAACATCATAATTTGCTCTAATAATAGAATCATAAGGTAACTTCATTCTTTTTCTAGGGAAGTGTTCCATACCTTTCTTGAGAGGAAATTGATATTTAATATTACCTTCCTTCATATCAATAGTAGCACCAACGGTTCGAAGAAAATGTCTTCCCAATATAATGGGGCAAGATGCATTGCATTCAATATCCAAGACAACAAAATCAACGGGGACAAGGTTATTGTTAACCATAATATGAACATTATCAACTCTCCCCAAAGGTTTCTTTTTAGCATTATCAGCGAGATTAACATCCAAATAACAATTTTTCAATGGTGGCAAGTCAAGCATATCATAGACTTTCTTAGGCATAACGTAAATACTTGCACCAAGATCACATAAAGCATTACAATCAAAATCATTGACCCTCATTTTAATGATGGGCTCCCAACCATCTTCTAACTTCCTAGGAATAGAGGTTTCAAGTTTTAGTTTCTCTTCTCTAGCTTTTATGAGAGCATTTGTAATATGTTTTGTAAAGGCCAAATTCATAGCACTAGCATTAGGACTCTTAGCAAGTTTTTGTAAGAACTTTATAACTTCAGAGATGTGACAATCATCAAAATCTAAATCATTATGAGCTACAGCAATGGGATCATTGTCCCCAAGGTTGGAAAAAATTTCAGCAGTTTTATCACAAGCAATTTCAACAGTTTTAGCAATTTCAGGCAGTTTTGTACGCTTTGCACTAGGAGCAGAAACATTGCCAACACCAATTATTTTTCCATTGATAGTAGGAGGTGCAGCAACATGTGAGGAATCAACATTACTTGTGGTGGTAATAGTCCAAACTTTAGCTACATTATTCTCTTTAGCTAGTTTTTCATTTTCTTCTCTATCCCACCTAGCACGCAATTCAGCCATTAATCTTATATTCTCATTAATTCTCACTTGGATGGCATTTTCTGTAGTAGTAATCTTATTATCAATATCCTCAGGTTTAGCAGCGATTTTATTAATTAAAGAGGATTGTGACGCGGACATGTATGAGATTCGGGTTTCGGCATTTGAAATTTTAGTTTGCAAACCCGAAATCTCCCTATTCAAGTTTTCAAGTTGATTTCCTATATTTTTCAACAAGGTAGATTGTTCATTCATAGTTTTAGTAAACAATTGATTTTGCTCATATTGTGATTGCATAAAGTTCTTAGTGGATCTTTCAACTTCTAGCATCTTTTCCTCATATCTACCATAAGAATTACCATAATCATTACCACTAGCAGAAGGATATGGCCTATAGTTATTACCAGAATTGTTCCTATACGCATTGTTCTTGAAATTATTGTTTTTAATGAAATTCACATCAACATTTTCCTCTTGAGCAACCAATGAAGCTAAAGGAACATTATTTGGATCAACATTAGATCTACCATTCACAAGCATAGACATAATCACATCAATCTTATCACTCAAGGAGGAGGTTTCTTCAACAGAATTTACCTTCTTACCTTGTGGAGCTCTTTCCGTGTGCCATTCGAGTAATTTATCATCATATCATCAAGAAGCTTTGTAGCCGCCCCCAAAGTGATGGACATAAAGGTACCTCCTGCAGCTGAATCCAATAAATTCCGCGAAGAAAAATTTAGTCCTGCATAGAAGGTTTGGATGATCATCCAAGTAGTCAGTCCATGGGTTGGACAATTCTTTACCAAAGATTTCATTCTCTCCCATGCTTGAGCAACATGTTCATTATCTAATTGCTTGAAATTCATTATGCTACTTCTCAAAGATATAATTTTAGCGGGAGGATAATATCTACCAATAAAAGCATCCTTACATTTAGTCCATGAATCAATACTATTCTTAGGCAAAGATAGCAACCAATCTTTAGCTCTTCCTCTTAATGAGAAAGGAAAAAATTTTAATTTTATAATGTCACCATCTACATCTTTATACTTTTGCATTTCACACAATTCAACAAAATTATTGAGATGGGCAGCAGCATCATCGGAACTAACACTGAGAAAATTGCTCTCGCATAACAAGATTCAGTAAAGCAGGTTTAATTTCAAAGAATTCTGCTATAGTAGCAGGTGGAGCAATAGGTGTGCATAAGAAATCATTATTATTTGTGTTTGTGAAGTCACACAACTTAGTATTTTCAGGGGTATTCATTTTAGCAGTAATAAATAAAGCAAACTAGATAAAGTAAATGCAGGTAACTATTTTTTTTGTGTTTTTGATATAGAGTGCAAGACAGTAAATAAAGTAAAGCTAGCAACTATTTTTTTTGTATTTTGATATAATGCAGCAAATAAAGTAGTAAATAAAATAAAGCAAGACAAAAACAAAGTAAAGAGATTGGGAAGTGGAGACTCCCCTTGCAGCGTGTCTTGATCTCCCCGGCAACGGCGCCAGAAAATATGCTTGATGGCGTGTAACTCACACGTTCGTTGGGAACCCCAAGAGGAAGGTATGATGCGCACAGCAGCAAGTTTTCCCTCAGAAAGAAACCAAGGTTTATCGAACCAGGAGGAGCCAAGAAGCACGTTGAAGGTTGATGGCGGCGAAATGTAATGCGGCGCAACACTAGGGATTCCGGCGCCAACGTGGAACCTGCACAACACAACCAAAGTACTTTGCCCCAACGAAACAGTGAGATTGTCAATCTCACCGGCTTGCTGTAACAAAGGATTAACCGTATTGTGTGGAAGATGATTGTTTGCAGAAAACAGTAAAACAAGTATTACAGTAGATTGTATGCGATGTAAAGAATAGGACCGGTCCACAGTTCACTAGAGGTGTCTCTCCCATAAGATAAAAGCATGTTGGGTGAACAAATTACAGTCGGGCAATTGACAAATAGAGAGGGCATAACAATGCACATACATGATATGATAAATATTGTGAGATTTAGTTGGGCATTACGACAAAGTACATAGACCGCTATCCAGCATGCATCTATGCCTAAAAAGTCCACCTTCAGGTTATCATCCGAACCCCTTCCAGTATTAAGTTGCAAAACAACAGACAATTGCATTAAGTATGGTGCGTAATGTAATCAATAACTACATCCTTAGAAATAGCATCAATGTTTTATCCCTAGTGGCAACAACACTCCACAACCTTAGAACTTTCGTCACCTGTCCCGGATTTAATGGAGGCATGAACCCACTATCGAGCATAAATACTCCCTCTTGGAGTTAAGAGCAAAAACTTGGCCAGAGCCTCTACTAATAACGGAGAGCATGCAAGATCATAAACAACACATAGGTAATAACTTGATAATTAACATAACATAGTATTCTCTATCCATCGGATCCCGACAAACACAACATATAGTATTACGGATAGATGATCTTGATCATGTTAGGCAGCTCACAAGATCCAACAATGAAGCACAATGAGGAGAAGACAACCATCTAGCTACTGCTATGGACCCATAGTCCAGGGGTGAACTACTCACTCATCACTCCGGAGGCGATCATGGCGATGAAGAGTCCTCCGGGAGATGATTCCCCTCTCCGGCAGGGTGCCGGAGGTGATCTCCAGAACCCCCGAGATGGGATTGGCGGCGGCGGCGTCTCAGTAAGGTTTTCCGTATCGTGGCTCTCGGTACTGGGGGTTTCGCGACGAAGACCTTAAGTAGGCGGAAGGGCAGGTCAGGGGGCCACACGAGGGCCCCACACAACAGGCCGGCGCGGCCCAGGCCCAGGCCGCGCCGCCCTAGTGTGTGGCCGCCTCGTGGCCCCACTTCGTCTCTCCTTCGGACTTCTGGAAGCTTCGTGGAAAAATAGGCCCCTGGGCGTTGATTTCGTCCAATTCCGAGAATATTTCTTTACTAGGATTTCTGAAACCAAAAACAGCGAGAAAACAAGAATCGGCTCTTCGGCATCTCGTTAATAGGTTAGTGCCGGAAAATGCACGAATATGACATAAAGTGTGCATAAAACATGTAGGTATCATCAATAATGTGGCATAGAACATAAGAAATTATCGATACGTCGGAGACGTATCACAAGTCTTATTGATGCTTGTCTTGAAAGTACTATTCATGAAAAGTCTTTGTTATATGATTCAGTTGTTTAGTCATTATCTTTACCATTGCTTTGAATCACTTCATTCATCTCATATGATTTACAATAGTATTGATCAAGATTATGATAGTAGCATGTCACTTCAGAAATTATCCTTGTTATCGTTTACCTACTCGAGGGCGAGTAGGAACTAAGCTTGGGGATGCTTGATACGTCTCCAACGTATCTATAATTTCTGATGTTCCATGCTAGTTTTATGACAATACCTACATGTTTTGTTCACGCTTTATATCATTTTGATGCATTTTCCGGAACTAACCTATTAACGAGATGCCGAAGTGCCAGTTCCTGTTTTCTGCTGTTTTTGGTTCCAGAAATCTTACACAGGAAATATTTTCGGAATTGGACGAAACAAAAGCCATACTTCCTATTTTCCACGGAAGGTTCCAGAGCACCGAAGAGGGACCAGAGGGGAGCCAAGGGGGCCCCACCCCGCATGGCGGCGCGGCCTAAGGGGGGGCGCCCCCTATGGTGTGGGTCCCTCAGGACCCCTCCGAGGCTGCCCTTCCGCCTATAAAGTCTCTCCGTCGCGAAAACCCTAAGGAGATAAGCCACGATACGAGAAAAGTTACGCAGCCGCCGCCATCGCGAAGCCAAGTTCGGGGACGAAGTCTCGTTCCGGCACGCCGCCGGGACGGAGAATTGCCCCCAGAAGCCATCTCCATCGACTCCATCGCCATCTTCATCGCCATCGCTGTCTCCCATGATGAGGAGGGAGTAGTTCTCCCTCGAGGCTAAGGGCTCTACCGGTAGCTATGTGGTTCATCTCTCTCTCCCATGGTGTGATCTTTATGTGATCATGAGCTTTGTATCACTATTAATCTATGTGCTACTCTAGTGATGTTATTAAAATAGTCTATTCCTCCTCCATGATGTAAAGTTGACAGTGTGTGCATCATGTAGTACTTGGCGTAGGTTATGATTGTAATCTCTTGTAGATTATGAAGTTAACTATTACTCACGCTGGGCGTTTGGGATTTCCCGAAATTTCGGGACGGGTAATTCGGGTCATGTCTATTTCGGGTTTCTAAAAATGACACCCGAAATTTGTCTAAATTTTCTGACACCCGAAAATTCGGGTACCCGACTATTCGGGATCGGGTTCGGGAATTCCCGGATTGCCCGATATACGATAAAGTTACACAGAAAAGAGAAATACGACATCATTTTTTTGACATGGCGTGGAAGAAAACGTCGGCCTCGCGCTGCAGATCATGGGCCTCGCCCTCGGACTTGGAGGCATAGGCGGCGGGCGGTGCGCGCGCTGGGAGGCTGTGCGCGCGCTGCGCCGCGAGCTCGCCTCGTCGATGCATAGCTTGCCGCTGCTGCCGCTTTGGGGAAGAAGGAGGCAAGCGCCGATCTATTGCGAGCGACGCAGAAGTGTGCTGGAGCATGGGAGAGCGAGCGGCGCCGCCGTGTGCAGCTTGGAGCCGGCGGTGCAGCGACTTGGGTAGGCCTGCAACCAGCCGGTCATGTGGTGTGTGCGGCGGCGGCCAAGTCATGATTTGGTTTGGGAGGAGAACTGAGAAGACGATTCGTAGTTGGCGTGGGCACGAACAGAGGCAGAACTAGGATGCGTACTAGGGATTGAGTAGTTGGGCTGCTTAGAAATTGAATAGTTGGGCTGGGCCTTCATTGTTTTGGGGATTTTTTACTGGGCTTTTTAATACTTCGGGAAATTCGGGCTGTTCGGGTTCTGTGGGTTGGAACCCGAATTTCCTGAAATAAATTCGGGTAATCAGATTTGACTCCCGGAAATGTGTTCGGGCTTTTCGGGTTCGGGCTATACGGGTTCGGGTTCGGGAATTTCGGGTTCGGGATTCGGGATTCGGGTTTTATGCCCGGAGTGAACTATTACTATGATAGTATTGATGCGATCTATTCCCCCTTTCATAGCTATCGTTGACAGTGTGTATGCTATGTTAGTACTCGGTCTAAATTGCAACGGTCTATTATGCACTCTAGAGGTTACTTTAATATGAACTCCGAATGTTGTGGAGCTTGTTACTCCGGCTTGAGGTGTGCTTTTATAGCCCTACACAATGAATGGTGTTTGTTATCCAACAAGAGAGTGTTTGAAGTAGCACAAGTGAAGAGAAGTTATTTATTTATGTGATCATTGTTGAGAGTGTCCACTAGTGAAAGTATGATCCCTATGCCTTGTTTCTAAGCATTGAAACTCCGTTTCCAACAAGTTCTGTTACATGTTTGCTTGCTGCCATCTTTATTTCAGATTGCAATTACTACTCATAATCATCCATATTACTTGTATTTCGCTATCTCTTCACCGAACTAGTGCACCTATACATCTGACAAGTGTATTAGGTGTGTTGGGGACACAAGAGACTTCTTGTATCTTAATTGCAGGGTTGCTTGAGAGGGATATATTTGACCTCTACCTCCCTGAGTTCGATAAATTTTGGGTGATTCACTTAAGGGAAACTTGCTGCTGTTCTACAAACCTCTGCTCTTGGAGGCCCAACACTGTCTACAGGAATAGAAGTGTGCGTAGACATCAACGGTCAATGACGAAAAGAGAGGTGGTGGCGCGCCCCACAGCTGGGCGCGCCACCATGTCTCCGGTGGGACCGACTATGGCACGCGGTGAGACTACTTTGCACGTCTAAACGGAGATCTCCCGCCTTTCCATCGCGTTACCCCACGTATGATTTCGGACGATTTGTGCTCGCCGACGCCTGTCCCCAGGAGAACGGCCGAATCGAGCGTTCCTCGCGAGCTAACTCTTGGGCCGCTTTAAAGTTCGTGCGATGCAATATTATCATGCGGCCCAGCTAACCAATCTTTCAATTTTTGGCCCACTTAAAAAAGAAAATTGAGCAACCAAACACGCTTCCGTGTGCCCGCGAGGCAGACTTCTTGCTGGGGGACTCACACACGAATTCTCACTGACACTCTGTTGAGTGATTGTAATGCTATCAAGTGATATATAAAGCTTTGAATTCCTCCGAAAAAGAAACCAGCGTTTGTGTTTTCTTATCACCATCCCAGAAGGTTTGGAAATATTGGTTGTGCGTAGTGTTTTCCCGTACTTAATATCTCTGGCTATTTTTTATGAAATCTCCAAACGGGTCAAGAAGACAACATTTATCCCAGAGATGAGGAACCACCGAAGAAGCTCCATGGCGATCAAAAGGTCCACCACCCCTCAGCCAGAAGAGGTCCTCGAGAACCACACCACTCCCGCACTGGTAGAAAAACAGACTTCCGTCCAGCACCATAAGTCGCGAAGCTAAAGGAACCGCGACTAATGGGACCTTTAGTCGCGGTTCGGGAGGCGAACCGCGACCAAAGGCCTGGGCCCGTGGCGCACGGTGGCCAGCTGGTGCACGTGGGGGGCTTTAGTCGCGGTTGGCCAGGCCAACCGCGACTAAAGGTGCCCGAAGGCCTTTAGTCGCGGTTGGCCAGGCCAACTGGGACTAAAGCCCCTCCCCTATATATACCCATCCAGCAACCAACACTTAGCCATTTGGAGCCATTCTCTTCACAAACTTCACAAGTGGGTGTTAGGTTTGCTTTTGGTTCCTCTTATGCACATAAGGTGTTTGATGAAATGCCCCAAGAGCATGAAACAAACATGATATGAAGTGTTGGAGCCACACTTGAGCTTTCTCATTTATTTTTTCCTCCTCGATCGCGGTTAGCAACTTGAACCTTTGATGTGTCATTGATAAAATATGCATGTGTGTAGTTCATTGTTTAATTTATATATATTGTTTGTAGCTAGTTAGTTTAACAAATGCATGATGGTTAATTATATATTTTATATTATAATAATGCGGATGAATCGGCAATGGATGTACGGTAACCGACTCTCCGGCTAGTTCGAGTACGGGTTTGAAAGATTTCCTCATAGTGGCTAATGCGAACAAGCGTGGGGGTTTTGTTATCTCGTCCATGTGTTAACTGTAAGAATCAGAAGGGTTACTCTTCCTCAAGAGATGTTCACATGCACCTGCTTCGGCACGGTTTCATGCCAAGCTATAATTGTTGGACCAAGCATGGAGAAAGAGGGGTTATAATGGAAGAAGATGAAGAAGGGGATGATTTTATCGATGAAATCTATCTTGCTCATTTCGGTGATACTTTCATGGAGGATGCTGAAGGTGAAGGGGAAGGTGAAGGGGAAGGTGAAGAAGAGGCACGTGATGATCCCGTTGATGATCTTGGTCGGACCATTGCTGATGCACGGAGACGCTGCGAAACCGAAAAGGAGAGGGAGAATTTGGATCGCATGTTAGAGGATCAAAGGAAGGCGCTGTACCCCGGATGCGATGATGGTCCGAAAAAGCCGGGCTGCACACTCGGATTTGCTGAAATGGAAGGCACAAGCAGGTGTAGCTGACTCGGCATTTGAAAACTTGCTGAAAATGTTGAAGAATATGTTTCCAAAGAATAACGAGTTGCCCGCCAGTACGTACGAAGCAAAGAAGGTTGTCTGCCCTCTAGGTTTAGAGGTTCTGAAGATACATGCATGCATCAACGACTGCATTCTCTACCGCGGTGAATACGAGAATTTGAATGAATGCCCGGTATGCACTCGCATTGCGTTATAAGATCAGAGGCGATGACCCCGGTGACGATGTTGAGGGCCGGAAACCCGGGAAGAGGGTTCCCGCCAAGGTGATGTGGTATGCTCCTATAATACCACGGTTGAAACGTCCGTTCGGGAACAAAGAGCATGCCAAGTTGTTGCGATGGCACAAAGAGGACCGTAAGTCGGACGGGGAGTTGAGACACCCCGCGGATGGAACGCAATGGAGAAAGATCGATAGAGAGTTCAAAGATTTTGCAGCTGACGCAAGGAACATAAGATTTGGTCTAAGTACGGATGGCATGAATCCTTTTGGCGAGCGGAGCTCCAGCCATAGCACCGGCCCGTGACTCTATGCATCTACAACCTTCCTCCTTGGTTGTGCATGAAGCGGAAGTTCATTATGATGCCAGTGCTCATCCAAGGTCCGAAGCAACCCGGCAACGACATCGATGTGTACCTAAGGCCATTAGTTGATGAACTTTTACAGCTGTGGGGCAGACCTGGTGTCCGTGTGTGGGATGAGCACAAACAAGAGGAATTTGACCTACGAGCGTTGCTTTTCGTAACCATCAACGATTGGCCTGCTCTTAGTAACCTTTCGGGACTGTCAAATAAGGGATACAATGCATGCACGCACTGCTTACATGAGACTGAAAGTGTACATTTGCCAAATTGTAAGAAGAACGTGTACCTTGGGCATCGTCGATTTCTTCCGAAAGGTCATCCAAGTAAGAAAGAAAGGCAAGCATTACAACGGCAAGGCAGATCACCGGCCGAAGCCTCGCGGAACACACCGGTGCTCGAGGTATTTGATATGGTCAAGGATTTGAAAGTCATCTTTGGAAAGGGTCCTGGCGGACAATCAGTTCCGAAGGGAGCCGACGGGCACGCAGCCATGTGGAAGAAGAAATCTATATTCTGGGAGCTAGAATATTGGAAAGTCCTAGAAGTCCGCTCTGCAATCGACGTGATGCACGTTACGAAGAATATTTGCGTGAACCTCCTAAGCTTCTTGGACGTGTATGGGAAGTCAAATGATGCAAAGGAAGCACGGCAGGACCAGCAAAGTTTGAAAGACCCTGATGACCGGCATCCGGAACGGTTTCAAGGTCGTGCCAGCTACGCTCTGACCAAAGAAGAGAAGGTCATCTTTTTTGAATGCCTGAGCAGTATGAAGGTCCCGTCTGGATTCTCGTCCAATATAAAGGGAATAATAAACATGGCGGAGAAAAAGTTCCAAAACCTGAAGTCTCACGACTGCCACGTGATTATGACGCAATTGCTTCCGATTGCTTTGAGGGGGCTCCTGCCGGAAAATGTTCAAGTAGCCATTGTGAAGCTATGTGCATTCCTCAATGCAATCTCTCGGAAGGTAATCAATCCGGAAGTTCTACCACGGTTACGTAACGATGTGATCCAATGTCTTGTCGGTTTCGAGTTGGTGTTCCCGCCATCCTTCTTCAATATTATGACGCACCTCCTGGTTCACCTAGTCGATGAGATTTCCATTCTCGGTCCCGTATTTCTACACAATATGTTCCCCTTCGAGAGGTTCATGGGAATATTAAAGAAATATGTTCGTAACCGTGCTAGGCCCGAAGGAAGCATCGCCAAGGGCTATGGAAATGAGGAGGTAATTGAGTTTTGTGTTGACTTTGTTCCTGACCTTAAGCCGATTGGTCTTCCTCGATCGCGGCACGAGGGGAGACTAAGTGGAAAAGGCACGATCGGAAGGAAATCAACGATATGTATGGACGGCCATTCTCCGACGGAAGCACACCACACAGTTCTGACCAATTCCAGCTTGGTGGCTCCGTACTTTGAGAAACACAAGAATATTTTACGCTCGGACAACCCCGGGAAGCCTCGAATCCTGGATTAGGAAGGCCCACATGGAGACTTTCGGCGATTGGTTGAGAAAACATTTAATGAATGACGATCATGTTGTAGATCAGCTGTACATGTTGGCCAAGACACCATCTTCGACTATAACGACTTTCCAAGGGTACGAGATAAATGGGAATACATTTTACACGATCGCCCAAGATAAAAAGAGCACCAACCAAAACAGTGGTGTCCGCTTTGATGCGAGCAACCGAGAATGGGCAAAAGGTCACATATTATGGTTACATAGAGGAGATATGGGAACTTGACTATGGACCCTCCTTTAGGGTCCCTTTGTTCCGGTTCAAATGGTTCAAGCTAACAGGAGGTGGGGTAAAGGTGGACCAGCAATACGGAATGACAATGGTGGATTTCAACAATCTTGGTTACCTTGACGAACCATTCGTCCTAGCGAAAGATGTCGCTCAGGTTTTCTATGTGAAGGACATGAGTAGCAAACCGAGGAAACGGAAAGATAAGAAAATGATCAGTACATCATGCGATGATCCAAAGCGCCACATTGTTCTTTCAGGGAAAAGAAACATCGTGGGAGTGGAGGACAAGACAGACATGTCGGAAGATTATAATATGTTTGCTGAAATTCCGCCCTTCAAAGTGAACACCGACCCAAGCATTAAGTTAAATGATGAGGATGCTCCATGGATACGGCACAATCGTAAGCAAGCAGGGACACAAGGAAAGAAATGATGTGTAATAATTTATTGTACCAAACTTTGTTGAATGGATCATGTGAATTATATTACCCGTGATGTGTTTGGTGTCCATTTTCGAACGATTCAATTGACTCGAGATAGCACTGATGATACATGAAATTTGGAGTGACTAAGTCATACTCCTGCATACATGAAATTTGGAGTGATTTAGTCATACTCCTGCCTAGGCGTGTAATATGCATACTCGTAGTCTTCATAGCCGCCGTCGTTGTACTGGTAGTCGTCGCCTTCTAAGTTGCCGCCGTCATCGTCGCTGCTGTCGTCGCTGTCGTCGGGCGGCGCTCGTGGCTCGAACTGAGGGTAGCGCAGGCGGGGGATATCGCCGGCCGTGATGTAGTCCATGACGCTCGGCAGAGTCCGGCCGTACCACCATAGCCGACGGCCGGCCTCGTGGAAGTTTCCGGGAGGCGGACCGTCCTCCTCATACCCGGCGAGCGCCCTCTCACGCCGATTGATGAAGAAGGCGTCCCAAGTATGCTGGTTATCGGGATGCCGGCGGGGATTCATCCGCTCGCTCCGGCGTGAGGTCGAGGTAGTAGTGGTTCGTGATGACCGCCCGGCGCGCAGTACCCCGAGGGACGGGAGGGACCGGCACGCCGCCGGCGCTTAGGCTCCAGCCCGGCGGGACGCGGTAGCCCGGTGGGCAAGGGTAGTTCGAGGCGCAAAGCTCCTCCACCTGCCGGTAGGTTAGAGTGGGTGCGGTGGAAGCCATGAGAGAGTGATGAGAGATTGTAGAGATGTGATAATGCTGGCCAAGCCGGGCTACATATATGTAGTGACAAATGGCGGGAAAAATGGGAGCGGGAAGACAGGAGGCGGGAAGAAAGTGGTGGGAAGAAAGTGGCGGGAAGAAAGAGTCGGGAAGAAAGTGACGGGAAGAAAAATGCGGGAAGAGAGGGTCGGCGGAGACAGAGGCGGGAAGAGGGGGCCAACGGGAAGACAGAGGCGGCCGGGAAGAACTGAATTGAATTGAATTAGTTTTATTTTTCTGAATTTTTTGATATATTATTTGTATTTTCAACATTTTGAATTGAATTAGTTTTATTTTTCTGAATTTTTTGATATATTATTTGTATTTATAAAATTTTGAATTGAATTAGTTTTATTTTTCTGAATTTTTTGATATATTATTTCTATTTTTAAAATTTTGAATTGAATTAGTATTATTTTTCTGAATTTTTTGATATATTATTTCTATTTTTAAAATTTTGAATTGAATTAGTTTTATTTTTCTGAATTTTTTGATATATTATTTGTATTTTTAAAATTTTGAATTGAATTAGTTTTATTTTTCTGAATTTTTTGATATATTATTTGTATTTTTAAATTTTTGAATTGAATTAGTTTTATTTTTCTAAATTTTTTGATATATTATTTCTATTTTTAAAATTTTGAATTGAATTAGTATTATTTTTCTGAATTTTTTGATATATTATTTGTATTTTTAAAATTTTGAATTGAATTAGTTTTATTTTTCTGAATTTTTCTGTATTTTTAACATTTTGAAAAACAAAAAGTGATTCGAAAAACACCTTTAGTCGCGGTTGGGCTGGCCAACCGCGACTAAAGGTCTGTGCGCGCGCGGGAACGAAAAACCGGCGAAAAAAGCCTTTAGTCGCGGTTGGGCTGGCCAACCGCGACTAAAGGGTACCCTTTAGTCGCGGCTCTCCTCCCCAACCGCGACTAAAGGGGGGGCTATAAATATCGCCTTCCCGAACCGTCGCCCCGCACTTCGTCTTCTTCGCCGCTCCGTCTCTGGCGCCGATCGATCGAGAGCTTTGCCGCCGCCCTCCGCGTGTACCGCACCGTCGCCGTCGCCGCACCGTCGCCGCACCGTCTCCGCGCAGACGCCGTCGCCGCCGCCCTCCGCGTGTACCGCACCGTACGTACGTCGCCGCCGCCCGGCCGGATCCGTGTGTGTACACCGTGTCGCACCGCCGCCCCTCGTCATCACCGGCGCAGAAGAGAGAGGAGAGGCGCGCCAGGGCCGCCGCCGCCATGCTCGCCCCGGCGGCGCTCTGCTCGCCGGCGGCCGCCGCGTGTGCGCGCGCGCATATGCTGAGAGAGAGAGGGGGCCGGAGGAGCGCGCAGACGAGCCCCGGCCTGCCTTTTTTTTCTTTTTTTTTAGTTTTTTAGTTTTTTACTTTGTTTAACTATAAGTTTTTTTAATTAAAAACTAGTAAAAATGCAACTACAACTTTGACTTAATTAAAATTGAAGTAGTATGGGTACTAAAAAAAGAACTAAAATTTTGACTTAATTAAAAACTTTGTCTTAATTAAAAACTTTGACTTAATTAAAAACTTTGTTTAAAAAAAGAACTAAAATTTTGACTTAATAAAAAATGAACTAAAATTGTAACGCCGCCGTACCGTCGCCAACGCCGTCAACGCGCCAACGCTACCTCTATTCATAAAAATGTAACGCCGTCAACGCTACCGCCTCTATTCAACGCGCCAACGCCAACGCCGTCAACGCGCCAACGCCAACGCGCTCGTCCTCGCCTCCCTCTTCCGCGACACCCTCTCCCACCCCTTCCTCGCCCCCTCCTTTTGCCACAGCTATTTCACCACCGCCACCGGTCTCTCGGTCACTTTTAAAATAACTTAACAAAAGTTTGTCACTTTTAAAATAACAAAAATAACTTAACCACCGTGCGTATACGGAAGGGGCACCGCCACCGCGAGGGTTATGTGTCCTCGGCACCGCCACCGCCCTTTCGCCACCGCCCTTTCGCCACCGCCACCGGTCTCTCGGTCACGCGGTCACTGCGTCGCCCCTCTCGCCTCCCTCGTCGCCCTCTCTGTTTATATGTAGAAGAGATGTGATAATGCATATACACAATTAATTTGTTTTGACTACATGTTTTCAGCACTGACATATGGCGGACGGTAGAGCTGACCCGATTATGGACAACTATGAGAGGGACCTTGAAGACCATATGTTCAGCATCATAAACGGCGATATTGTATATGTGCCGACCGGACAAGAAGAAGATGATATCTCTTCTTATCTGAACCTTGAGGGTGAAGATGAAGGGCGCCGTCAGCAAGATGATGCCGAAGAAACGTCGATAAACGACGATCTTCAATTGGAAGTAGCAACCACCTCCGGCGCCGAGGTATATATATACATTGAGCCTCTGGTGATACAAACTAACCGATTTGAATAAATATGTGTGTACTAACGCGCGCGACTCTCTTTCTTATTTTAGCCCTCGGCCGGATCGTCGAAAAATCGAGTACGTCGTCAAAGCGTGGCGCAACCAAGACGATGAAACCAAGAGAAACATGCACCATCGAGGTTGTCGAGGAAGCAACCGGCAGGCCGCTGGAGCCCAAGCAAGAACGCCACCAAGTTTATCAGCCAATGCGGAGCCGTTGTTAGAGACAACGTCTCGATCACCGTCCAGGAGTGGAATGAGCCAAAGAAGGCACGTCTTGGTTTCACTTTTGTCGATAAGAGAACAAAAAAAGATTGCTTCAACAAGCTTATGGAACATTTCGTTCTACCTCCGGAATACCGCAAATACGATGAGGAGGGTAACAAGATTGAGGAAAACAAGGAGAGGTGCAAGCTAGTCAAACAGTTCGCTCTTTCTAAGATGTCCAACGCATTCCGGAAATACAAGCAAAATCTAGCCCATGACTTTGTCAAGCAGGGCAAGACTCCGGATTTCAAAGGACAATATGAGAAACTGCAACATGATTGGCCAGAATTTGTGAAGCAAAAGAAATCGGAGCAGTTCCTTGAAGTATCGAAAAAATAAGGATAATGCGGCCAAGAAGGAGTACAATCATATTATGGGGCCAGGAGGGTATCGCTTTTGGCAGCCTAGGTGGGAGAAGATGGAGAACGAGCTGAGGGCGCGAGGAATCCGTCCAGGTACGGAGGGATGGGACCCAAGGGCCAAAAGTTGGTGGTACGGGCATGGGGGATCGCTGAACCCGGAGACAGGGGAGTGTGTTTACCGGGGCAAAATAATTAAACCCACCCAAAAGCTTATTGAGGCAATGAGGGATGCTCAAGAGGGGAGGATCAAGTTCAACAGAGAGAACGACGCCCTGACAAAAGCCCTCGGGAATCCTGAACACGGAGGACGTGTACGAGGCATGGGGGACATTTCGTGGAAAGTAGGGTTCCCCCAGAACGATGACCCGTACGGTTACAGAAGCCGTAAAGATGGATCGGGAAGCAGATGTTGTGGCGCGGTTGGCATCGGAAATGGATGTCATGAAGAAAACCGTGAGTGTACTAGTAGCCGAAAGAGATGCAGCTCGGGCGCAGCATGAAGATCATCCATTGGATCTCGGAAGCCAGCGAGCGGAGAAGCAGCGTGGCTTCCACGGAGGCCCCACCGGCTGGTGCACCGACGATCGAAATTACTGCACCGGAGCCTCTGGTGGTCGAAATTACTGCACCGGAGCCTCCTCGCTACCCCGTGGACGATATAAAGGAGATGAAAGAATGTCATCTGTATTATCCTATCGGGAACATGTCCATGAAGATAGCCATCGGCAGTGCTTTACCACTCGGAGCACTCCACCACAACAACCCCATTCAAGATGGCTATGCTCGTGTCACGGTGGAGGACATAGTCCAAGGGTTTGAGGACCTCGGACATTGACATTGCTACACCTGAAGGGGCGATAAGACTTGGAGATGTCAAGCGCCGAGCTCATTCTATGGCGGAAGAAGTTTATCAAGTTTCCGGGCGAGGCGCCAACAAGTCCACCCCCTACGGTGGTGGTGGTGGCGGAGGTGGCGGTGGTGGTGGTGGTGCTTCACCTAC
Organism: Lolium rigidum; assembly: GCF_022539505.1. Taxonomy (NCBI): domain Eukaryota; kingdom Viridiplantae; phylum Streptophyta; class Magnoliopsida; order Poales; family Poaceae; genus Lolium; species Lolium rigidum. Next base: position 220,644,137 of record NC_061508.1, on the reverse strand, counting down.
ACCTCCTTCACGTCGGCCGACGCCGCCCCCAATTCACCTCCGGCGGGTAAGCAGCCGCCGCCCCTAGTCCGCCCCGGGCGGGTAGCGGACGCCGCCCCCAATCCACCTCCGGCGAAGAAGCGAAGCAGCAGTCCTGGATTATTAACCCGGACCCTTACGTACCTAAGAAAACAAAGGTACCGGAGCCATCACTGAAGCCTCTCCCCATGAGGCCTTGGGAACGTAGTGCCGAGGAAGTCGAGGCGGCCGCGGCTGCTGATTTAGAGAAATGGAAGGCAGGCTGCAAGAAGAAAAGAGAGCCCGAGCCCAAGCCAGTATTTTATGATGAGCAAAAGAAGTGGGCTAAGTCATTTTTGAACACACCGTCCCAAGCCGCAAAGAATCTGCCTGACGACTATGCACGTGAACTAAAGAATCAGGCACGCATATTCAAGGAGAAGAAAGAGGAGGCCGATAAAGCGGAATTACAAAGTGCACAAAGAGGGAAACGAGTTGTTGCCCAGCTCGGGGAACAAAGTAAACAATCGATTGCCCCGCTTATAGTGACAGCCGCCGGTCCGGATGCCCCCGAAATCATAGAAGCTGCGGCAGCACAGGGATTGACCGTAACGAGTGCCAGAGAACAAGCGGCCAACTTAGGTATTACTCTTCGTGAACTGTTAGGCCTTGATGAGGCGCCAGTGAAGGAGGTAGTACTTACATATGTGAAGAATGGGCCTCTCGTCGAGCCTGCGCAGGAAGAGGATCTACCTCCACAAATGAAAGGTCTCGCTGAAATGGTACAAGGGTTACATAAAAAATAAAAACGCCAAAGAATATATTTATGCGGAAGTTGGATATGAGCATCACTTCAAACAAGTACTCGTACAAATTCATCTGAGTGAATTGTTCCAGCTTTTCAATCTGCGCGAGCTCGACAAATCTATCATCGGTTGCTACGTTCGTAAGTGATTTATTTCTACCCCATCTCGTTCATATTGCCTACACAATATATATGTCCTAACTATATTGTTGTGTCCGCTATTATACATGCAGATTGAAGATTAAGGAATGCAGAGTAAGGAACATCCATGATGTTGGGTTCATTGACCCACACATCGTTAATGGATATACGTTACAGCATCACCCCACCGACGTGGAGGAAGACCTGTGGCAGTTTCTTACAAAGCAGGAACTCAAAAGTGATATTCTATTTCATTACCATTTTGGGTGAGTGTTTATGTCTTGAGCACATTCTCTTTGGTTTACTCCATGCATGGTATGTGGCCGGCTAATCGATGAGTTATGCATGACGTACTGTGCATGTATCGTGTCCGCAGGTTCCACTGGATTCTCGCTAGTAATTAAAGTTGACAAATCAGAATGTCTCATCCACGACTCTCCGAATATGGATCCGGCGCGTTGGGCCGACATGAGAAAAATGATTCAAAAGTAATTGTTTTCATTCATTTGCGCTCTATATCGATCGGCCTATTTCGTTCATTTCCTAATTAATTAGCTTCAAGTAATTAACTAATAACTCTCTTGTTCATTTAATTTTCTTTGCCTCGTAGGGTTTGGAGACGGTTCTCAGATACAAAGGTCGGTGAATTCAAAAAAGAGCTACATTTCATGCGGTCAAAGGCTAAGAATGGTGGCGATATTCAGCCACCGGGGACCAATCTATGTGGATACTATGTTTGTGAGATGATCCGGAGATACACCTCTGAGGGCGTTCCGAGTGATACCAATGCTCAGAGGAATAACCTCCGGATGATGCTTAGTCCAGAAGCTCGCTTCCGACCACTTCAAGAGGAACTAGCTGGATGGTTCAGGAGGGAAGTCCTCGACCCTAAAGGAGAACACCATTACGAGGACGTAGAACTATACATGCATTAAATTATGTATGGAAACTTGTTCAAACTTGTATATGGTCATCCGATGATATTGAATATATATTGTATATTCCTCTTGAATTCTTTTTGGTTCTAATTTCAAATTTGTTTGAAATTGTACATTCATATACATGTATGTAGTACCGTAGAATATGTGAAACTCCTTCAAAATTACAATAAAGCACAAAAGAAATAAAACAATACAAATTAAACAGAAAACAGGTTTAGGGGGGCAGGTTTAGGGGGGGCCTAAAACCCTAAACCTGCGGCGGCCTTTAGTCGCGGTCGGCTAGAAGAACCGCGACTAAAGGGCCTCCGCCCCGACGGTCGCCTGACGCCCATGTGGACGGGCCTTTAGTCGCGGTTCGTAAGCAACCGCGACTAAAGGGTGGGGGCTTTAGTCGCGCCTATTTGGTCGCGGTTGCGCAACCGCGACTAATGGCAGTTGCGAACCGCGACCAAAGGCTCTTTTTCCACCAGTACCGCAAGCGTCGCGATGTCGCCATCGAGATATAAAGGTGGGGAGACTTTATTGAAGAAGACGCAGCCAAAGACGGGGCCTGAGATCCATGAGAAATGAGTCGAAGTTGAGGTTACAATCACCGGAAAGAACTTGCCGGAACTAGCGATCAGGACACTCTGATGGATCCCGTAAGGGAGTACAAAGCCAACGACCTCACGACCTGCCGCATGCTTTCCATGACCAAATCCGGTTGCGGATTTTGGAAAACCGAGAGGATTAAGTGGGAGGTGGGGTCGAGACTTCAATTAGAGGGGATCCGGTCTTCTTCCTTGCTGCCTGCCTCCATCGCCGTGCACATGCACCGCGGAGAGGTGAGGTGGGGATCCGGGGATAGGCGATAGAAATTCTAGATGGGAGAGTGCGATCTGAGCGATGAAAATTTTGTCCATATATTTATGTCAGTTGATGTGTGAAGTCCATACGCTAGTACAAGTCCTAATTGTTGTATTTGTGCCATTATTGTCATGAAATTATATTAGACCCAGATCTCCAAGGTAAATTGCACGATCATGATGTCGGGCTACCTGTAGCCCGTCCTACATATCACTGCTCTCATGGGCAAATTATTATATCAAGATGAACAATTTTTAATGGGTATGACCAAAGAAATAGGATTTAACCAAAAATATAACACCATGAGAGACGGGCGTTCTACGCTGAATAATCTGACGAAGAATCAAATGTGCCATTCTGGCTTAGAGATCATCGACTTGTACATCGCCGGGTTATTTTTACGACCCAAAGTAATTTGATAATCTTGAAAGTGAATTTCCAGAGAAATCGTTTGCTATTATGATGGTGAGTCGTCCGCGGTTTACTTTGCTTAGCGCGTAAGAGACTAAATCATACTATGCCCTATTTAAACCCGCGCCTGGTACTATTCCATTCCATTCATCTGGGATCTTACCCACAGCACCGTCAATGGCGAATGCCACGAATCACGTCGACGCCGTGAGCGACCAGGCTGCACTCTCCGTGCGCCTCCTCGCCAGGCTCCGCAAAAACAAGAACCTGGCCTTCTCGCCGCTCTCGTTCCACGCCATGCTCTCCCTTCTCGCCGCCGGCGCCTCAGCCGCCGCGCGCGACCAAATCGTTTCCTTCCTGGGCCCGGCGGGCGCCGAGGCACACGCTGCGCTCGCCTCCAAGGTGGCCTCCAGAGTCCTCGCCGCGGCCGAGACCCGCTACGCCACGAGCGTCTGGGTGGAGGCATCGCTCCACCTCAGCCCGGCCTTCGCCGCCGCGGCCGCCATCACGTACAAGGCCGAGGTGAGGCCAGCTACCTTCAAGGACAGGCCCAAAAAAGCGGCCGCCGAGATCAACCAGTGGGTCGCGCGCAGCACCGGCGGCCTCGTCAAGGACATCCTGTCCAAGGCCAAGCCGCTGGATCCCTCCACGCGGCTCGTCCTCGCCAACACGGTACGGTTCCGCGGCAACTGGCAGGACGCCTTCTCCCAGGACCTCACCGCCGAGGGCACGTTCTACATCGACGCCGATCCAGGCCACGCCGTCCGCGTGCCCTTCATGACGGGCAGCTCCGACCACGAGCTGTTGCGGGTCGGTGTCCACCCCGGCTTCAAGGTCCTGTGCATGCCCTACCGCCGACGCTCATCCTCCTCGTTCGCCATGTACATCTACCTCCCGGACGCCCGCGACGGCCTGCCGGGCCTCGTGCGCGCGCTCGGCGCCAACCCGGCCAAGCTCCTGCACCGTTCGGTGGTGCCGGTGGAGGGGTTCACCGTGGGCAAGCTCAAGATTCCAAAGTTCGAGGTCTCCGTTAGGATGGAGGCCAGGCCGATCCTTGAGGGCCTCGGGCTGGACCTGCCGTTCCTCAGCTCCGCCGAGCCCTTCTCCGAGATGCTGGGTCCGCCGGCGCCACCTGTCGCCCTAGCGTCCATGGTCCACCAGTGCTTCCTCAGCGTCGACGAGAAAGGGACGGTGGCGGCTGCAGCCACGGTGGCAGATGATGAGGGGTGTGACTGGTCTGATGATCCTCGTGTCAACTTCGTCGCCGACCATCCCTTCCTCTTCTTTCTCATGGAGGAGTTCACTGGCGTTGTGCTCTTCGCAGGCCAAGTTGTCAACCCTTTACTCCATTGATCACTCCATTTATCCTCCTTCAAAGCCTACTATATCTTACCAGCCATCATGTGGAAATCAATCAATAGCATCATGTTCTCGTCGTCGGCAAAAACTGTGCAAGTGAAACAGTAATCCATATTAGAAAAATACGAATGTGCTGTCCTGAGGTGCCTCCTCACTCCTCAGGCAGGGTTCTTCTCCTACAGTCCTACACGTATAGGATACATATACTCTAACACCCTCCTTCAGTCTCAACTATAGAAAGATTGAGATTACGCTTACAATGATCATACAACTGAAAGTGGTTTAGTAAAAATATAAGCAACTTGATCCTTTAAAGAGATGAATCGAATCTATAGTAACTTTTGAGAAACACGTTCATGGGGATAAAGTGGAAGTCAACTTTAATATGCTTCGTCCTTACATGAAAGACTGGTTTCGGTGAATGTTTCACCAATGTGTCACACCATAACACTGGAGGCTTGATTGGAGTAACACCAAGTTCTTGCAAATTATGCTACACCACGCCGCCTAAACCGAACTCTGTCTATCCTCACTCGAAAAACATATTTACAAACTCTCGATTCAATCGGACCAATAAACAGATAAGTACTTCCTCTATTTCGAATCAAGAGATGTTTTGTTTATGGCGTGTGCTCCGGTACAACCCCCCCCCCCCCCAAAATTAGTTTTGGCTCAAAAGCCCACCAAACCCATATCCAAGCCCGTATGACGCCCATATGTGAACTCGTATATGACCGTCTCTATACCGTATGCGTCTTCCTCCTTCCTCCCACGATCGTGATCGATCTCCCACGTTCGAACTCGACGAGCCGGCTGCCGCCGTCCCGTCGCACGATCTCGGACGCCACGATCACCTCCTCACCGCCGCACTCCTCCGCCACGGGGCTCCTCCGTCGCTTCTCCACGATCTCCTCTTCACCGGCATCTCCCCGGAGCTCGACGAGCCGCCGTCGGCGCCGCACTCCGTCACCATAGACCTCCTCCACCAGGGCATATCTTCCCGACGATCTCGGCACTCCCATCTCCACGATCCTCAGGGCCTACTCGACGAGACGCCTCTGCTGCACGCCGTCGCGTCGAGCTCCGTCTCTCCGGCGAGCCGATCTTCCGCTGGGTAAGTTTGAATCTCTGCCGCCGGACATGTCCGGCGTCTCATTTAGCGTGTCCGGCGCTGGGAAGACAGTCCGGCCCACACGAACCGGACGAGTCCGGCCTTCGGCGGACGAGGCCGGGGTATTTCTTCCAGACTGTCCGCTGTCCGTGTCCGTGTACTAAATATGAAATAGTGATTTGCATTGCGTTATTGTTTAGAATTTTGCATTAATTCTTTATTGCGTGCGGGTTTTGTGTAGTTTTTGGAGAAATGGGGGACTATAGCTCAACTTGGAGTGACGGGGATGACGGATATACGGGCGATGATGATTCTACTTCGGAGAATAGTTCCAAATCCAGGATCTATGAAAATATACCTCCTTTTGGGGAGAACCTTCCATCATCGGCCTCCTCAGAAAACATGAGTGAAGTATGTTGATTATTTTTTAATGGCTACCAATGAATGGAAGCAATGAAGTGACATGTTACATTCTTTGTTTTTGGCTGTGTAGGTGCTATACGGTGGTCACGAGGAGGATGAGTATTCAGACATGGAGGTTGGGTTTGATGAATATAGCGTGGAGGTAGGACTGCATCACGAGGAATCAAGCTCTGAAAATAAGAGCGAAGTAAGTATATAGTTTTAGTATGGCAAACCGTCAATGTTACCGTTGGAACGACAACTTTTATGACTTATTTTCCCTTCATGTGTAGGTGATATCTGGTGCTGACAATGGGCGTGAACATCACAGTCAAGCAGACCCAGATATTGTGAGTAATGAATATAAGATGCACTCTATGGAAGAGCACTGTAAAATACTGGACATGACATTTTCTTCCGAACCGGCGGCTTTTGTGTGGTACAACAGCTATGCGAGAGAGCATGGCTTCAGCATCCGGAAGGACATTTTGAAGAGGGCAAAGCGAGGGAAACGTGGTAAGGGAGAAATACGGTTAAGGCGGTATGTCTGTTCCAGGGCAGGGAAACGTCAGGAAAAGCTTTTAACGCTGGAAGGCCGCAGTCGTAGGCTACGACCCGAGACTCGTTGTAACTGCAATGCCAATCTCACCGTGAAGCGTGACCTATCGAGAGGAGTATGGGTTGTCAAAAGTTTTTACGGCAATCACAGACATAAACCAGCTAGACCGGACGAAGTACCATTTCTTCGATCGCACAGAAAGATTAAGCCGTACCAGGAGAGCTGAGATACTATCTTTGGGAGCAAGTGGGATGAGAAAGTACATGATTATGAAACACTTTCTCAGAAGACATGGCTACGGTGGTGTAGGCTTCGTAAGGCGAGATCTGTACAACCTATGTTGCGGGGAGAAGAGGAAGCTTATTGCGAAGGGTGATGCTGCCACAGCACTTGGTATTATGGCCGCGAGGAAGAAGAGTGATCCTGAATTTTTTTTTGATTACCAAGTAGATGATGAAGGACGGTTGAAAAGCATGTTCTGGTGTGATTCTCAGTCACGGCAGGACTATCAGGATTTTGGCGACGTTGTGGTGTTTGATAGCACGTACAAGATGAACCGGTATGCTATGCCATTTATTCCTTTTGTAGGCCTGAACAATCATCGTAAGACTACGGTGTTTGCATGCGCTCTCGTGTCAGACGAGACAGAAGATACATATGCTTGGCTGCTTCGGACATTCTTGATTGCAATGTGTCAGAAGAAGCCCAAAGGTCTTATTACTGATGGGGACGCCGCGATGATATTAGCTATTCAGAATGTCCTTCCAGACGTGTGGCACCGTCTATGTACTTGGCACATAGAGAAAAACATGAAGAGACACCTTGGTCATAAGTCGCTAAAGGAATTTCGGCCATTCTTATACTACGCCACTTCAGAAGCCATTTTTGAGGAAAGATGGAGCGCGTTTCGTCGCAAGTGGGAGACAGATAGTACCGAAGAATGGCTCAAAAGGATGTACAATAAGAAGAGAATTTGGGCTGCCGCGTATCCGACCGGTGGATATTTCCTTGGTATGAAAAGCAATCAGAGAAGTGAGAGTTTGAACTCATGCCTTCACCTTCACCTGGATTATGGTATGACCCTAGTTGACTTGATAATGCATTACGAGAATGCCATTGTTCGCATCCGTGAGAGCGAGGCCGAAGATGACTGCATCTGTTCCCAGAGTTTACCGGTGGCGATTCATTGAATCCAAAGAGATAGAGGTTGCTCTTGCCCATGCCTTCAGTCCAGCCAACTTCTACATCTTGCAGCAGGATGTGAAGAAGCTTGGTGACCTCGAGATTTTTGAGGAATACGTGGGAACAGGGGGCTCTAAACAGTTTATGGTCAAATGGAGGAATAGCGGCGGATACTCGTTTATCGTGGAGTATAGCCCTAATCAGCCGAAAGAGTTAATACGGTACAGCTGCCGAAGAATGAATCGTAAGGGGCTTCCATGCAAGCATATCCTATATGTATTGAAGCACCTGAAATTTTCCGAAATACCGGACTGTTGTGTTCTTCGGCGATTCTCCAAAATGGCAAGAAATGGATTGCCGAGCACGGCGCGAAGCGATCTTTTCGCGTACGGTTACTCGGGGCCGGGGAAGCGAAAAAGATACAACGACATGGAAACAGTATCGGCGGAAGCTATGGATGCGGTAGTAGATGATCCAGCAATGTATAATGAGTTCATGGCATATATGAAGGGCTTAGTAGCAAGAAAATATGCGAAAAAGAATGGACATGATGGTCACACAGCCTTCGCTGAAGAAGACGCATATGATTTTCAAGGCAATGCAGTTCCGGTTGGTGATCCCAATAAGGTTGCCACGAGAGGAGCACCTAAGCAAAACACAAAATCTGCACAAGAGGTAAATCACCCCGTGACGAAAAATGGTAGACCACTAGCGTTCGACGAGCGTAAGACCCGGAATCGGGGGTGCACCGCCTGTGGTGTCATCGGTCATAACAAACGGAACAAAAAGTTGTGCAAAAAACATCCGGAGTAAGTCTTCTTACATATTTTTCTTAGCTAGGCCGATTAATTAAATCTATGTTAAACGAGTACTAAATAATTTCGTTTTGTAATGCGGGTATATGGAAAAAGAAAACAAGTAGAAGTGCATCTTCACTAGCGAAATTACAAAATTAAAGCTTTACCTTGAAGATTATGTATTTACTTCGCCTTAATTGTAATTGACCGAAACCATTTGTGATTCTATACCATTTTTCATTTTCATGTACTTCCATTCATTGTTATTTATTATATAAATTTTACTTTCGATGTGTTTCCACAACAAAGAAACGTCAAAGAAAATACCACAACGGACCAGTCCGGCGAACGGAGAGGGAAAGTCCGGCGATTCCCCGGACAGACCGGGCTGTCCTCGTTCAAGTCCGGCCTGGTCTGCGGACAGGCTGGTGAAACCGCCGGACAGGCCGGGTAGCGTGCTGTTAAGTTCCAGGGGCTACAGGAACTGCCCGGACAAGTCACCGGCCTGTCTGGCAAATTGTGATGTCTGTCCGTCCGGGCGCCGGACAGAGCCGCCGGAATCGACCGGCCAGACCGGCGGATATGGTTTTAAGTTACAGAATCGGCCGGACATGTCACCGGACTGAGCTTGTTTGGCCGGCTTGGTCAGGAGGCTAGCTTCGGCGATTTGCCGGCCTGTCCGTCCATTGCGGCCGGCCTGTCCGGCTTATGTAAGGAACAAGCTATTTTCCTTACCGGACTGTCCGGCCATTATGCCCGGACTGTCCGGCTGAAGATTTACTGATGAAGGAGTCAGTGTAAACAAGCAAACTTATTGTCAACGAAATTCACATATGAAATTCAGGAAGTATCACAAGCATTAAACACACATAGTCTTACAACACAGTACCTAACGGAACGCAACATGGCATCCAACACACATAGTCTTACACATGAAATCCATCAAACATAGTCTTTACACATACGTAATGGATAAACAAGTTTCACATGCCAATAATAATCAAAGATTGAGCGAGACATGCAACTTTGTCATTACATACCGAAACTATCATTCTACTTGCTTCAACTATGACGGGCCTCGCCTTCATTTCCGTCGGGCTCATCTCCATCTCCATCGCTTGAATCATTGTCAAAGTACTCCGCATAGCGTTTGGTGGGAAATGTATACCCGGGAGAAGCGGTGCTTGATGATGCAACCACTTCATCATCACTAGCCTGTCCACCAAGTTCACGCACTTGAGCTTTGTACTTGTTGATTTTCACACGATCAACTCGATTTGAGTTTGGCTATCTCGTCGGCATTGGATTTGCAAATCCCAAAGAGCAATTTTTGAGTCTTTGCCATGAATTTCTCAAACTTGGAAGGCATGGTACAACGATCACGAGAAGGACCAGCTTGCTTTTTCTTGGAGGGTCGAGCAGCGGCGGCTGTCTCACCAGTGCCATCTGTTTGAGGAGTCCACATTTTGTGCTTGCAATCCTTGAAGATCTTCTGCTGAAACTTCGCATCAATGAGCACTTGGATGTATGGTGCATATGGGAAGGTCCTATCTTGCAAATAAGAGGCAAGGCGGATTTGTTCGTAAAGAAAATCCGCCAAATCAAACCTCTCGGTACCATTAGTGTGCATCCGAACCAATAGGTCTATGGCAAAGTTCCTCACCTTCTCCCTATCACCAATCTTAGGAACTAGCGCCATGTTGATGACCTTGTGCATGAAAGGATACGGTGCCACAAGTAGAGATGTGCTCTGTGCATTGTCTACGGTAACATTAGCATTCGCACGACGAAGAGGGGCAAGAGCAACACCGGTCATTGAATCACATGTGTCCGATCTGGCATGGATCTTATAGAGATTTTCACCCGTATGAATATTGAGTAGGCGGGCAAACTCTTCGATGGTGACACTCAACTGCGTCCCTTCGGTACTCCATACAAGTGACCTGTCATCATCCGGAACAAACCGACACGAGGCATAGAATTGCATTACAGCTTCTTCACTCCAGTCTCGAGAAAGAGTCAAAATGCCACGCAGCCCCATAGCATCAATTATCTCCACACACCCCGGGAAGCTTGCACCGTTGCTATCAATGAACTCCATGTTGACTGATTTCGAGGAAGGATAGCATGCTTCGAATTATGCTTTCATAGATATCTTGGTGCACACGAGACAAAAACCTTGGATCGGTAGCATTCTTTCTTTGCGCAAAATAATCAGCTTTCCTTGCAAGAATGTAATCCTTCCTCGACATTTTCTTGTAGTCTTGCAACTTGTAGTTTTTGGGGTGTTTTGGCCTTCTTTTCTCCATGACTAGGCCAGTACGCATGGGCAATCCACGAGCAGGAGCAGGAGCACGAGTCTGAACAGGAGCACGAGCACGAGAACCAGCCGGCTTCTTAGTTGTTGTGTTGCGGCTGGAATACCGACGTTTCTGAACTGCCTCAAGATGAACAGGATCCTCATCATCATCCTCATCCTCATCCTCTTGCTCTTCCTCTTCCTCTTCCTCACTTCCACCGTCATCCACGTCCTTACTGACATCCTCATCCTCTTCCGAACTCTCAACCTCAACATCTTCGTCAATTGTACCACTTCCACTTTGTCCTTCATCACCAATAACCGGACGCTTGCGGGGTCGACCTCTTTCTTCACTATCCGAGCTGTCACCACGACGAGTATCTACATTTCAACAAAAGTCTAAATGTAAGGCAGTAAATATGATACAACATATAGTATAGTGCATAGTAAAAGAGTTAAGTTTGTTTGTCCGGCCAAGGCGCCGGACAGGCCGCAAGAGCTGCCCGGACAGGCCGGCAATGGTAGATTAAATCCCCTGGAAAAGGCCGGACATGTCGCCGGACTGGCCGGCAATCGAGCTTATTTGTCCGGCCAAGGCGCCGGACAGGCCGCAAGAGCCGGCCGGACAGGCTGGCCATGGTAGATTTCAGCCCCTGGAACAGGCCGGACATGTCGCCGGACTGGCCGGCAATTGAGCTTGTGTGTCCGGCCAAGGCGCCGGACAGGCCACAATAATCGCCCGGACAGGCCGGTCGGATGGTTTTAAGTTATGTAAACTAACAAGTGATGAATAATGTCGGCCAAATTAGAAATGTACCCTAACTAGTGATGAATAATTTTTCAAGCTAACAACGAGGCCTTGATGCAAATGACATTGACGGTGGGATAGATGATGATCTTTGCTACCAAGTAAACTAAGCTAGGCCGAGTGTTAATTTTTCAAGTTATTGACTATCAATTTTTGAAGTTACTTAGTGGGCATGACATGGCAAAGACGAAAAAAGTACCCAACAAGGTGTTCCATCACAAAAATATGCTGCAATATGTTCCGATAACTAGAAACAGCGGTGGTGAATGGAATGGGTGGGAGGAGGTTGGAGGATGGGAGGAGACCACGTGCAAATGAGTAGTAAGGAGATGAAAAACTCAGGCACCATACCTCTGGGGCCAACATTCTTCGTCCTCGCCATGTCCTACTCCCCGCGCCGCCGGCCTTGACTCGGGCAGGATGCAAAATGATTGGTGGAGGAGTAGATCGGGGGTGGATCTTCGATTTCGGCGGAGAGAAACGGCCGGGGGTGAATGGAATGGGTGGTAGGAGGTCGGGGGATGGGAGGAGACCGGCGGTTGTTAGGTTTCGGCGGAGGCGCCTCTTGGTGGAATATGGAGACGACGGATGGGGAAGATGGAGTTGGCGTTGATGTAGTGGGCCGGCCCGTCATACAGGGACCGGACAGGCCGGCACAGTGGGACATCAAGTCCGGCCCCCGCGACGGTGTCTGGACTGGGCCGCAAACCAATAGTTCGAGCGGGCCGGCCCGTTTTACCAGCCCGGACACACCGGCACATACTCAGCCGGACTGTCCGGCGCATTATTTTATGTAAAAAAATTATAAAGAAGAAAGTCCACTTTTAATCCTCCAACTTTGCTGAAAGTTCACATTTAGTCCTAAAAGTTTTATGTGGTTCAAATTAGACCTTGAACTTTCATAATTGTTCAATAGGATAGTTTTTGCAATAAAATTATCTAAAAACTCTTGCTTGAATTATTTAAAAATGAATCCTATACTCAACATGATTATCTCTCTTGCTGAGGTGCTGCTATTTTATAAGATACTATTTATTTGGGTCACTAAGAAAATTCCTTGTGAGACAAAATAGAAATGGAATATTGGTTTCACTCTATTCACCCAATGGTATTTAGTCCTTAAGTATATATGGCTTGGTTTATACTTGTGATCAATGATACACAAGTTAGGAAACAATATTTTATGTGAATTGGATCCTATGTGAAAGGGTTTAGGAATTTGATGATGCTTCACTAATTGAAGTATAAAATATGCACGAGGCATGGCAGGGTTCTACTTATGATCCAAAGTAATACTTAGATTGGAATTCAAATGTGGCCTAGGTTTTAGTAGTGATCACCAAGGTGAATACCATAGCAGTACTACTCTACACAAGACATGAGAATTCAAAGGGTTTACATCTACATCAGGGCATGTTAGACCCATGTTGACCCTAAAACCCTTGTTTCGGCGTCTCCCCACCATGGGATCACCATGAATCAGACAACCAACCTAGAAACCCCTGGTTACAAATGGTGGGCCACCCCACCATGCACTAGTGTGCCAAATATTTGCCCCATCCATGGTGGTTACATCTACATCAGGGCATGTTGGACCCATGTTGACCCTAAAACCCTTGTTTCGGCGTCTCCCCACCATGGGATCACCATGAATCGGACAACCAACCTAGAAAACCATGGTTACAAAAGGTGGGCCACCCCACCATGCACAAGTGTGCCAAATATTTGCCCCATCCATGGTGGTTACATCTACATCGAGGCATGTTGGACCCATGTTGACCCTAAAACCCTTGTTTCGGCGTCTCCCCACCATGGGATCACCATGAATCAGACAACCAACCTAGAAACCCCTGGTTACAAATGGTGGGCCACCCCACCATGCACTAGTGTGCCAAATATTTTCCCCATCCATGGTGGTTACATCTACATCAGGGCATGTTAGACCCATGTTGACCCTAAAACCCTTGTTTCGGCGTCTCCCCACCATGGGATCACCATGAATCAGACAACCAACCTAGAAACCCCTGGTTACAAATGGTGGGCCACCCCACCATGCACTAGTGTGCCAAATATTTGCCCCATCCATGGTGGTTACATCTACATCAGGGCATGTTAGACCCATGTTGACCCTAAAACCCTTGTTTCGGCGTCTCCCCACCATGGGATCACCATGAATCAGACAACCAACCTAGAAACCCCTGGTTACAAATGGTGGGCCACCCCACCATGCACTAGTGTGCCAAATATTTTCCCCATCCATGGTGGTTACATCTACATCAGGGCATGTTGGACCCATGTTGACCCTAAAACCCTTGTTTCGGCGTCTCCCCACCATGGGATCACCATGAATCAGACAACCAACCTAGAAAACCATGGTTACAAATGGTGGGCCACCCCACCATGCACAAGTGTGCCAAATATTTGCCCCATCCATGGTGGTTACATCTACATCAGGGCATGTTAGACCCATGTTGACCCTAAAACCCTTGTTTCGGCGTCTCCCCACCATGGGATCACCATGAATCAGACAACCAACCTAGAAAACCATGGTTACAAAAGGTGGGCCACCCCACCATGCACAAGTGTGCCAAATATTTGCCCCATCCATGGTGGTTACATCTACATCAGGGCATGTTGGACCCATGTTGACCCTAAAACCCTTGTTTCGGCGTCTCCCCACCATGGGATCACCATGAATCAGACAACCAACCTAGAAACCCCTGGTTACAAATGGTGGGCCACCCCACCATGCACTAGTGTGCCAAATATTTTCCCCATCCATGGTGGTTACATCTACATCAGGGCATGTTGGACCCATGTTGACCCTAAAACCCTTGTTTCGGCGTCTCCCCACCATGGGATCACCATGAATCAGACAACCAACCTAGAAAACCATGGTTACAAATGGTGGGCCACCCCACCATGCACAAGTGTGCCAAATATTTTCCCCATCCATGGTGGTTACATCTACATCAGGGCATGTTAGACCCATGTTGACCCTAAAACCCTTGTTTCGGCGTCTCCCCACCATGGGATCACCATGAATCAGACAACCAACCTAGAAACCCCTGGTTACAAATGGTGGGCCACCCCACCATGCACAAGTGTGCCAAATATTTGCCCCATCCATGGTGGTTACATCTACATCAGGGCATGTTGGACCCATGTTGACCCTAAAACCCTTGTTTCGGCGTCTCCCCACCATGGGATCACCATGAATCAGACAACCAACCTAGAAAACCATGGTTACAAATGGTGGGCCACCCCACCATGCACAAGTGTGCCAAATATTTTCCCCATCCATGGTGGTTACATCTACATCAGGGCATGTTGGACCCATGTTGACCCTAAAACCCTTGTTTCGGCGTCTCCCCACCATGGGATCACCATGAATCAGACAACCAACCTAGAAAACCATGGTTACAAATGGTGGGCCACCCCACCATGCACAAGTGTGCCAAATATTTGCCCCATCCATGGTGGTTACATCTACATCAGGGCATGTTAGACCCATGTTGACCCTAAAACCCTTGTTTCGGCGTCTCCCCACCATGGGATCACCATGAATCAGACAACCAACCTAGAAAACCATGGTTACAAATGGTGGGCCACCCCACCATGCACAAGTGTGCCAAATATTTTCCCCATCCATGGTGGTTACATCTACATCAGGGCATGTTAGACCCATGTTGACCCTAAAACCCTTGTTTCGCGTCTCCCCACCATGGGATCACCATGAATCGGACAACCAACCTAGAAACCCCTGGTTACAAATGGTGGGCCACCCCACCATGCACTAGTGTGCCAAATATTTGCCCCATCCATGGTGGTTACATCTACATCAGGGCATGTTAGACCCATGTTGACCCTAAAACCCTTGTTTCGGCGTCTCCCCACCATGGGATCACCATGAATCAGACAACCAACCTAGAAAACCATGGTTACAAAAGGTGGGCCACCCCACCATGCACAAGTGTGCCAAATATTTGCCCCATCCATGGTGGTTACATCTACATCAGGGCATGTTGGACCCATGTTGACCCTAAAACCCTTGTTTCGGCGTCTCCCCACCATGGGATCACCATGAATCAGACAACCAACCTAGAAAACCATGGTTACAAATGGTGGGCCACCCCACCATGCACAAGTGTGCCAAATATTTGCCCCATCCATGGTGGTTACATCTACATCAGGGCATGTTAGACCCATGTTGACCCTAAAACCCTTGTTTCGGCGTCTCCCCACCATGGGATCACCATGAATCGGACAACCAACCTAGAAACCCCTGGTTACAAATGGTGGGCCACCCCACCATGCACTAGTGTGCCAAATATTTGCCCCATCCATGGTGGTTACATCTACATCAGGGCATGTTGGACCCATGTTGACCCTAAAACCCTTGTTTCGGCGTCTCCCCACCATGGGATCACCATGAATCAGACAACCAACCTAGAAACCCCTGGTTACAAATGGTGGGCCACCCCACCATGCACTAGTGTGCAAAATATTTGCCCCATCCATGGTGGTTACATCTACATCAGGGCATGTTGGACCCATGTTGACCCTAAAACCCTTGTTTCGGCGTCTCCCCACCATGGGATCACCATGAATCGGACAACCAACCTAGAAAACCATGGTTACAAAAGGTGGGCCACCCCACCATGCACAAGTGTGCCAAATATTTGCCCCATCCATGGTGGTTACATCTACATCAGGGCATGTTGGACCCATGTTGACCCTAAAACCCTTGTTTCGGCGTCTCCCCACCATGGGATCACCATGAATCAGACAACCAACCTAGAAACCCCTGGTTACAAATGGTGGGCCACCCCACCATGCACTAGTGTGCCAAATATTTGCCCCATCCATGGTGGTTACATCTACATCAGGGCATGTTGGACCCATGTTGACCCTAAAACCCTTGTTTCGGCGTCTCCCCACCATGGGATCACCATGAATCAGACAACCAACCTAGAAACCCCTGGTTACAAATGGTGGGCCACCCCACCATGCACTAGTGTGCCAAATATTTTCCCCATCCATGGTGGTTACATCTACATCAGGGCATGTTGGACCCATGTTGACCCTAAAACCCTTGTTTCGGCGTCTCCCACCATGGGATCACCATGAATCAGACAACCAACCTAGAAAACCATGGTTACAAATGGTGGGCCACCCTACCATGCACAAGTGTGCCAAATATTTGCCCCATCCATGGTGGTTACATCTACATCAGGGCATGTTAGACCCATGTTGACCCTAAAACCCTTGTTTCGGCGTCTCCCCACCATGGGATCACCATGAATCAGACAACCAACCTAGAAAACCATGGTTACAAATGGTGGGCCACCCCACCATGCACAAGTGTGCCAAATATTTTCCCCATCCATGGTGGTTACATCTACATCAGGGCATGTTAGACCCATGTTGACCCTAAAACCTTTGTTTCGAGCGGAGGCGGCGGCGAACTTGGATTGGAGCCATATATGGCACACTTGCATGGTGGCATGTCGCACACATGTTTCGTAGGGTCTTCCCATTTTTGTGTGCTTTCCAAGGTCACCCCATGGTGCGAAGGAGTCGAAACCGGGGTTTTTGGGGTTAAAACGGTATTGCATGAAAACCCTAGTTTGGACCACATCCTTCACGCGATCAGCACTGAATTTTGTCAACTTTATGGTATATTGACTTGTTTATTATGTTTTGGCTGATTTAAAAAAAGTCGAAAAAATCATCTTTTTAGAAATGGTTCTATTAGGCCTACCTATGGGACCGATTTCTGAGAAGTTGATTTTTTTGAATTTCTTCAAATGGACCAATCTTGTTTCTCCTAGTAAAAATAGATATATTTCACATGATTCAACAAAAAAAATTATAAAATATGTTACAAATATGAATGAAAATAATTTGGTAATTTAAACTTATCCGGACGAGTCCAGTTGTCCGTAAGCCGGACTGTCCGGCCTCTTTTTTTTGCACTCCGGGCCGGCCCAATCGCGAATTGGCAGGGCCTTCATCGCCGGACAAGGTATGGTATTTGGCCGGACTGTCCGGCGTAAGCATCTGTTGCAACTACCCCTATTTACGTGGGACAAAACCGCTCCATCCGAGACATGCTCGCCCTATATATATACGCCCCACCTCCACGACGCAACAAATCAACTACTCGTCACCGCGACACCGCCGCCATCGACAAAAAGTCTTCCGGTCGTCGCCTTGCTTCGAAGCGAGGTGCATGACCCGCCGTGGCGAGCCACTCCGACGAGTGCCATCGAAACCACCCACGTCGCGTCCAAGTTCTGCACCATCTACAACTTGGAAGCATCCTACAAGGTATTACACATCAACCCTAAGGTTCATCAATGTGGCAAGTAGATTAATGGTAGGGTTCTGCAATAGTACAAGTTCTTCAATCCTTTGCGTATGTAGATCATAGTAATCTGTAAACAATGGCGAAAATAGGGTATTAGGGTTCAGACTAGGGTTCATCAATGTCATACGGATCTACCGGACAGTCCGGGTTTGCACGACCAGCCTGACCGTTGCTCACCACGACGGCCAGTCCGTTGAGCTCCCGACAGGGCTGTCCGTTCCCCTACACGCCAGCCCGGTCCCTCAATCTCGCCGGCAAGTCCGGCGCGTGTGCCGGACAGTCCGGCATGTTTAAGACGGCATGTCCGTTGCTGTTTCGGCCTGTCCGGAGCTCTAGCCGGCATGTCCGGCAATGGCGTTGTATTACCAATCCTGCCTTAGTTAATTAGTCTAAGATATTATTCTATTGAGACAGTATTACTTATATTTCCATGTCTTCAGTACTTAAAATTCATGAATCACTTGGGATGCTTATATTTAATTGTACACCGCTCCCGCATCAGCTTGTTCTAGTCCCATAATTTTTCTAATTGCTAAATAATCATGTATGTTATCTACGGGATGGAAGAAGTTGACGAAGTTCCTTGCTCGGTTGAAAAATGGTGCAACTTTGTTGATATGTTGTCAAACGAACAACGAGGTGCACTTTTTGGATCCGGTGTACATTGTATGCTCGAAATGCCAAGGATAAGGATGCGGCGATCAGTGCTGAAGTTTCTAGTGCAAGCTTTTGATCTTACAACAAGTACATTTGGGTTAAATGAGGGAAAGGACCATATTTCTCTAGGAGGCAAAGAAATCTACGCATTATTTGGTTTAGAAGACAAAGGTTTAAACGCTGTGGCCATAATTGCTCAAGAAGGCAAAGAAGCGCAGGGACGGATACCACCTGAGTGGCTCGATCCGTCAACAGAGAATCTCTTAATAGATGATTTAATATTGGATGTTGAGCTTCGTGGTGCCTCGGATGACGATTTTGTACGCAAGGCCATGATGGTGCTTCTCGCCACAGTAATTGCACCGTACTCTAATAAGGTAATTTCGAAGCCGATGTATGCATTGGTAGAAGACCTCGATCGAGCTAGGAAGATAAACTGGAACTCATTCACTCTGGAGTACACCTTGGAGGGCATAAGGCGGTGTAAAGGTGGACGCGTAATGAGGCAGATGGCCAAAAGGAAACATGGCGGCATTACAGGTAAACCGTAATATTTCTTAGTCGGGTAATATTTAACTGCAGCTTTTTGGTCACAAGCTGTTTCTTACTCATTCTTAACATCTTTTCTTCTGCAGTACATGTATTGGGAGAAGGTGCAACCTCCTGGTGCACCAGCCTTTAACCCATTGGTATGTATGTACCCATTGATGAAGAACTGGACCGAAGTAGAAGGGAAGAAGAGAGACGCCTCCGACGCGCAATATGGCCGTGGGAAGGGAAATGTAAACAATTTTTTCTTGTTCATATTTGTTTCAGCAGCTCATATTTAACAACAATAAATAATTTGATGTTGTAACATGCAGATTGACAACGATATTACTCGCGGAGCATAGACTCTCAAAAATAAACACATCAAATAGTGTTGGGAGAAAAACATCTGTTTCAAGGAAGGCCACAAAAACTCCTGCGAAAAGCCCCCCTTACATGGAGCAACTTTTGGAAAGGGTTAATCGCATGGCTGGGGAGCTTACTCTTGTCCGTAAGCAGATTGCAACTATAGCAGACTTATGCGCAGAGGTAAAAACGTGGCGAGTTTAATTATGCACGCATCATTCATTTTGGACCTGCCATGACACATTTTTTTTTCGATTGCAGAGAGTTATTGCAAAGTTAAATCAGGAGGGGATCATTTATAGACGTGAGAACAAAGGCACGTCCGAAGGGGACAAGGAAAGCGAGAGCAGCCGGAAGGGAGTTTATCCATCAAAGTACTTCACATCGGTTCGGAAGGACGAGGATGCCGACGACGAGGATGTTGACGAGGACGAGCTAGACAATGCAAATGGCAGCACACCCGCACCACCTGTTGCACGCAAATTAATGACCGATGATCCTCAACCATCCGTACTCGTTTAATTGCAGCAAGGGTGACAAAAAAGATCCTATCGAAATTACAAATGATGTTCCCGCTCGATCGTCATCCTCATTATCGTCTTCAGCATTTGTATCTGCAAAGCCAAATGAACCTCAGAAGCGGAAGCGCATGCCATCCGCAAAGGTCCGGTCCCCTTACTTGTCCGAAAAAATGGCAAACAAGCGTCAATTCCGAGATGACAAAAATTTCGAGGGTAAGTTTGTTCGTCTCACATGCAAATTTCTTAACGACCTTTGCATATCACTAACCGCAGTTCACCCGTTACTTGTTCGTTGCAGGTAACTTCCATTCACTAGATGCACTACTTGAGGTAAATGATTTGACTGAAGATCACGTCGAAGCTGCCGTGTCACTTGTAAAAGAACTATCAAAGTGCTCCCGACGCCGCAACAAAAAAGTTTACAGTTCTGAAGGACTCGTGCTGACTGCCCACCATGTTGCACCTATTATAACCCATGACTGGTTGATGGGCGATGTAAAAACAATTTTTTTATCCCTGTTGTATTACATAATAACTTTCTTGATTGAAGGGCTAATTAGTTGTGTGTACCAATAAATTTTGCAGGTCATCAATGCTTATGTGCGACACTTGTCTCGTCGTGTTCCAGATGATCGTGTCCTGTCCACCACATGGAGGTCGACGCATCTCATAGAAGGGAGGACGAGGGGTAGAGATGTTTTTCCACCCGGCCACCACCGGATCGAAATAGAGAAGAATCGAGCCATTCACGGATGCATGGACGAGTATTTCCATAAACCGAAGGTACGAGCACATGCAATGCAATGCAATGGTGTACACAATTCATTCAGTGTATATTGAAACATACTTACATATTTTTATTGCAGTACTATCTCGCTGTAAACGTTAATGGCAATCATTGGGTCACCGTCGTGATGCATGTACCCAAGAAGGAATTTCAAGTATTAGATTCCCTCTATGTTCTTCGCGAGTTACATACATATCATTGAAGCATTGGTATGTTTTCATACTACTTTACTCTGTCATAAGTATTTTGTTAAAATATTAATCATTACTTACTTAATCTTAACTACTCGTTTTACTTCGGAGAACCGAACTTGCTTATGACATAGCAAAAGCAGATCATGGTTTTCCCGATCCTTCAAACTGGCCTATAAAACAATACAAAATGCCAAGACAAAAGGATGGGTGAGTACATGGTGCAACTAATTTTCATCTATATTATTAATATACAATGCAATGTTACTTACTGTTTTTTGCTTGTCTTGTATTATGACAGAAACTCATGTGGACTTTGGGTCCTAAAATGTATGGAAGAATGGGATGGAGATGAATTTAGAACCACTATTACACAGGTAGGTAAAACAAAATTCTACTTACATGATGAACTAGCAGCACATGTCATAACATGTTCTCTTAATTTATTTTTGCAGACACTCGTTGACTCTACCAGAGAAGTTATGGTCGGTGAAATAATTTTTTCACCTAGTAACGAGCTGGATAGGGTCAAAGATAAACTACTCAACCCCAATGGCGAGGAAGATGATGCTTAGGTCCAAGGTCTAGTGGATATGGTCGGGTTTTCGTCCCGTAGAAGGTTTCCGGCGGTGTTCAAGACTTTGTTCATTTTATATTCTATTTGCTGTGTAATGACTTGGAAACTATACTTTACAATACCTATTTGCGTCATATGGAATACCATACTTTGTGGAATATGTATGCAATCATCAAGTGCCGGATAGTCTCACTATTGACCGTGGACATCACTATAATCTTTATTGCGCAGAATTTGTTGTCAAACTTTTGCAAACAATCCGTTAACACCTTTGCGGATGATAATAACTTGGTATGAAAAGCTTTATCTCCAAATACTTCAGGTGCAGGAATTTACCCAAAATCAATTGTGTATTGACTTTCTGAAAAATAATACCCAAAGATTAGGACTTATTAATAGCTTAGGTCAACAAATTACTGAACTGGTACAAAAGGGATAACACTAGCCTCATAAAGTGACTTCACAAAAAGCGTTTCAACATTTGGCGCAATGGATAAAAGTTTGGTACTTGTCATCTGCATTTTTCTTGGTGGTGTTAATTCATTGCCGGACAGACCGGCTAAGGATCACGGTCAGGCCGACAGAGGCTGCTGCCTGTAAGTCTTCTCCCGGACATGCTGGTGGCCGTGGCCGGCCAGACCGGAATGCAGTGCCAAAAGCCTTCGTATATTCGTTAATTATTGTCCGGCCTGGCCGGTTCTCTACGCCGGCCAGGCCGACAAAAGCTGCGTACAAAAATTCCTTGACCGGACAGGCTGGCCCGTCTGGCCAGACAGGCCGATAGAATTGGCAAATGCCTCTGGAAATTTGATGTTCCTCCGGAACAACATTACCGGTCTGTCTGGGTGTATATGCCGGACAGTCCGACCGGTCGATCACGTAAACCGCGCCCCGGACAGTCCGTCCCCTATGAACTGGATGTCCGCCGTATCCGGACTGTCCGGCCAGGTCCTGGCCGGACAGTCCGGCTAGGTCCTGACCGGACTGTCCGGTGTCTCCGATCTGCCATGGCCGGCCGGCGCCCACCACGATGGTGCACAGCCCACGATGATCCGCCAAACTCGCCGTGGGCCCACAACTGTGCCGTACTTGTATCTCGTATAATTGACTGATTGAATTGGGCTATACGAATTTTGTACGGTGCCACGTATCGGTATTTTATACTAATAACGAAGGGGTATCGAGCGATCTTAGCCGTTCTTGTGTTTGAGCCCGCTTAAGCCCAAACTGAGTTTGAGGGAGTTTGGGGGGGGGGGGGGTTGTACCGGAGCACACGCCTTTGTTTATTTCAATCTGAACTACATACCGACTGGAATGACCGAACCAGCAAAGTTAAGCGTCTACGTTGGCGTCTATTATTGTACATGCCCTTGCTGAAATGTGATTGAAGCTATGGCTTGAATAAAACATCAAGGTATATGCTGATGGGTGTCACTAAAATCAAATACATCTGATGCGGCCTTTGATGAATGAACCTGTCACGCTATTACTGGGTCGAATTAACAGTGGCAAGAAAGTTCGATGTGTTTGTGCCAGCTGCTGAAGATGTAAAGAAGTGGACGTAAAAAATACATCAAAAAGTGATTCTAAGTTCCCGCCGCCAGCAATACCGGCTGTAAAAATCATGTGCGACTGTCTCTAGTCTGTTGCATCCGAACTCCATGACACCCACTGTTCCTCGGCCGGACTGAAGATAAGACGAGGTACGGATACAATGAATAGCCATAGGTATTACCTGCAAGAAGCGTTGAGGTTTTGGTTTGTTAAAGACCACTTCACTACGCACATTCCAGATAGCCCAAATAATAGCGCAAACTCCCACACGAATCTGCAGTACATCTTTCTTAGCAATGGCGCTTAACCAATTACCAAAAAGATTAGTGATGTTTTCTGCCCAGGTTTTCTGCTCCCATAATGATATTTTCTAAAAGTCATATCTACATATATAAAAGCTGAACAGGTTTTCTGCTCCCATAATGATTTGGGCATTGTTCAAGCGCAATAACTATACAATAAATATCTGCATATATAAAAGTTGAACGTGTTTACTGCTCCCATAATGATTTGGGCATTGTTCACGCGCAATATCTATTTCATAGATGTCTCTCACTACATATGTTCTACATTGTTGTCACCACATCAATCCATTCAGTAAACATTCGTGCTATTGTGCATACTTCTAAAATTTTCCATTCCATTTACTTGGTGCAAACATCTCATATGATAAATATGTATGTACCCTATAAAGTTAGATCAACTGACAAATGGTGGTTTTGGTTTCACAAGGTATACAAATGGTGCCTTTGGTGGGTTTTGTATGCATCATTATCACTACCATTTCTACCACCGACTTCATAGATATATCTTACTCACCTCCTTGCCATGTTTTTGTGCCACCAATTTTCTTTGTCGATGTCCAAAGCTGAACGTATTTGCTGCTCCCATAATGATTTGGTCATTGTTCACGTGCAATATCGATGTCTCTCACTACACATATTCTATATTGTCGTCACCACACCAATCCATTCATCTAAACCTTCCTGCTATTGTGCAGAACTGTAAATCTTTCCATTCCCTTTGGTTGGTGCAAACATCTCATATTATAAATATGTCTTTGTACCCTATAAAGTTAGATCGACTGACAAATGGTAGTTTGGTTTCACACGGTATACAAATAGAGGTTTTGGTGGGTTTTGTACGGATCATAATCACTACCATTCCTACCATCGACTTCATAGATATCTCTTTACTCACCTCCTTGCCATGTTTTTATGCCACCAATTTGCTTTGTCGATGGCTCCGGATCACCCTATCCTACACCCCATCAACGTTTCATGTCATCGGTGGATACTCCTTGTTGTTCATGGGCCCAAAGATTCACCAAGCTCGTCGTCATTACCAAACATGTTAAGATTAGAACAAAATGGCAAGCAATGTAAAATTTTACACATATGTAAAAAAATAACATTTAGGCCTAGTTTGACAAAATAGTTTTTCTAAAACTAAAGTATTTCAATGCATTTGGAAGGAATACTTCATTTTCTTAATACTACAGTATTTCTTAGTTTTGTCCAAAAATGCAAAGTGTTTGGGAAGAGCTGCTTTCCATACTTAGTTACTTACAGTTGTTTTGTTGGATCAAGACCGCTTTTTGACTAACAATTGGATCAAGATCACTCTTGACTGACAGGTGGGTGCATGGTTGTTGCATGTGGTTCACCTCCAACTAATTGAGACAGCTATAAATCAAAATCATCTTTGTAATGTTGTGCTTCCACTATCAAGGTGATAAGGTCTTAGCCAGGGTAGCAGTAGCAACGCTTGGATTGCTAACCTAAGCTTGATGCATTCTCCCTGGCTGTCCTGCCACTACCTCTGAAGCCATTGACTACTTTCCTACCTATGTCCGATAGTCCAGCTGTTCCTGGTTCCGGTAGCTGTGTGGTGCTATAGCCTGCAACGTCCACCAGATTAAGCGCACCGGAGAGCTGAACAAGGACAAAAATCAAACGCATCTACCCGACATTGGATAGCTCTTCTATGGCCGTAGGCGCTGTAGGCGAAGAAGACGAAGTAGATGCGTTTTTCGTGTTTCTCAGTTTAGGAAAAAAGCCACAAAGGGAGCATCTGACAAATCTAAATAGAAAAGAGACCAATTAAACCATAGATGTCCACTTCATACTTATAGTATTCTATTTCGGTTTGTTTAGTACTTCAAAAAACTGAAGTTTTGGAGATACTTCGGTTTCTAACACAACCATATTTGTTGGACCCAAACGCTTTGAAACATTCAATATTTTGTTATTTTTGAAAATTAAAGTATTCCCGAAATACTTCAAATATACTCCCAAAAAGAGCCTTATACTTAACTTATATACCTAGATATACCAATTTTATTACCAAATTATACTACTTGACTCCATAATTACGATGTTTGATTTTACTTATAGTGTTCTTCTTACATTGTTTTAACATATACACTAAAAAAAGAATTGGGCCGTGCTAAGTTCAAACAGTAGTTGACAAAAAAGTTATTTTCCCTTTTCACATATTTACTTTAACAAGACCACTAAACAAATCTTCTTTTAATGTGAGAAAAAAAATACTTCCTCCGTTTAGAAATAAGTGTCGCAAATTAGTATACATTTGAATGTATCAACACATGAAAACACGTCTAGATACATATGAATCTAGACAAACTTGCGACACTTATTTCTGAATGGAGGGAGTACATCATCCTATTCCTCCATGGATTAATTTCGTTGCTTGCATAATCAATAGTTTGTAGATAGATGTGTGTGTTTTTGTATCACACACATAATATATTGTTCTAGATCTCCAAAGCGCACTTCTAACAAATATCCTGGCAGAGTGTTCTAGTGTATGATTAGGTATAAATATACATAAGCGAATATAATTTTTGATAAACACGAAATACAACATAGACTCACACTAGAACACTCCTTTTCTGTCTTTTCTTTCCTTCTTTCCTTTTTTCCATATTTTCTATTTGTTTTTCTAGTATATATTATGCGCCACACAATTTTAGCTAAAGTGCATTCAATAAACAAATAATGAATAGATTCATCTTTATCACAGAATACATATTTCCTGCATCCTTGTCAATTCCTTTTTGCAGGATTATTTTTTGTTAGAATAACTTTACGGTGAATGGACCACATAAAGATCTTGATCTCCAAGGACACTTTCATTTTCTAAATATATCTTCTAAAGTGATTTGTTTTATCATCTAGTAAGTCAAACTGCTGCAAGGGGATATTGTCAAGATTCTGAAGAATAAAGAGATTGATCGCTCTACCTACACCATGGAGATTGAAGAGATTAAAAACTTGTTGAAAGTCCGTCAAACTTGTATTACTCATGTTAAGAGATGCCAAAATGATAGTAGTCATTTCTTGGCAAATTATGCTAGAACAAATTCTCAAACGGCAGTGTAACGGCAGTGTTATTCGCCTCTGGTATACTGTCGTTTGAGAATTTGTTCTAGCATGACTTTTATCTGTCATTACAGTCATGACTTGTACCGTCGATCTTCCTGTACTTGCCCTCCTCTTCCCACGCCATTATGTGGCCTTGACCACCGCTTGCCACCTCGTCCACTCAAAGTGCCAGAGCCGCGTCCATTGTTTGTGCCCATCTGGTGTCCTCTCTGGCCCATGCCATGCATCCCCTCTTGACTGGGCAGCCCTTGCCGTGCACCTGCACAACGTGTTCCAGGTTTTTACCGTAACCACCTTGTGCAAAAACAATTTAACATAGACAGTATCAGGGGGTTCCTAGTTGTAAAAGTAGAACTATGTTCAAGGCTACATTATTGGTGACAAAGTACAAGTCCCACATGTAAGATTTGTAGTTACAGGATGCAGTTCCAACCATATCGAGCTAGCAAACAATGAAATTAAAAGTTATTAGTGCTCCCTTTGTCAGGATTCAAAGTAGTTGCTCTTTTCATTTCACAAACCACTTTGTGACTTATTTTGGTTGATGAACTCTTCATGTACATCAAGTTCATGGTGCCCTCACCTAGCATTCTAGAAACAGTGACTAGAGGAATTTCAAGCAAGCCCACAAACTCATATCTAAGCAGCCCATCACGTTTGCAACCATTCGAAGGGGTTTCTGGAACAGTCTACAGAAACAGACAACTGGGCATGCACCGTTATAACATAATTACCTGCTGGAGCAGCATTCTTCTTCTTCCGTGAAACATATGTCCATGAGCCCTCTTCATTCTTATGGTTATCTTCTTTTACCTCAATAACTTTTGGCTTGAAGATACGAGTGTGAGTGCAGTCGAACATGAAACCAACAGTTCTTTCGGCACTGCACTCAGCAATCCCATGTATAGTCTTAGTGCTCATGTTGACAGCATGCACCCAAGCCATCTCATCGCTGTACATAGGTTTTGTGTGGATGTAAACCACATCAACATCATGCAGACTGAGAACAGGGCTACCTGCACGGAGCATCAAGGTTGGCTTCTCCCCCACACCGTGTGGCATCCGCATATCCTTGAGCCGTTCAGGATGCTTCAGGTTGTCCATGATCTCAGAAGCTTTCAAGTGGCAGTCCTGCTGCCAATCCTGCTGCAAAGGATACTTCATCCTCCACGCATAAGCAACCCAATCTTCACTGACGTTGGTGGTATCGACGCCTGGGCTGTACATACAGAAGTACTTAATGAAGCCATTGACCACGACCATGTGTCGAACAGTGCAACCCAAGCCTTTAAGTGTAGGGAGCACCCCCGATGATGGCAATGCTCTGTAATCGATGGTGTTGCCACCCAGGATAACATCGTAGATGAAGATGCCACGCCAGAGGTCGACCCAGCCCATTGCGCCGTATCTTCCTCCGATGGTGAACACCTTGTCTGTAATATGGTAGGAGTAGCTTTCTGGTGGACTGAAACTGACGGGCTTGGTGTCCCATTTCCAGGTCTCCGAGTCGAAGATGTGGATATAGCGCGGCACAGGGGTTGTCGAGGGATTCGGGCGGAGCACGACGAGGAAGAAGCTATCATCCGTGCGGCGGCAGTTGAGGATGCCAACTTCTATGTCAGAGTAGTAGCGGGGATCGGGGTTAGGGAGCCGACGGAGGGTTGGCGGCTTCAGCTGGTTGCCGGTGCCGGTGCCAGCACAGTAGATGAAAAACTCGTTAATGCGCTCTTCTTCTTTAAGGTTGTGCTCCGGGGAGACTGGGACGCGGAGGAGGGCGAGGCCGTCCTCGGTGGCGACGACCCGGGGCAATTTGCGGAACGCGTCTGGTTTGAGGCCAGGGCTGTGGACTGTGAAATAGGAGACGCGCGGCGGATGAGCGATCCAGAAGGTCACCCGGATCTCGCTCTGCCCGTCGCTCCTGGCTGCGGAGGCGGTGGTGGCGTTTGCTTCGTCGTCGATGTAGGCCAGTGTGTCGAGGAGGACCGTCTCGGGATCGGGACGAGGGGGGATGGAGTCATCGGCGGTGGGGTGGTTGGCCGGACGCATCCAACGCGGCTTACGGGGGGCGGTGTCGTCGCCGCCCTCTCCGCCAGAGCAGATCGCGGCTCCTTCTTCTAACAACTGCGCCATGAACGGAACAGATGAATCAGATCGCGGATGGTTTTGCCACCTAAATATGCACCTCGGATGCTTCTACGTAGGCTCGATCGGTTGTTTCTCCCACGGGCCCGTCTAGCAGCGACCTAGCTCGATGCATCTTCTTAGCCGGCGCAACTTTAAGCATAGCAACTACTAGGGAATAGCAACCGCGTCGATCGACGCATGAACCGCCGGAGTGGAGCGCGAACTCATAAACCGCCATCGAAGAGCAACCGCGACCCTCTTCTATTTCTGCGCCGTCAACAATCTCAGCTCAATACCGCTACATCTGCGCATTCGTATCTCCAACCAGCGACCATTCATCCATGCGAGTGAGACGATGCTATGAGCACCCTCTCTTTGCCATCGGACTTCGATAGCGAGGGGAAGCCGTCGGGATAGCGACATTGGTGGGAAATTAATTGGCACACCGAGAAGCTCTAGCTCCCCATTGAGGGACAACTAGGAGGAGTAGGGGGACGCCGTCGGCTACGATGGCCAGGAAGAGGAGCAACAGGATGAAGAAGCCATGTGGGCACGGCTGGAGACGGAGGAGGCGACAGAGGAGGCGGCGGCGACAAAAGAGGCAAGGGCCCGGGCGAAGGCGAAGGCGGAGGCACAGCCAGCGTGCACCGACGACGAGGAAGACACCAAGGACAACTCGTCGAAGGGGGACGCAAGCTCAGACGCGACGAGCTCTTTCGATGAAGTGACGAGCAGGAATCACCTCCGTGAGGATGACGAGTCAGAGCCTCCTAAGAAGAAGTAGCTTATTTATGTAATTAGTTTAAAAATTAGTTTGAACATATTTTTTCGTAGTTCCTATATATTAAATTGTTTCAAAAAATTATAGAGCATATGACCGGCCTCACCAGACAAAATGAGTCGGGCCGCTAGGCTGCGCTAAATGAACAAACTTGGCCTGGCAACTATTTCGATGTCAGCGGGCCAACGTAGCGCATGGCCACTTTTTACATCCAAAATGTGGCGGCTGAAATGCCTTGATGGATGACCTGATCTCCCCTTCTGCAGCACCGACGCCCCCGCCATTGGCCACAAAAGTATCTGTTTAGACTCGCAGCAAAGACTGTCATTCCACCAAACACAGAAAATACTCGCAATATCCATGTTGAAAACACGCATGACCTATCAAACAGATAATAATCACACTTTTTCCCAAGTCAGATAGAGACTGAAGCACTTCATGTAACTATCAAGTCTTATCCTTGCCACATTTCTTCAAGATGGCAACACAAGCACTGTCCATCCATCTCTAGCTAAGATTTCACGAGAGTTCAGAACTTCTGTCAATCGAAAGAACCATATTCCAACTTTAGCTGGCAGTCTTGGGGTCGTAAGCGACCATGCAGCGAAGGCTGGCATCCTTTTTGAGCACTTTAAGAACCTAATTTGTAAAGAAGAGGAAAGAAACTTATGCCTGAACTGGGGCTTTTTGGGGCTGCCCAACGCTGAATCTCTCTCACTTGGATGCACAGTTTTCTGAAGAAGAAATCAAGGCTGCAGTAATGGACATGCATGGCGAGAAGGCGCCTGGCCCAGATGGGTTTGTGGGTGTCTTTTTCAAGGAATGCTGGGAGCTAATAAAGGAAGACCTTGTGCAGGCCTTGCAGCAGCTGCATTTGCTCAAAGGGAATTATTGGCATCTCCTCAACTCTGCACACGTTGTGCTACTCCTGAAGAAGGGTGGCGCTGTTTCCGCTAGTGACTACAAGCCAATTAGCCTAATGCATAGCATCGGCAAGATTGTTTGTAAGCTGCTCGCAGTCAGGCTTGGGCCTGAGCTAAAGAAGTTGGTCTCTGCAAACCAAAGTGCTTTTGTGAAGTCAAGGTCCATTCAAGATAATTTCATGTATGTCAAGAATGTAATTAAAGAGGCTCATTCCAAAAAGGTGCCGTTTTTGTTCCTCAAGCTTGATATTGCGAAGGCATTTGACTCAGTATATTGGAGCTATGCCTTGGAGGTTTTGAAGGGCTTGGTTTTCGGCAGCGATGGTGTGACTTGATTTCTTTGCTGTTTGCATCTTCTTCTTCTAAGATTTTGCTTAATGGAATTCCGGGAAAACCTATCAGACACAAGCGGGGCCTCAGGCAAGGAGACCCTTTATCTCCTTTGTTGTTCATCCTTATGATGGAGCCGCTGCAAAAGTTTTTCCTCAAAGCAACTGAGGTGGGGCTGCTCTCTCCTTTGGCTATGAGATCTGCCAAGACCCGGGCAAGTTTTTACGCTGATGATGCAGCATTGTTCCTCCTTCCAGCTAAAGATGATATGGTGGTCACTACGAGTATTCTTCAGGCTTTTGGGGCTATCTCTGGGCTCAAGGTTAATCTAAATAAATGTGTGGTGTTCCCCATTTGGTGCAGCAACATTGACATTTCTGAGGTGTTGAATGTTTTTGATGGGAAGGCTGGGAATTTTCCTTGTCAGTACCTCGGTCTTCCTCTTGGATTCAGGAAGCCGTCTAGAGCAGATCTGCAGAGATTAATTGATAAAATTGCTAGTAAGTTACAACCGTGGAAGGGGAAAATGCTTACAAGGACATGGAGGTTGATCCTCATCAATTCAGTGCTAACATCCACACTAACCTACTTCCTGACGAGTTTTGACCTGAATGCTTGGGCGATTAAAAAGATAGACAAGATTCGTAGAAGCTTCCTGTGGAAAGGTGATGAAGAGGCCAAGGGTGGTCATTGTTTGGTCAGTTGGAAGGCTGCACCCCTAAAAAGTTTGGTGGCCTGGGAATAAAGGATTTAGACTCGTTTGGTCGCGCCCTTCGTTTTCGTTGGCAATGGTTTTCCTGGGATGACGATGATCGGCCATGGAAGGGCATGGCACTGCCTAGTGACTCTAAGGAGAGGCATCTCTTTGCTGCATGCACCAAGATTTCACTTGGCAATGGAGTGAAGGCCAAGTTTTGGACAGATCGGTGGCTAAATGGGGAGGCGCATGCTGAAATGGCTCCTTCCCTTGTGCGTCTAGCCAGAGGGAAATCTCTTTCAGTCAAGCAGGCACTCAATAATGGCCGATGGCTACGAGGTCTTTACAGAATCTCAACTGAGGAAGAGCTGCACCAGTTTCTGCACTTATGGGAAAAAGTTGATGAAGTTCAGTTGTCTGATGAGCAAGATAGTATTGTTTGGATGCCATGTTCTGATGGAACTACTGTGCAAAATCGGCCTATGACTTCCAGTTTCACGGGCGCCTGTTGCAGCCTCATCTGGAGAAAGTGTGGCAAACTAAGGTCGAGGGAAAGGTTAAATTCTTCCTATGGTTGATGTTGCGTAACATGAATTGGACGCCGGACAGGATGTTGAGAAGAGGCCTGCCTTGCAACGCCATTTCTAGCTTGTGTGATCAAGAGCCGGAAACAACAGCTCATTTAGCGATCGGCTGTTCCTACTCAAAAGAGGTGTGGGCAGCGTTGTCGTCGGCCTCTGCCAATGCGCCGTTGGCAAGCGCCTGCTCCCAGGCATCATCTATTAGAAGCTGGTGGAGTAAGATTCAGTTTTGTGTCCCTAAGACGCAGAGGAAAGACACAATTAGGCAAGCCTGCTACGCTGTGTGGCATATCTGGAAAGAGAGGGGTCGGCGAGTGTTTGAGGCTGTCGGCGGCTGAGCTTACTCACCGGATCAGAGACGAGGTGAATCAGGTGACGGCTGCCTTTCTCTTGTAATTGAGAGCCTGCAAGGCTTGTAACCTCCTGGCGGCTGCCTAGTTTCTTTGCTTTTGTTGTTTTTCCCCTGCCTGTTTTAGGCATGTACAGAATTCCCTCTTCTCCTGCTGTTCAGGTCAAAAAAGAACTTCTGTCGATTCAGATGTAATTCTCTTGCCCATTCTCTTGGGAGTAGACAAACAGTGGACTGAAAAGAACTGAAGCAAACACCAATGTTAGAGCATCTCCAGCCGTCTCCCTGACGAGGTCCCCGGCAGCCATTTTTTCCATCCGGACGGCGTTATTCCCCCAGCCGCGCCCCCGGCTCCTCATTTTCCTCCGGATTTAGCCTTTCATCCATCCGGAGAGCCCAAGCCATCCCCGGTTTCCCGAGGCCCGGTCGGGGACTCCGGACGAAACAAAAGCGCGCGAAACATCGAGCGGGCCCGCATTGTCAGCGACAGAACTGGTTGTTCCCTCCATTAATTTCGTTTTCCCTCCAAAATGCGCCACACAGAACCATTTTCCCCGCCGAATTTCGGAGGAGCTATCGCCATTCTCCTCCACAGTTGCAGCTCCTCCTCTTCCCTTCCACCACCATGCCGCCGAAGAAGCTCTCCACCGAATGCGTGCCGAAGACGAGGAAGTCGAGGTCGCCAAAACAGAGGCCGCCGGGGCTGGACAAACGCGGAGTGGGCGGCGGATGTGGAGCGGCGGCGGAACGAAACTCGCGGCAGGGCGGAGAGGGAGAAGAAGTGTAACACGAAGAGGGTGGCGGCGGCGGCGGACGAACAGGCGAGGTTGATCTCCATTAACTTCGGCTAGCCGCGCGTCGGCCAATTCCCCGGGCCATGGCCGACCCAAGGTATGATCGGCTCTCCTTCCACCTTCTCGGCGGCGTCGCCGGCCACGGCCATGTTTCAGGACACCTACGCCGCCGACATGGCGGGGTTTACGCCATCACCGCCGGTGTACGACTGTCCGATGTACATGGGCATCTCGCCTGCCCTGCGACGTGGGCCGCTCTCCTTCTCCAACCCCGGGATGCCGCCGCCGAATGAGCCTGTGATGCACGAGATGATCACGTCTAGCTCCATGGCCGCCGCGTCGAGCCCGGGATTCTTCACACAAGATGAGGCAAGGCCGACGGAAGCCGTCGCGTTGCAGGTCGGCGTGAACCTCGACCAAGACGATCAGAACGACGGTACACAAGACGTCGACGAAGAAGATGAACAGACCTACGTCGACAAAGAGGAAGCGCCTGAACCCACGGAGGCGCCGTCCAAGGGGAAGAAGAAAAGGAAGAAGAATTCGCCGCCAACCGAGCCACGGATCAAATGGACGGGAAAAAAAGAGGAGTGCCTCGCTGAAACTTGGAAGACCGTTTCCATGAACGGCATCACCGGCGCGAATCAGACGTACTGGCAGCGCGTCAAGGTGGCGTTCGACGAGCGCAAACTCGTCGATCCATACTTCAACAAGACGGTGGTGCTACGCGGTGACAAGGCAATGGGCACCCATTGGGGGATGATGACCCACAAGTATAGGGGGTGTATCGTAGTATCTTCGATAAGTAAGAATGTCGATCCCAACGAGGAGCAGAAGGTGTTGACAAGCAGTTTCGATGAAGGATTCACTGTAAATGCTCACAGACAAGTATTCAGGGGTTTTGATGTAACAGTTGAATAAAGTACGAGTATGTAAAGTGCGAGAGTGACAATTGCAGCGAGTGGCCCAATCCTTTTTAGCACAAAGGACAAGCCGGTTTGTTTACTTATAATGACCAAACGTTCTCGAGGACACACGGGATTTTAGTCTAATGCTTTCGCTACATACGGCTAATTAATCTTCATTGTTGTGATAAGTGTTGTGTGGGTGAACCTATGCTAATGTACCGCCCTTCCTAGGACTAATACATACTTGTGATTATACCCCTTGCAAGCATCCGCAACTACAAGAAAGTAATTAAGAATAAATCTAACCACAGCCTTAAACTCTAAGATCCTGCGATCCCTCCTGCATCGATATACCAACGGGGGTTTAGGTTTCGTCACTCCGGCAACCCCGCAATTAGCAAACGAATACAAGATGCATTCCCCTAGGCCCATAAATGGTGAAGTGTCATGTAGTCGACGTTCACATGACACCACTAGAAGAATAACACCACAACTTAAATATCACACCATTGAATATTACTCAACCATAGTTCACTACTAACATTTAGACTTCACCCATGTCCTCAAGAACTAAACGAACTACTCACGAGACATCATACGGAACATGATCAGAGGTGATATGATGATGAATAACAATCTGAACATAAACTTGGTTCAATGGTTTCACTCAATAGCATCAACAACAAGTAGAGATCGATACCGGGAGAGTTTCCCCTACCAAACAATCAAGATCAAACCCAAATTGCTACGGCGGTGACGAGGTGCTGCGGAGGAGATGGCGGTGATGATGGTGGAGATGATGATGATGGTGATGGAGATGATGTCCAGCTCGATGACGGTGACGATGGCGTCGATTTCCCCCTCCCGGAGGGAATTTCCCGGCGGATTCCTGCCCGCCGAAGAGCTCTTTTCTCTCTGGTGTTCTCCGCCCCGCGAGGCGGCCGTAACTCTTCGCGAGGTACCCTCCGTGGCTTAGGTCTTCGGGACGAAGGGTTTGGCGAAGAAAAGGAGGCGAAAGGGGTCGTGGGCCCCCGGACCACATGGCGGCGCGGCCGGGGCCTGGGCCGCGCCGCCCTAGGGTGTGGGCCCACCCCGGCTCCTCCCCGGCTCCTCCTCCCGGCTTCCTTCGTCATCTTGAAAAATAGGATTTTTGGTATAATTTCCTTCCACAGTTGATCTTCCGAAATATTGCGTTCGACGGTGCTTTTTCCAGCGGAATCCCGGCTCCGGCGTTCGATCCTCCAATAATGATGAAACATGCAAAATAGATGAAATAACATAAGTATTGTGTCCCAATATGAAATATATCGATGAATAACAGACAAATTATGATATAAAATAGTGATGCAATTTGGACGTATCAACTCCCCCAAGCTTAGACTTCGCTTGTCCCCAAGCGAAACCGAACTCGATAGACATGACCACATGTTTATGGAGTGAAGAGTCGATAAATAAAATACGGACAAGAAGCATCATATTCATTCACACAGGACATTATAGTAAACAATCTCTTATAACTCATATTGAAACAAGTATAAGGTAATCACAAGTAAAGGTGCATAAGAAATCATCATTGGTGATAGCAAACTTCGTTCTTGGTCAGAGAACAATTAACAGATTATATTTATCTCATTGAGCAGCGCTCTCATACTAAAGTTTATAAGGCACAACTTGCATACTCAATCATAATGGTCCCCTCATGATCATTGATAACTTGCAAAGCTATATTCATTCAGATAAAACTTGTACTAAACAAGGAAGAATAAAAGACATGATGAAGCAAATCACAATATAATGGTTTGATCACAACTACTCAAATGCTTGCTTGAGATGGAGAGAAATAGGTTTACTGACTCAACATAAAGTAAAAGACAGGCCCTTCGCAGAGGGAAGCAGGGATTAAATCATGTGCTAGAGCTCTTTCAGTTTTGAAATCATATAGAGATAATAAAAGTAACATTTTGAGAGGTGTTTGTTGTTGTCAACGATTGGTAGCGGGTACTCTAACCCCCTTGCCGGACAACCTCCTAAGAGCGGCTCCCATAATATTTTCATTTTGTGTGGCACTCCTTCCAACCTTTCTTTCACAAACCATGGCTAACCGAATCCTCGGGTGCCTGCCAACAATCTCATACCATGAAGGAGCGCCTTTTTATTTTAGCTTTATGATGATGATGACACTCCCCCAACCTTTGCTTACACAAGCCATGGCTAACCGAATCCTTCGGGTGCCGTCCATCAATCACATACCATGGAGGAGTGTCTATTTAGTTTAATTAATTTGGGATTGGGAATCCCATTGCCAGCTCTTTTTGCAAAATTATTGGATAAGCGGATGAAGCCACTAGTCCATTGGTGGAAGTTGCCCAACAAGATTGAAAGATAAAACACCACATACTTCCTCATGAGCTATAAAACATTGACACAAATAAGAAGTAATAAGTTTTGAATTGTTCAAAGGTAGCACATGAAGTATTTACTTGGAATGGCAGAAAATACCATGCAGTAGGTAGGTATGGTGGACACAAATGACATAGGTTTGGTTGAAGGTTTGGATGCACGAGAAGTATTTCCTCTCAGTACGGGTCTTTGGCTAGCAAGGTTAATTAGCAAGCATAAGAGTCGAGGGAAACAAACAAATATACATATGATAGAAACAATCATGCATCTTCCTTGTAAGCACAAACAATTTTAACTTCAGAATAATGAGCTATGAGCTAACAAGAATGATCATTGAAACATCTACATGTATTTCTCTTTTCTATTTAAACCTCAAAGTGTTGTTGCTATTGACCAATGCTAAGTTTGCCAAAACCAAATAGATTTATTCAATGCTCCCAAAGTGGTACCAATACTAACAACAAGATGAATCATAGAGAGTGCAAACTAAAATAAGATGTGCAATATGTAAATGATAAGACTTCTCATTAATATTCCATAACGATAACTCACACCAAGGGATACATAGACAACTAAAGGAGAGATACTTCCAAACGCAACCCATCCTATACGATAACTTCCCTATTCATGATATGATACTACTTGACAATAAAAGTAAAAGATAGTGATAATGTGATACCGCGGCATTCCCCCAAGCTTGGAACAAACCAAGGGGATGCCAATACCGATGATGAATTACTCCTTCGGCGATGGTGGTGATGAATTCGTGACAAGCTTCTCAATAAGCTCCTGAACCTCGTCAATCCTGTATATGAGATTGCGAATCATCTCTGAATTGTGCTCGACGCGGTTAGAGAGTCTGTCTAATGGCGAGTCCCAGCTCTTGGAGTTATTTCCCCACTCTTCAGCCCTCGGGCTCCTTTTCTCCTGCAAGTGTTAGAGCGATCTATATCCCACCGGCTAGGCAATGCTGCCTTGGGAGTCCCTTCAATTTGATTATTGAAAATTAGATTGCGGAAGGGGTGATGAGTGCCCGATGGAGATGTTTTCGAAGCTAGATAATGACGTGGAACCGCTCCTCCGAGTGCGAATTCTTGCGCTCTTGTTTGCACCGAAAGTGTTGTCCACCACCTTGATGCTTGCAATGGTAGCACGCGGGTGTGCGCGCGAATCTTCCTTCACCTCTTCTTCATCCTCTTCCTTGACGTCCTTGTCTTCCTCTTTCCACCCAAGATCTCGATCTTCTTCATCCGGAAACTCCTTGCCCTTGTTCTTGGAGACCATGGTGCTTCTAAACTGAAAACGGATCCTGGCGAAACAGCTCGAAACAAAACACGTCGAGAACACGATATACGGACCTCCGGAGTCCGGGGATTATATAGCAAAAATTTTCTCGACAAACGGAAAGTACCGGATCGAACCGCAGTCGGAAAGGGGCGACGGGGCGGCCAGACCATAGGTCGGCGCGGGCCCTGGCTAGGCCGCGCCGGCCTATGGTGGCGCCCCCTCGTGCGTCCTTTCCACTCCGTTTCGAACTCGTAATTTCTCATATTTTCCAAAAATAGCGAAAATATTGTTCGGAAAGTAAATTGCGTACTTTTCATTACCAGTACTGTTACCTATTCAAAGTCGAGTTCTGGCGGATTGTCAATTTGTCCTTTGATGAAAGCTTCCGGTGTTTCCACTTGAATAATATCAACATCAACATTGTAAGAATCACCCGAGATATAATGCTTGAGTCTTTGTCCATTCACCACTTGCGTAGCATTGCCTTGGAGAGAGCTAATCTTGATTGCTCCTGAACGATACACCTCCTCGACAACATATGGTCCTTCCCATTTCGAGAGTAATTTCCCTGCAAAGAATCTGAGACGAGACCGATATAATAGGACTTTATCCCCAATATTAAACTCTCTTTTGATGATCCTCCTATCATGCCATTTTTTAACTTTTTCTTTAAAGAGTTTAGCGTTTTCATAAGCTTCACTTCTCCATTCATCTAGAGAACTTAATTGTAGCAACCTCTTATCACCAGCAAGTTTAGGATCTTCATTTAATTCTCTAACAGCCCTATAAGCTTTGTGTTCTAGCTCTAAAGGTAAATGACAAGCTTTTCCGTAAACCATTTTATAAGGTGACATTCCCATGGGGTTTTTATAAGCAGTTCTATACGCCCATAGTGCATCTTTCAATTTACTAGCCCAATTCTTTCTAGATTTATTAACGGTTTTCTGCAAGATAGATTTAATCTCTCTATTTGATAATTCTACTTGACCACTAGTTTGAGGATGATATGCGGAAGCAATTCTATGATTAATACCATACTTAGCAAGAGTTTTTCTAAAACCTCCATGAATAAAATGAGAACCTCCATCAGTCATAATATATCTAGGTACTCCAAATCTAGGAAAAATAATATCTAAAAGCATTTTTAAAGAGGTCTCACCATCAAGCACTTTTTGTAGGTATGGCTTCCACCCATTTAGTAACGTAATCAACAAGCAACAAGTATATGAGTGTTACCTTTTGAAGAGGGAAAAGGTCCCATGAAGTCAAATCCCCAACAATCAAACGGTTCAATAACAAGAGTATAATTCATAGGCATTTCATTGCGTCTGGAGATATTACCAACCCTTTGGCATTCATCACAAGATAAAATAAACTTTCTCGCATCCTTGAAGAGAGTTGGCCAATAAAAACCTGATTGCAAAACCTTTTGCGCGGTTCTATCTCCGGCGTGATGTCCTCCATAAGCACTGCCATGACATTTACTCAATATCTCTTGTTGTTCATATTCGGGAACACATCTTCGCATAATACCATCCACTCCTTCTTTATATAAGTGTGGGTCATCCCGTAAATAATGCCTCAAATCATAAAAGAATTTCCTCCTTTGTCTGAGCTGAAAAGGTTGGAAGCAAGTACTTGGAAACAATAAAGTTAGCATAATCAGCATACCAAGGACCTGTCTCGCGAGCTCACCTTTATTACAGCCAATTGTTCATTTGGAAAACTATCATTAACAGGAACAGGATCATAAGCAATATTTTCCAATCTAGACAAATTATCAAGAACAGGATTATCAAGCACCTTTCCTATCTACAATATGTAAATCAAATTCTTGCAACGAAGTACCCATCTAATAAGCCTCGGCTTAGCATCTTTCTTTGTCATAAGGTATCTAATTGCAGCATGATCAGTATGAATAGTAACTTTTGAATCAACAATATAAGATCTGAATTTATCACAAGCAAAGACTACAGACTAATAATTCTTTTTCAGCTTGTAGCATAATTTCTTTGAGCAGCATCAAGGGTTTTACTAGCATAATGAATAACATTCAGTTTTTTATCTACTCGCTGTCCAAGAACAGCGCCTACAAGAAAATCACTAGCATCACACATAATTTCAAATGGTAAATTCCAGTCGGGGGTTCAACTATAGGAGCGAGTTGTTAAGGCTTTCTTAAGAGTTTCAAAAGCTTCCTTACAATCATCATCAAAAACAAATGGTACATCTTTTTGAAGAAGATTAGTAAGAGGCTTTGAAATCTTGGAGAAATCTTTAATAAATCTCCTATAAAACCCAAGCATGACCAAGAACACTACGGATACCTTTAACATCCCTCGGATAGGGCATCTTCTCAATTGCTTCAACTTTAGCTCTATCAACTTCAATACCTCTCTCAGAAATTTTATGTCCCAATACAATTCCTTCATTAACCATAAAGTGGCATTTCTCCCAATTAAGAACAAGGTTAGTTTCTTCACATCTCTGCAAAACTTTATCAAGGTTTCGCAAGCAACTATCAAAAGAATTCCCATAAACAGAAAAATCATCCATGAATACCTCTACAATACTTTCACAAAAACCATGAAAAATAGCAGACATGCATCTTTGAAAAGTAGCAGGAGCATTACATAAACCAAAAGGCATACGCCTATAAGCATAAGTTCCATAGGGACAAGTAAAAGTGGTTTTCTCTTGATCTTTAGCTTTAACAAGCAATTTGTGAAAACCCGGAATAACCATCAAGAAAACAAAAATGAGTATTTTTAGATAACCTTTCTAGCATTTGATCAATAAATGGTAAAGGGTAATGATCTTTCTTAGTAACTTTATTAATTTTTCGAAAATCAATGCACATTCTATACCCTACAACTACTCTTTGAGGAATGAGCTCATCATTATCATTAGGCACAACAGTCATACCTCCTTTCTTGGGAACGCAATGCACAGGACTAACCCATCTACTATCAGCAATAGGATATATAATACCAGCTTCAAGAAGTCGTAATACCTCATTCCTTACCACTTCCTTCATCTTCGGAATTAGACGACGCTGAGGTTCAACAACGAGCTTTGCATCATCTTCCATATTAATAGCATGTTGGCAAATAGATGGAGAAATCCCCTTCAAATCATCAAGAGTGTAGCCAATAGCTCCTCGGTGTTTCTTCAATATTCCCAATAATCTTTCTTCTTCAAACTCTGAAAGCTTAGAACTAATAATAACAGGATATATTTTCTTATCATCAATATGAGCATATTTAAGATTATCAGGTAAAGGCTTTAAATCAAAAACAGGATCTTCCTTAGGTGGCGGTGTTGTACCCAAATCTTCCACCGGTAAATCATGCTTGAGAATAGGTTGGCGAAGAAAAATCTCCTCAAGTTCATCTCTTTCTTTCCTAAAAATTTCACTCTCGCTATCCTCCAAATGTTGCTGCAAAGGATTGTTAGGAACAAGAACAATAGATGCACACTGCTCCATTTTAAAATCATTACTAGGCAAATCAGCTTTATAAGGAGTTTTAGTAAATTTAGAGAAGTTAAACTCATAAGATTCACCAACAAATTTAGTCAAAATTTTCTCTTTCTTGCAATCTATAATAGCTCCACAAGTATTTAGAAAAGGTCTACCAAAAATGATAGGACAATAATCACTAGCAAGTAGAACCAAGTACCAAAAAGTCGACAGGATATTTAATCTTACCGCATAAGACTTCCACATCTCGAACAATACCAATTGGTGAAATAGTTTCTCTATTAGCCAGCTGAATGACCACATCAATATCTTCAAGTTCACAAGAATCAATTTCGTGCATAATCTCCGTGTAAAGCTCATACGGAATAGCACTAACACTTGCACCAATATCACATAATCCATAATAGCAATGATCACCAATTTTAACGTGACATCATAGGAACACTAGCTTGTTTGGGTTTATTAGGATGTGAAACAATATTAGAAGCATCTTCACAGAAAATAATATGACCATCCTCCACATTTTCAGTCACAAGATCTTTAACTATTGCAACAAAGAGAGTTCAACTTTTATTTGTTCTTCAGGTTCTACAGGTTTCTTTTCACTTTTATGAACCGCACTATTTATAACAGAGTACTCTTTCATTTTAGCAGGGAAAGGAGTTTTTTCAATATAAGCTTCAGGAATAACGCGATCAGCAGTTTCAATTACAACACACTTATTAATAGATGAATCAATTTTATCTTTATATGGTTCATGATACTTATCAAAGTTCTTCTTAGGCAATTCATAATGAGAGGCAAAAGCTTTATAAAGATTTACAGCGACTTGAGAATCAAGACCATATGTA
Source organism: Lolium rigidum (assembly GCF_022539505.1). NCBI lineage: Eukaryota > Viridiplantae > Streptophyta > Magnoliopsida > Poales > Poaceae > Lolium > Lolium rigidum. The sequence continues at coordinate 220,602,012 of NC_061508.1, read as the reverse complement.
GCACTCATATTACGAAATAAATCAGTATCCATAAAAGCTTCAATGCATTTATAATCATAAATTATACCTGATTCTCTATCCTTGTCGTTCTCCCAACCTTCAGTATTTTCTTGGATTCGATCTAGAAGGTCCCTTTTAAACTCTTCTTTGTTGCGTGTAAATGATCCAGAACAAGAAGTATCCAAGCAAGGTCTTGTCTTGAAAAGAAAGTCTTGCATAGAAATTATCAATAATAACATTACCAGGAAGCTCATGAATGGGGCATTTGAGCATTAAAGACTTCAATCTCCCCCAAGCTTGGGCAATACTCTCTCCATCATGAGGCCAAAAATTATATATGCGATTCCGATCCTTATGAATTTCACTTGGAGGATAGAACTTAGAATAAAACCGGGCACAATATCATTCCATTCAAGAGAATCCCCATTATCCAAGTAATTTATACCAATGCGCCGCCTTACCGGACAGCGATAAGGAGAATAATTTCTTCCTCACTTCATCCATAGCAATACCTGCACATTTGAATAACCCGCATAATTCATGCAAAAACAAGTAAATGATCACCGGGGTGGACAGTTCCATCCCCTTCATAGCGGTTATCCATAACACGTTCAATAATTTTCATAGGTATTTTATATGGTATTACTTCCTCACCTGGCGCCTCATCCACTACCGTTGCAGTAGTAGTAGATTTCCCAAATAGAAAATGAAGAGAAGATCTCTCCATAATGACTTATAGCAGCGGGCAGAAATAAAATCAGCACAACAGTAAAGGTTTTCCTTACCAATCCCACTTACCAATAGCGCTTCACTCCCGGCAACGGCGCCGGAAAATAGTCTTGATGACCCACAAGTATAGGGGGTGTATCGTAGTATCTTCGATAAGTAAGAATGTCGATCCCAACGAGGAGCGAAGGTGTTGACAAGCAGTTTCGATGAAGGATTCACTGTAAATGCTCACAGACAAGTATTCAGGGGGTTTTGATGTAACAGTTGAATAAAGTACGAGTATGTAAAGTGCGAGAGTGACAATTGCAGCGAGTGGCCCAATCCTTTTTAGCACAAAGGACAAGCCGGTTTGTTTACTTATAATGACCAAACGTTCTCGAGGACACACGGGATTTTAGTCTAATGCTTTCGCTACATACGGCTAATTAATCTTCATTGTTGTGATAAGTGTTGTGTGGGTGAACCTATGCTAATGTACCGCCCTTCCTAGGACTAATACATACTTGTGATTATACCCCTTGCAAGCATCCGCAACTACAAGAAAGTAATTAAGAATAAATCTAACCACAGACCTTAAACTCCGAGATCCTGCGATCCCTCCCCGCATCGATATACCAACGGGGGTTTAGGTTTCGTCACTCCGGCAACCCCGCAATTAGCAAACGAATACAAGATGCATTCCCCTAGGCCCATAAATGGTGAAGTGTCATGTAGTCGACGTTCACATGACACCACTAGAAGAATAACACCACAACTTAAATATCACACCATTGAATATTACTCAACCATAGTTCACTACTAACATTTAGACTTCACCCATGTCCTCAAGAACTAAACGAACTACTCACGAGACATCATACGGAACATGATCAGAGGTGATATGATGATGAATAACAATCTGAACATAAACTTGGTTCAATGGTTTCACTCAATAGCATCAACAACAAGTAGAGATCGATACCGGGAGAGTTTCCCCTATCAAACAATCAAGATCAAACCCAAATTGCTACGGCGGTGACGAGGTGCTGCGGAGGAGATGGCGGTGATGATGGTGGAGATGATGATGATGGTGATGGAGATGATGTCCAGCTCGATGACGGTGACGATGGCGTCGATTTCCCCTCCCGGAGGGAATTTCCCGGCGGATTCCCGCCCGCCGAAGAGCTCTTTCTCTCTCGGTGTTCTCCGCCCCGCGAGGCGGGCTGTAACTCTTCGCGAGGTACCCTCTGTGGCTTAGGTCTTCGGGACGAAGGGTTTGGCGAAGAAAAGGAGGCGAAAGGGGTCGTGGGCCCCCGGACCACATGGCGGCGCGGCCAGGGCCTGGGCCGCGCCGCCCTAGGGTGTGGGCCCACCCCGGCTCCTCCCGGCTCCTCCTCCCCGGCTTCCTTCGTCATCTTGAAAAATAGGATTTTTGGTATAATTTCCTTCCACGAGTTGATCTTCCGAAATATTGCGTTCGACGGTGCTTTTTCCAGCAGTAATCCGGCTCCGGCGTTCGATCCTCCAATAATGATGAAACATGCAAAATAGATGAAATAACATAAGTATTGTGTCCCAATATGAAATATATCGATGAATAACAGCAAATTATGATATAAAATAGTGATGCAATTTGGACGTATCAGGGGATCATTCAGGCGGCGTGCAACAAGTGGCACTGCGTACAAGAGGAGATCCAAACTCGCCCGGTGAGCGGCGAGGACTTTGAAGCCAAGGTATGCTCACTCGCTGTGGCTCCTCCGTCGACTCTACATCGTCCGATGTTTAATCTTGAATCACCGGCCTATTTTTGCAGATGCGGCGGGCGCTCAACATGTACACGGACGACAACGACGGCCAGATGTTCAAGTATCTCAACGTGTTCGCCCGCATCGAGGAGTGCGAGAAGTGGAAGGAGGTGCGCAAGAATCTCGCCAAGGGCGAGCAGTACAACCCCGATGTTCCAGCCCCTGCCGCGTCGGTGGGCCGCCCCGAACTCGGCCATAAGAAGTTGAAAGGGGCAGAAGAAGGCCGGCCATCCAGCCGATAGGTTGCAGGCGTCCTTCGACAAGTGTTGGGCAGACGCGAGGGCGCACGCCGCCGGGAGGGACGACAAGCACGACGTGTTGTGGAAGGAGATGCTCGCTAACCAGGGCGTCCGGATCGCCTTGCTCAAGGAAACCTCCGCGGCGAAGAAGAGGAACACCGATCTGGCATCCTGATCGGCGGCAACGACGCCAATATGGACGAGGAGACGAGGGCTTGGTACGACGCCGCCCCCGTCGGCTGCTTTGTCCTCCGCTTCAACGTCAACTCCCACAGCTGCGACAACTGCAGACGTCGATGCTTCGCCGCCCGATGCCGCGCCAGACGAGGCTCAAGAAGGGACCGCCGATGAGCTTGTAATCGTCTAGTTTCTGTTTTGATCGCCGGAATGTGGCTAATCCGATCGCCGGACTATGGCGATTCTTTTGTAGCGGGAAGACGATTTTTTGAAACTATCGCCGCTGATGGGCGAATGCTGGGGGTGCGACTAGAAAAATGTTGCCCTCCACGCCCCTTTTACATCCAATCCGGTGTTTGTTATATCCGAATTTTCGTCCGGGCCTCAAACGGCTGGAGATGCTCTTATAGTTCGGAGATATATCCATACTTTCAACAGATGCAGTAATTTTGAAGGTACCAGGTATGCACATGTGCAACTGCCCAGTCTCTTGATTTGACTATATCCATTCATATATTTCCCTATGACAGCTTCTCCTACATAGACTGAAAAACCGTCGCAATGATCATCGACTCGAAATGGTTCAGGATGACATGAGTTGAAAAACACAATTCTCCAAAGGCAGAGAAACAGCAACGCTACAGTAATAGAGTAAGCAAAACCTTTTCAAACTCATCCCCAAAACGGCAAAATTCAAAAAAGGGCCCTCCTTCTATCTGTAACAGCCCAAGCCAAAGAGATTGAAACACTTCAACTGTCTCACATAACTACCATGTCTTGCCACATTCCTTCAAAATGGCAACACAATCATCGCTGCGATTTCAAAACTGTTGTCGATACAGATGCGATGTAATCACCTTGAAGTAAACACAGAACTGAACTGACTAAATAAGAAGTGAAGCAAACACCCATCTCCTGGTCAAGTAAAACCAACTGAATCTCACCATGTACATGCGTCGATTTCCTCCTGAACATTAGGTGCATGAGACGACCTTGAGTCATCAGAGAAGCGGGCATGGCGATGTTCGGTCACCACGCATCATCCGCGGCTGCCCTGGCATTGGCGCGCATGCGGTCGAAGGCCTCGGCGGGCACCGAGAGGGGCCCAGCGCGCGCGTGCCACCTGGTTCCGTGCCTGCCGACCTTGGCGGCGACGTCCTCGACGGCCTTGAGGAACTCCTTGGCCTGCGGCGGCGCGAGCACCTCCTTGACGGCGGCCTCGACGGCGCGCCAGCGCAGCTTGTCGGCCCGGCGCGCGGCGCGCGCCATCTTGCAGACCTCCTCGGCGGCCGTGTCGGCGAAGCCCTCCTTGGTGCTCTCGCACGCGAGCTTCATGGCGTACGTGGCCTGGTACTCGGCCACCTCGCCGTCGAGCGCGGCCTCGCGGGCCTGGAGGCGGCGCGCGGCGGCGGAGAGCGCGTCGCGGGCGTGGGAGGGGAGGGAGGGGAAGAGCGCCGGGAGGAGGGTGCGGAGGATGCAGGAGGGGCGGAGGTCGCCGCCGAGCCAGGAGAGCGCGGCGACGGCGAGCGGCGGGTCGTCCGGGCGGGCGATGAGGGCGGGGACGTCGCGCGGGCGGACGGGCGGGCCGGCGGCGAGGCGGGAGTAGCGCAGGCGGAGGCGGGCGAGGTCGGCGGTGAGGTCGACGACGCCGACGTTGTCGCTGTCGCTGGAGTCGGAGGAGAGGAGGCGGCGGTACGCCTGCGCCGCCGGGTCAATCGCTCCGGGCGCTGGTTGGCAAGAAACCAAGAAAGAGGCGCAGATTAGCAGCCAAGAAACCCTTGTCGGGCAAGAAGAAAGAGGGGAGAAGCAATTACAGATGGGGGTGAAGCAGGGGAGGCAGGAGAAGATGCCCTTGTCCTTCTTGGCGCTCTTTCCGGTGCCGCCGCCGCTGCCGCTGCCACGGCGGTACCCGGCGTCGTAGCCATAGTAGTACTCGTCGGCGTCGTCGCCGGCAAGGGGGCTCAGGAACGGCATCGCAGCGCTGGGTAGTCCGTCACCTGGCCGAGCGCGCGGAGAAGGGAGAGATGGGTCGGCGGGTGCAGTCGTGGAGCCAAGTCTTAAAATGCTCGGCCGGAAACCTGTCGCAGCTGCGCCTGTCACAGCATGATCTCTCTTTGTGGGTATATGAGTATATCAACTTAGCTTGGAATGAGATTTATAGGGAGATCTCAAAGTTTAGATCAGGGTCTACTGGTTATGCTGCCCGAAGCAAATATTTCTAGAATTTGAGTTGTGTGAACATGAGGAGCACAGTCAGTATGATTGTTACATCTTTGCAGCATTTCTATGTTCATACACAACAATCTTCAATCAATGGCAGTCCAGTAGATTTAATTGAGCAAGCTTATCTTACATGCTATGGTTGCACAAGCTTGCCCCTGATTGATGACACTCATGTCGAAGATACCGTCCGCTTGCTGTTCGGGATGTGTTACCGGAGGCGTTGTTGATCCTCAGATTTGACAGCGGGAACCCTTTTGAGTTTGAACTCGGTGAAAGCTATTCAATATCTACAACTCAATGCTCGCAAACCTCAGGTGCATACGCCAGAAAGACCGTTGGGAGAGTCAACCATGGGCATCAACTGGTATGGAGCACAAAGGAGGCCCTTGGAGATTGCGACTGCAACAAATTCGAGCCCGAGTTGTTGTCAGACAAACAACCGTTGTTTGACTCCAGTTGTTCTCTTCGGTATCTTCTATGCATATCATGGACATCTAGAATCTATTATGTGTCGTCAACCACACTTCTTCCTCGACGCCAGTGAAGAAGGAGGAGGTCCATTCACCGCCGCGTGGGCGCCTCTCCTCCCGCCGGTTCTTCCGCCACCGCTGCCACGGGCGGTAAAAATGGAGGACGACAATGAGAGCAGCAACTTCGACTTCGGCTAGCTCTTCCTCTGACGGCGATGGTCGTGACGGCGCCAACAACCTTGACTTCAACGCGTTATACCGATGTCATTAGATTAGGTTTTATTGTTTTTGTTTAAATTTGTTGAACTTTGTAAAAAAATATTAATGAAACCTGCCGTGTTTTAAATCAGAGATTGTTTTATTTGCTATTGGAGCACCGGTTTAGGTAACCCGTGTGGGAGAGCCCTCCTCAAATTGGGGAGCGGGTGCCGGCGCTCCCATAGCGTATTGCCCACGCAGTTGCTGACGCCTATTTAGCGGCGCGGGGAAGATGCTCTAATTAGATTCCCAACGTTGTATTAGATTTTGTGGCGTGTGAACAGTGTTTTTTTAAAATGGAGATTTCTATTTACCACTCTGCTCAGCTGGCAACAAGCATGGGCGAAAGTAGGAACCCTGCCCGGACATACTCAGACGGCACAAGAGCATCAGCCATTTTTATCACAAACCGTGAATGGAGGCTTAGCCGGTGGTTAGGATATATGCAATGCAATAGTTGACCAAAGAAACGGTGAAACAACACTTCCCAAACACGTTGCAATTTTTATCAAAACTGAGAAATACTATTCCATTCGATCTATATTAATTGTCTGTCTCTAACGTAGATGTATCTAGCAACATTCATAGTAACAAGGGGTAGTATGAATCAAAGGAAGTACTAGAAGTATCAAGAAACTAAGTACTTGCCCGTATGGTCAAATACTTGCGTTTTGGGATAATTCAGTTTTAGAAAAACTTGGTTGCCAAACTAAGCCTAAAACGTAGCAATACCCTACGGCCGGGCAGCCTCTCGAATTAGATCAGGACCAGCCCTTCATTGGGCAGACCAAGGTTTGATCCGCCGTGATCGCTTTTTTTTTGGATATACTTATGATGGGATCCGGTGATGCCACTAGGATTTTCCTGGACGGACGGTGAACCTAAATTTCTTCACTTCTCCGGGACGGTTTCTGAGCGGAGCGACCTCATCAATACCAGCCTTCAGACTCCATTGCCATTGGGCAGACGGACCACGGCCGGCATGAGGCGCGGTGATCGCTTTGTCGCGCTGGACGACGATCTCCTCCAGCACGTGCTATCCTTCCTGCCCTCCCGCGATGCGGTGCGCTCAGCCGTGCTCTCCCGTCGCTGGCGCCACCTCTGGAAGTCCACCCCGGCCGTCCGCGTCGCCGGCAACGACGACCGCTTCCGGCTCTTCGTCAACAGCCTGCTGCTCCACCGTGACAGCACCTCGCCGCTGCGCTCGTTCGAGATCGAGGCCTTCTTGACGATAGCCGGGGAGGTCGACAGCGACGACGAGGATTACGGCGAGGAACCGCCCGAGGTCATCGACCCTCACGTCGACCAATGGATCAGGCACGCCGTGTCGTCCTGCCGCACCCGCTCGCTCACTGCCCGCTTCGTAGACGAGGAGACTATGTGGTCGCCTCGGCAGCCGCGGCCTTTCGCCTCCCCTCACCTGACGACGATGCACCTCCACTACGTCAAGCTCAAAGCCGGCCTCCTCGACTTCTCATGCTGCCCGGCGCTGCTGCACCTCAGCCTCAAGGACTGCCGCCTCTACGCCGGCGCCTTCGTGTCGCCCTCGCTGGAGCGCCTCAGCATCGTCGGCTGCGACATCCGGAAGGCAGATGGGCGTACCAGGATGGCGATCTCCACGCCGAGCCTCCGTTACCTGCAGCTGTGCGACGATGTGGCCCGAGAGCTCCGTGCCTCGAAAGCATGCCTTGCCTGACGAACGCCAGCATCAGGCTTACCGGCTACCTTGCCCAAAACCGCGTCCCGGCTTACGACGGCGCTCATCATACCAGGGCCGGTCGCTCATTGCTTCTGCATGGCTTGTCGGAGGTCACCAGCCTGGAGCTCATGGCTTCACCTTCTTCTGATGGAAGGGTTTGTCAAATGCAACCTTCATTTTTTTTTCTTCACCATTGATTTCAGCAAATTGCACTAGATATGCACCGAGTAGATTGTCACCGTACGTGCGGCTATATATCTTTGTGCAGCTTCTGCAAAAGCTTTCAGCTTCCACCGGCCACCTTCCGGCACAATACCAAATACATGTACGGAGTAGTTAGATTTGGGCTTAGAAAATTATAGTTTGCCACGGTACCTTCAGTTGGTAAATTTAGCATCGTGAATTTTATCAAAACCAAAGTTCTTTCACCTTTAGTTAAAGAACACAAAATGAACAAAATGCAGTATTAAATTCAGGGTAATTGCTAGTTGAGGTTTTCTACATGCTAAGTCGCTAATTGCTGATTTATTTTGCGCGCGGTTTGCATGTTGTACTACTCGAGTTAATATCTTTGAGTCATTGATGTTATTAATCTTCTGCAATATATTCAGGGAATCTTACTAATGGATTTGAAATTGTGCCCTACATTCACCAAGTTAAAGACTTTAATACTTAATGAGTGGTGTGTCTATGCTGAAGTAACTAAGTTGGTGTGCCTTCTACGGCACACACCAAGACTGGAGAGTCTCATTCTCCAACTTCCCTTTAAGGTATTGAGTTCATGTTTTATCATTGATTACTTTGGTTCCCTATGTTTACCATGCAAGTTAATATATATAGTCCCCGAAGAGAAAAATCAAATCCCTAGATACTCCTATGCCTATATGTCATAAACGCATGGAATGTAGTATCATATTTTCATTTGCTGGCGCATATAAAGCTTCAAACATTGCTTTCGAGTAAATTACTAAAAATTACCACATTTTGGGTTAGGATCATCTTTTGCTATTTTTTGCACAAATCTACCACTTTTGAGGCAGAGCATTACAAATCACACTGATTTTCATCGAACTGCATTTTAACATTTTTGCTGACAAGTGGAACCCATTTAATAGAGCTGACTGATCAACACGACCTGCCACGTCGACGTGCTTGACTTTTCCACGTCGACGTGCTTGACCTATTTAATAGAGCTGACTTGCTTTCATATTATGCAGAACTGTCCTACGGTCGACGTGAAAACTGAAGGAAGTCATAATGGATCAGAACACCCATTTCTTACGTTGGAGCACCTTAAGACAGTGGAGATCAAGAACTGCCGTCCATCTTATTATTCTAGTAACCGGATGCGAGATTTTAGCAAAAGAATTGATCAAATTATGAAGTTGTTCAGTGATTGGGGCATACCAAGCAGTAAAATCAGTATCAACAGCAGGCAACCTCAAGGTCAGCCATGCATGTACACATACCTAGTTTCTTTGTGCAGTTTTGTAGACTAATTTTTACATAAACATACATTGAACAAAATGGAAAACAATAACTACCCAGAGAAAAAGTATTTCAATTGATCAAGAGCAACTAAACTAGTGTTTTACATTACATCAATTGTTCTTGTATGAAAAATTAATTACTATTAATACGATTTAGTGGTAACTCGACATGAATCGTCTTGATGCAGGCATTTAGCATATTCCTGTTAATTTGGTATGCTAAATCAATGTATTTTGTGTTCATGAAAAATCAATCGACATCACCTGATTTTGCAATCCCATGAGGCCATTGGCTATCTGGATAGGTATATCTGTAGTGTGATTAGATGCACATTTAAGGCTTTTAACTTGGTGCGTTTCACCTGCTCCAGTGCATGGTCGATATATATGTGTGTCTGATGGTGTATTTAGTCTCTATGGAAATCAGGAAATATTAGTTCACTCCGGATTTTTTTTGTGCACCGAATTGATTTTTTTGCCGGGTATCTGGTTTGCAGGAAAAAGGAAAATCCCCAAGTGCTAGCTTCAATTGTGTTCAAACAGCCAAGTTCAAATTATCATGGATGTGCGTCAGAGAATATTATGGATAATATCGACAGGGTTGGCTATGGAGAGAAGATATTTTGCTGTAACAAGTTTTTTGATGCCAGTTCTTCATGATAGGGTCTCTCATGCTACATGCATTTTTTGTGTGTTTTCATTATTCGTACTAAGCAATTAATTCCTTAAAACTACTATAGGGTGCTTTCTAGATCGTACTTACTAAGCAAATTTTCTTATGCGTTATTATCATGTATGTATCATACCTCGAACCATATGGGAGTTTGGTAGTCACAACGATCGTCGGAAAGGGAGGCTGCCCTCACATTTGTTGACATATAGAAACACGATGCACGTCCCATCAGGGAATTTTGACTAAGTTGGGGTTATGTGCTAGCTTGAGTACTTACTTTCCCGTTTCTAGATGAACTTGTGTAACGGAATTAAATGACAATACTATAAGGTCCCTGAAACATATAACACATTATTTTGCTTTTCAGAACGAACCTGTGTCACAGAATCAAATCACAATGCTAGAATGTTCCTGAAACGTAAAACACGAAAAGAGTGAGATTTTGTAAAAAAAATCATGTAAATTATTTAAAATATAAAAATAATAAAAGAAATCGTCATATATTATTGAATGATTGTTTTTAATTAGTCGAATGTCTGTCGCCACGGCCTCTGAAATATTTCAAAAATGATAAAATGATCTAATTGCACTTAATGAACGTCTACGATTTGCATTGCATAGTCCTTTTGCACGAAAGAGAATTTGGCAAGCCTACACTTTGTTTTCCAATATAATACGTTCACCGTACGGTTGCCCACCTGAATCATCCTCAGTCACGCAGATGAACAGAGTCGGGCTAGTTGCGCGCAGAGTCGATGACCAGAGAGAGTGGAATCATAATACGTTGCAGAATCCACCTCACAAATCACAATAGGAGCCAGCACGCTAGATCCATCAAGAAAGCTAAAGCTAAGAGCATCTCCACTCGTCTCCCCGACGAGGCTCCCGAGCGACGTTTTTTCCGTCCGGACGGTTCGGCCCAGTCGCGCTCCCGGTTCCTCGTTTTCGTCCGGATTTGGCCCTTCATCCATCCGGCGAGTCCACGCCATCCCCGGTCCCCCGGGGATCTATCGGGGACTCCGAACGAGTGAAAAGCGGGGAAGGGCCCGATCTGTCGGCGACTCGACACACGAACCCCACCGCCACCTCGCTCAAAATCTCCCCCACCCCTCGTATCTCTCTCGCCGCCGGCACCACCCCGCCGGCTTGTTGCCCAGATTCCGCCGCCCCTCCTTCTCCACCTGCCTATATTCCGCCGTCTTTCGACGAAGGCCTATCTGGCTGCTCCTCCGCCGGCCTGTTTTCCGACTTTGGCCTACTCCTCGTCGCTCGCGGCTCGGGTTGCCTCGACCACGCCCGTCAGGTGTTCGTCCATTTGCCTCGCCGGCCATGGACTCGGACAAAGAGGAGGAGCAGATGTTCGTCGAGCTTATGCGAGAAGAGATGGCAGCCACCGCCCAAGACAAGGAGCACATGATGATCCTCGGTTGCTTGTCAAGCATGTACGCCGGACTGGCAACTGGTCGACGTGGTGGGTCGGCACCAGGTCACCGGAAGTGCAAGCCGAGACAACGAATGGAGGGCTACTGCATGTTGTACGCCGACTACTTCGCCGATAATCCATTGCATGGTGAGAGTGTTTTGCAGCGTCGTTTCAGGATGAGTGATACGTCCAATTTGCATCACTATTTTATATCATAATTTGCTGTTATTCATTGATATATTTCATATTGGGACACAATACTTATGTTATTTCATCTATTTTGCATGTTTCATGATTATTTGGAGATCGAGCACCGGAGCCGAGATTCTGCTGGAAAAAGCACCGTCGGGATGCAATATTTCGGAAGATCAACTGTGGAAGGAAGTTTTACGGAAACTCCTATTTTTCCGGATGACGGAGGAAGCCGGAAGGGGAGCCAGCTGGACCCGGGGTGGGCCCACACCATAGGGTGGCGCGGCCCATGGCTCGGCCGCGCCACCATGTGGTGTGGGGCCCCCTCGGCCTCTTTCGCCTCCTTTTCTTCGCGAAACCCTTCGTCCCGAAGACCTAAGCCACGGAGGAATCCTCACGAAGGGTTACGGCCGCCTCGCGGGGCGGAGAACACCGAGAGAGAAAGAGCTCTCCGGCGGGCAGGAATCCGCCGGGGAAATTCCCTCCCGGAGGGGGAAATCGAAGCCATCGTCACCGCCATCGAGCTGGACATCATCTCCATCACCATCATCATCATCTCCACCATCTCCACCGTTGGACATCGTCACCGCTGTAGCAATTTGGGTTTGATCTTGATTGTTTGATAGGGGAAACTCTCCCGGTACTGATTTCTACTTGTTGTTGATGCTATTGAGTGAAACCATTGAACCAAGGTCTATGTTCAGATTGTTATTCATCATCATATCACCTCTGATCATGTTCCATATGATGTCTCGTGAGTAGTTCGTTTAGTTCTTGAGGACATGGGTGAAGTCTAATTGTTAGTAGTGAACTATGGTTGAGTAATATTCAATGTTATGATATTTAAGTTGTGGTGTTATTCTTCTAGTGGTGTCGTGTGAACGTCGACTACACGACACTTCACCATTTATGGGCCTAGGGGAATGCATCTTGTACTCGTTTGCCAATTGCGGGGTTGCCGGAGTGACAGAAACCTAAACCCCCGTTGGTATAACGATGCAGGAGGGATCGCAGGATCTCACAGTTTAAGGCTGTGGTTAGATTTATCTTAATTACTTTCTTGTAGTTGCGGATGCTTGCAAGGGGTATAATCACAAGTATGTATTAGTCCTAGGAAGGGCGGTACATTAGCATAGGTTCACCCACACAACACTTATCAAAACAATGTAGATTAATCAGCTGTATGTAGCGAAAGCACTAGACTAAAATCCCGTGTGTCCTCGAGAACGTTTGGTCATTATAAGTAAACAAACCGGCTTGTCCTTTGTGCTAAAAAGGATTGGGCCACTCGCTGCAATTATTTCTCTCGCATTTTACTTACTTGTACTTTATTTATCCGTTACATCAAAACCCCCCGAATATTTGTCTGTGAGCATTTACAGTGAAACCTTCATCGAAACTGCTTGTCAACACCTTCTGCTCCTCGTTGGGATCGACATTCTTACTTATCGAAGATACTACGATACACCCCCTATACTTGTGGGTCATCAATGAGCAGAAAGCTATTTCTGGAAATTGTGTATGCCATCTGAGACTTTGACCCCTACTTCAGATGCAAGGCGGATTGCACTGTTTTGGTTGGATTTTCGTCACTGCAGAAGTGCACAGTGGCTATGAGGATGCTGGCGTATGGAGCTCCAGGTGATGGTGCAGATGATTATCTTCGGATGGCGGAGTCTACCGCCCTTGATTGTTTCTACCGGTTCTGCAGGGCCGTCATAGCTGTGTTCGGGGACTTTTACTTGAGATCACCCACTGTCGAAGACACTCAGAGGATCCTTGCAACAAATGAAGCTAGGGGTTTTCCAGGGATGCTTGGAAGCATTGACTGCATGCATTGAAAATGGAAGAACTGTCCGTTTGCGTGGCAGGGAATGTACAAGGGTCACAAAAACGGCTGCACTGTGATACTTGAAGCAGTGGCTACCCATGATCTCTGAATTTGGCACTCTTTCTTTGGTATGCCTGGATCCAACAATGATATCAACGTCCTAAACTGCTCCCCGATCTTTTCCAAGCTTGTTGAGGGTCATGCTCCCCCGGTGAACTATGTGATCAATGGTCGGCACTACAACAAAGGATACTACCTTGCAGACGGTATCTATCCAAAGTGGGCAACATTTGTGAAGACTATCTCGAAACCTAGCACCCCCAAACTTTGCGAGTTTGTGAAGAAACAAGAAGCTTGCCGAAAAGACGTCGAGCGTGCATTTGGTGTCCTCCAGCAGAGATTTGCTGTCGTCCGGTTCCCCGCTATGACTTGGTCCAAAGATCATATGTGGGAGGTGATGAACTGCTGTGTGTGCCTACACAATATGATTATTGAAAATGAGCGAAAACATCCGGTTCCTCTGGCTGAGCAACAAGCAGCATATGAGAGAGAGGGACCTCTTGCACAGCCTAATCACCAGGTGCCGACATCATGGGCCGCCTTCATTGTTATGCGCCAGGAGATCCGAGACTCTACAATGCATCAACAGCTGCAAGATGATCTGGTGGAGCACATATGGACGCTCCGAGGCAACGCCAGCGCCGACGCCAACTAGTCTATCTTTATTTATTTGTTTCAAAACTTGTGAAATTGTGTGCTTCATTTGTTTCAGCACGTGTTAAACATTGTACTGCTTTTCGCCGAATTTGTTTCAGCAATTTTCTGAATCTTGTTTGCCGAACTTGTTAAATTTTATGTCGAATTTGTTTGAAATATGTCAAATGACCCAAGTTGGGGGTTTCCTACCGGGGGGACGGCTGGAACTTCGGCACTTCCCAGGCCTAATTTTTCTCCAATCCGGACGAAACTTTCACCGGATTTGGGCGTGGGGAGCGCCAACGAGTGGAGATGCTCTAATAGTATTGAACAATTGATGAATGAATGAATGAATGAATGAATGAATGATGATCCATCATCAGCACGCACGCGTGTGCACAAAAGTAGTAGCAGGACCAATGTTTGTGGACATGGAATCAAGAAGCGACAACGGCCGGGAGGTGCAAAATCAGGAGCGTGTCAATCGAGAGGAATCGCATCAAACATGAAAACAGTACCAACCAATTGCGCTGATCCATTGCGATAATGTCTTTGTTTTGCTTCTGATCGGGTTTTTCATTGGCTTTTGTTTGACAGAAGTCTATATAACCCCCACAACTTTACAAAACCCCTTAACTTTGCAAAACCGAACAAAAGACCCCTAAGTCTCCTACCTCTAATTCCTCTTGCCTTATCGTTAGATGTTATCATCAAAACATCGCATTCCATGGACACCTTCACCCACCCTCCTCTTCACGACGGCGAACTGATTAGGAATTGTGTGCGTTGTTCGACATATCATTGTTTAATTTGAGAAGCATGCAAGGAATCACACTCGCTAACACATGATCGCCTCATTCAAGGCATCTCCAATCTTCTTGAAAATGATGGCAAACAGACTTGCATTGTGGCTGGACAACATTGGCTCCAAAAGCCAAAATGGCTTCATCAAGAAGCCTTGTATGCACGACAATTTTCTGCATGTCCAAAACATTATCAAGGAGCTCCACATGGAGAAAATCCTGAGTCCGTTTCTCAAGCTAGACATCTCCACTCTGCTCAATTGTTGTTAAAAGAACGAAAACCTAGCAACATCTACTCACAACAACCTGGCTTCACGTTGGTATTAACTGATTCTATGATTCAATCATCATCGGATGCCTCAATAATTTCTTGCTTATGAGACTTGAGCATCTCATGAAGAACATCAGACTGTACTCTAAGATGGCAACTTAACAAACTTGGAGACAAAAAGTCCGCTAGTTTGCGAAGTCGCAGGATCAAATCGCAAGGTTTTCTCGATGCTGCCGCTTCTACAGGGCCAGCTATCTGCTGAATCGATCTTTAACAGCTCTGCAGGATGTAAACCGAACATGAAAGAGCCATTAGAGGAGTGATGGGCAACATATCATAGATGAAACCAGACGCCGTGCTGAAGCAAACTCTAGACGACCAGAAGTCTTTACCTGCTGAAGAACATTGTGAAAGGAATTGCTGAACCACATTCTCGTTTTGTGCAACAGTCAAGCTGTCCGAAGAAAAACAGTTAGCAAGTTGTACCGTGATTCCAAGCACGGTAAAGACTGGACTAATGGGAAGCAATTGAGGATTAGATTTGCATGTAAAGAGATTACGCACCTGCAAGTACTATAGACAAGTGATCCACCTGTTTTCAATAATTTAAAACCATTTCTAAGAAGCCCTAACTGCATACAAAAGGAAGCTCATCAAAGTTCAGTAATATCGAACATAAGCTTCACCTGTTGATAACTGTGGAATTAGATTTAGGATATATGGATTGCTATATCAGGTGCCAAACCTTCAACCTAAAATCAAGAATGGAAGTAGTACCTGAAGATGGAGCAGGTTGCCAGTTCTTTCTGCCTCAAGTACACGGCGATCTAATGTTTTCCATCCCCAGAACTCAAACTTCTGAATGTGTTTTATCGATCCATCATGAGTACACTCTGCATCCACTAGGACCTGCATGCATTTCATCCGAATTAAGAAACAAAGAAGAGATGATACTAGTTACAGAATAAGTTGCAGTAGTGTACTCTAACCACAAAAATAAGTTTCATGCGATCGAATTCCAGAAGGCGAAAAGTGCTCCCTCAACAGAAAGACTGAAAAGTAGAGTTTTTAGAGCAAACTGAGGGCCTAAATCAATGCTACCAACCTAAATCAATGCTACCAACCTAAATCAACCTAAGTCTACATGCGGAGGTGGGTATGATGGCTTAAAAAAATCAATGCTACCAACCTAAATCAGGCATATTTTCACTTAAAATAATCCAAGTACACAAACAAGCAAAGAAAATACCTTGTCATAACCAGATGTACAGGCAGCATCATCAGTTGATTGACGAAGAACATGATGTTTTTGCAATCCAACTACTCCTGAATCTTTGCCATAGTATATCAGTTCAGGCTCGGAAGTTGATGGTGGATGAGGTGAACCAGCTGCTTTTGCCTTTTTAGACTTCTGTCTCTCTTTCCATGATCTCTTTGAAGTCCATTGTGAGAATATGCTTCTACTGTCCTCGGTTCCAATATAACCTGTGAAAAAGAGCATTAACTCAAGACAAGTTGACCCATTCATGCGTACAGAAAAAATAAAACAAAAGAGGGGAATGGATTCTTCTGAAGAAAATACCATCCATGCTCCCCAGATTTGAGTTTACAGGCAATATGGAAAATGAAGTCCCATCGGCAACGAAGAGTCGACTACGGTCTCCAAGAGAATACTTCTGCAACATCGTACGGCAGGCTGCAAGACGGTGCTTTGCAACATCAACACCAGTCAAAGAACCTGTGCTGCCAAGCATATCTGCAAGCATGCAAAGCTTTGCACCTTGCATGAAATACAGGTGCAAGGTCAATACATCTCTGAATAAAAATCCCACAAATAACAGAAGTCTAACACAAGCTACAGGATCCATAGCAGAACAATCCCGTAAGAAACTAAAAATACTGTTTGAATTTAAACAACATCATTCTGGGCATGGGCAAATATGTGTTGGACTAACGCTACTCCCTTCGGTCCATAATAAGTGTCGTGATTTTAGTTCAAATTTGAACTAAAACCACGATGCTTATTATGGATCGGAGGGAGTACTATATTCAACCTACTGGAGAATAAAATTCAACATATAAATCAAACTTGAAACCCAACCACTTAATCAAACAAAAGGATTGACACCACGGTCTCCTAGACACATCATACTTATCATACTTGAAACTGTAAGTTTGAATCATATCCAAAGATCAACCTGTCAGTAAATGCTCTACATGTTTTGATGCCATATAGAAAACTAGGTATTGCCATATTAGTGAATACATGTGTGGCCCACACGAATATCTGGTAAAGGTGCTTGTTTATGTTTGTACACTAGGCATTTGGCACTAAGAAAACACTGGTACAATGTGTTACTTATTATTAACTACCTGGGGCGGCACAGAGGTCAAGAACATGGTCTCCTGGTTGAACATCAAGTGCCAAGATAGCAGCTCCCGAAGCTGCATCAATTCCATAGATCTGCAATGTGTATAAAGGATGCTTAGGTGAAGTGAAGTGTCACACACGGAAGAGTGTGTGATAAGCCTAAGGGCTTCTTCCACAGTTACGAAATAACTGTGTTTCTCAGGCTTCATGAGAGGAATCCTCTTGAAATCAGGTGCCAACCAAAGTACCATCAGATTGAATAGCTTCATCTTAACTTGTATCATCGTGGCAAAAACCATTGTTACCAATTTTAGGCATTTGGTCTCTTAAGTAATACATACATAACGTCAATTAGTGATATCTGGGAAGAATTATCACATAAAACACTTGAGAATATCTAATGACCAGGACATAAACATCAAAGAGCATTTAACTAGAGGCACACAACCCAACATGCTTATGCTGGCAAGTAACGGGGCTGCTTCAAGGTAATTGTGTAGCAAGATTTGTCCTCACCTTCCCTTGCTGATAAGCCTTGGATCCAGCAATCTGGATTTCAGGCGGAATCGCGTAGAAATCCGGCAGCCACGAAACCTTTGCGAGATCGCACTTGAGCTCGGTTTCGACCTCTGTCACCATCCTGGACTCCGTGCCTGGTTTTAACCTAGGGATTCCAGAAACTAGTCAAGCTACTCACCTTTGCATCCTTCATGTGACAAATTGCTAGTTGGATGGAAGCAGGGGAATGCTAAGAGTAGCGGGTGCCAAAGCTTCTTCACCTGATGTAGCGCGGGATGGTGTCGGCCATGGAGTACAGCATGGGATCCAGGCCATTCTCGCCGAGGAACTCGAGAAAGGCCGCCGGCAGCGGCAGGGGCGCCGCCGGCTGCTCTTCTTTGCGATCAGAGGGCGAAATTTCTGAAGAATCCATCACCCCAAAGGCCCCGGGCCCGACTCCAGCGGCCGCCACCCTGAGCGCACAGTGGCGGCGGCGGCGGCGGCAATGTCGCCGGGACTGGACTCGGGGTCTGGGCGTAGGACTCGCCGGGTACGGTTAGAACTTGGTTGATCTCGACCTTACGTTTCTGATCTGACGGTCGCGAAATCACGATTTGACAGCATTAAAACCAACGACAGAGACAGAAAGAGAAGAAATAATTTACTTCCACGATGCCGATGCGTCATATCCATGGATATGACCAATACCGTGCGCGGTCGAAAAATACGTCTACCTCAACGTGAATTTTTTTAAATAATACGAATATTTTATTTAAGTGCAGTAATAGCGCGCGTTTTCAAAAAATTTGGAAAGTGTGACCCGGTCGGTTAGCAGCTGACCGACCGGTCAGCAGTGGGCCGATCGGCCAGCAGCCGGCCGACTGCAGGCTGCGCAGACGGGGGACAGGGCGACCAGCGCCTGTCGGCCACTAGCAGGCCGATCGGTCGATAGCCGGCCGACCGTGCATGGCCCGCGCGAGCATCTTCCCTTCGGCGCCGCGCGCAGATGCTCCCAGCCGAACCTCTTTCTTCTTCCTTCCTCTTTCTTCTTTCTCTGGCTGTTCGTCGGCTGCATACGAAAAGAGCTGCAAAAACTTCGTTTTTCTCAGATCCTCACTGATTTAGCCAATAAAACTTCACCATTTTGCTGGTATTAGTTGAGAGAAGCCCGATCTACAGATGGGTTAGAGTTTGGAGGAGTTTGGTGGTGCTTGTTTAGCGGCAATGGTGATGAAGTGGTGGAGGTTGACGGTGGTGTAAGGGGCGAGCTGCTGCTTGTGTATTGCTTGGTGGTGCTAAGCTCGCTGCGTGCTTTGTTCGTCTTGCTTCGTTGTTGGAGAGGCTGCTCAAGCTACAAGGGTAAACCCTAATCTTTTGCATATTAGTGTTAACTGTATAGGTTATTGTAGGCTGGTTTTAGTGTTAGTGTATTTATGTGGGCTGGTATTAGTAGTTGATGCGGACGAATATTTTTTTAGGTGAGCAAAGATGACAGATGTAGTGAAGATAGTATTTTACTATGGTATGGGTAGTGTCCAGATCAAATGAAATGGGAGTTGATCCGAGTGAGTTCAAATATGTAGAGATGAATATGACTGCTCCTAGAACATGGACAATTGAGCAGGTGAAGGATTGGTTGATAGAATGTTTCGGGCTTAATCCTGAAGTGCACACAGTGGGTGTGCATGCATTGTGGACTAAGTCGGTATCAAGTATTTTGTGGTATTTGAGGCCTGTAGATGATACCTCTAAGTGGGTGAGCTGGTTAAAAGGATCTGAAAGGAGAGGAACTAACCCTGTGGCACTAGTTCTTCCGGTGGCGAAGGAGGTAGCGCCTCCTGAAGGCGGTTACGATGGAGGAGGTGGTTACGAATCAGGCCGGAGCGAGTCAAGCACCCGGCGGTGGCGGTGGTTACGAGCCCGAACAGAGCAGCCATGCGAAAGATGTTTATAGTGGCCGGGGTGATGGTTACACGGAGAAGACGGTGAGGTTGATGGTGACGAAGAAAATGGATACAGGCGAGAATCGGATGGAAGAGGAAGATACGAAGGTGAAACCGATGATGATGATTCCGATGAGTCCGACGATGGGGAGGAGGTGCCTATTCCCGGTAGATGGAATCACAACTTTTCGTCCGCAATGACAATCAATGATGGCCTTGATTCTAACTGGGAGTATCACGAGAACAATCTCGCCGTAGGGGCCATGTTTCCGTCGAAGCGACATATGCAGGATGCAATAATTAAGTGGGCAATGGCGAGCCAGAGGGAGCTGAGAACAACCATGTCATCTGGAAAATACCTGACGATGGAATGTGTGGACATCAATTGTCCCGGAAGGGTGCATGGGTATGTTCCTAAGTATGACACAATATGGCGTGTGAGCGACTTTGTGCCGCACAGTTGTGAGCTTGTAAGTATCCTCAATGATCATTGCAACTCTGTCGTCTAATCTCATAGCCCGGCTGCTGTACACTCGAAATAGTGGAAGGGCAAGCCATGACGATAGAACGCCATACAGAAGAATGTTAAGAAGCATCATTTTTATACCATTTCTTATGGCAAGGCTTGGAGGGCTAAGCAGAGGGCGATGGAGATGAGGTTTGGTTCGTTTCGAGACGCATAAGACGCTGTTGTTCGTATGCTGCAGACGCTGCAGGCGAGGAATCCAGGAACATATGTGAACATCCAGGACATGTTTTTGCCGGAGTCCCCATCTTACAGGGTTCTGCATAGAGTCTATTTCTCGTTCGGTGTATGCATCGAATCATTCAGACACTGTCGACCCGTGTTATGTGTCGACGGCACGTTTCGACCGGTCGGTACAAGGGTCAAATCTTGACCGCCATTGGAATGGACGGAAACAATCAAATCGTGCCACTCGCTTTTGCTTTCGTGGAGAGTGAGAACACCGAAAGCTGGTTATGGTTTTTCGAGCGAGTTGAAGATTTCAATTGTAAAGGACAAGCCGAATGTTTGCATCCTTCATGACGGGCATGCGGGTATACCGAAAGCTATTAAGACACCGAAAGAGCCTGGGCAAGAAACTCCATGGATTGACATTGAGAGCCGTTGGTGCATGCGCCACACGGGGGCCAATTTTTACACACAATTCAGGAAAAAGGACCTTATGAATGTCTTCAAGAGGCTGTGCATCCGGAACCAGCGAGTGGAAGTATAATTTTTGCGTAGCAAACTGCAGGAGTTGACGAAGAAACAAGTTGTGGAGAGGAAAGCAGCTCGAGATGCAAACATAGCAGCACATATGCAGGCCGTTGCAACGAGGAACAACAGCGGTAGAAGCACCCGGTTTATGAGGAACCCCAAGGTCCGTGCGACTTGCCCGGATTTGACCCGCCCGGAACAAGGAGAAGGCGGGGAAGGCAGATTAAAAACTTTGAGCAGATGGATAGAGCATGAGCCTACGGAGAGGTGGTCTTTGTTGCACGATACACATGGAGCTAGATACGGCGTCATGACAACCAACCTCGCAGAGTCGTATAACTTTGTGCTGAGAGGCAATAGAGCTTTGCCACTTACAGCTATAGTAGAGGGTATTTTCATGGGCACAGTTAAATATTACAGAGAGAGACGTGAGAAGGCTCGGATGCACATGCTGAACAAACCAGCCACTCCATATTGTTCGAAGATTATGGAGTACATGCATAAGAAGAAGGAGAAAGCTAAGCATCTCCCTGTTGTTCAAATTGGTAATGTGGAAAGAAGGTTCGAAGTACGCTTACCTACAGATAGGTTCGGGTGTGGGAATCCGCAGCGAACGCATGATGTGAAAATTGGCAATGAAGAAAGGCCAACTTGCGAGTGCACATGCAACAAACCAAAGTTGCTTCATCTTCCTTGCTCACATGTGTTAGCTGTTTGTGGTGTCCCGGGGATGTCGGAAATCTCGTTCGTCTCTCCGTATTATCTTAAGGAGGCCGTGCTCAACACCCGGACCGGTGAGCTGGAAGGATTTCGGTCAATGGGAAATTTCAACACCTGTAAACCCTGGTGAAAGGCGATATATCCCAAACCCAACGCTACCGAGGACAGCCATCGGTAGACGGCCATCGCAGCGCATCCGGAATGATATGGATGAATCGAAGTCGGAGGGCCAACGCGACAATGTTTCCTATGCAATCAATTTGGCCATTGGGACAGTAATTGTACAACCTTCGGCACTGGCCCAGCAGGAAGGGGGCAGCGAGGCACATGGGGACGTCGCGGGAGGGGAAGAAACTAGGCGGCGAGGCGCTACTTCGAAACTTATTTGCAATTTTATGTACTGAACAACGAATTTGTAATAAGTATGGAACTACTTTGCAATCTCAAATGTGAAACTATGTTACTGTAATTTATGTAGTGAACAATGAATTTGTAATAAGTATGGAACTACTTTGCAATTTTATTGTGGTCCTGTATGTTACTTAAATATATATTCGTGTTATGTCATGTGAATTTTGCAAATATGTTTTGTTGTTTACGTAAATGGCAGGAAGATCGTTGCTCGGTAGGGACGTTGAGAAGGCGCACCGTGCGGCGAAGCTAGAGGCAAGTCCTAATAGCCTTCCCACACCGGTGACACGCGAGCTAATCGAATTGGCGAGATACACCCCGGTTGGGTTCGCAGGTATGTGGGATTATATTTGATATATTTAATTTGAAGTACTCACACGTACTCATTGGATTCTTATATGAATTTGTAGGTTGAAGTGGGCTGGACTTCTACCTTTCGCTCGGTTGGTTGAGGCCACTATGTCAGAGGTCATCGGTGAGCGAGGGGGCACGCCAATCAAGCGCCTTCGACACGACCACTCACTCGCCGACCAGCCTAGTGGATCGGTGGAGGCCCGAGACTCACACGTTCCACTTTCGTTGGGGAGAGATGACCCCTACTCTGCAGGACGTGTCTTACTTACTGGGCCTACCGTTGGCTGGTCGGGCCATAGGCCCGCTGGCAGAACCAGTGGACTGGGATGAACAAATGCATGCACGTTTTCAGGGAATTCGTGTGGGTCAGCCTGATTTTCTCTGTGAGGACCATGGTCCAAAGTGTGACTGGTTACTCAACTTCGAGGTAAGCATTGTTATTGAAAATTATTTATTGTTAATGTGTTGTTATAGCTAACATCTTTTTTTTGTTCGTTGTAGGTTTCACAGTTCACAGCACCGATGAGTGAGGCAGAAATCACTAGGAGTCTCGAGGCATACCTTATGTGGCTGCTTGGGAAGGTGATGTTCACAGAGAACCATCAGACCACCATCAGCAGGCGCTACATCCGCATTGCGCAGGAGATAGCAGAGGCTACAAACGCCGACGACATCATACCGCGGAGTTGGGGTTCCGCGGTTCTAGCAGCCACGTACCGAGGTTTGTGCAATGCTTGTACACTTGTCTCCCCCAAGTCTGGCCTTCTTGGCTGCCCACTATTGTTGCAGCTATGGTCGTGGGAGAGGTTCCCAATTGGTCGACCAGACATAGATGCTGAACGCCCTTTCGAGGCAACCTGGTTCGATGATGCGGACCACATCGACATGCCTACGTTTGGTATAATTTGGACACGTCGCGAGGTACATGTAATGACTATATATCTTTTGTAATTTATACTACTATGTGTACCTGACTATAGTTCTTTTTCTGTCCGCAGAGACGATTTGCTCGCGACCAGGTCAGGAACTGCTACCCTGCGTTCATGGAGCAGTTTGACGTGCTCGATGATAGGGCGGTGATTTGGGAGCCCTATACGGCGGCAGCGAGTGCATGCAAGATACCCCGGCGGGATCTCAGTCCTCTGCTATAGAGATTGTGCGTACTCGGATGACACAATCGAAGATCATCTTCGATGTGTCCGTGGAGGTAATGGCCCGACGAGAGGATCATGAGACAGTTCGGTTCTCGCCAGATGGTCGATCCTCCTCCACCGATAGCACCTCTCCCTGCCTACGTCCACAAGTAAGTTCAGAGCGTCGCTAAGGTTAAGATTGTTCATCATGAAGGGTTCGGCTTACAGCACAATAATTTTCTGCAGGTACAACAGGAAGGGTACGAGCCACTCCTCGACATGGTGGCTTCAGCGCGTTGGCTCGTATGTTGATGAGTGGCTGACCGCGACAACACACCTCTGCGACACGATGAGCAGTTTAGTCCACAGGAGTTTGAGGCATATCCGCAGAGGTACACTGCAGCGAGCCGCGAGTGCGCCTCATCCCACCGATAGATCCAGCTGAGGCGCCTCCGAGCGTCTATGTACGATATGTACCCGACTCAGTCCACAGCGGGTAGTCGACAGCACGCGGTACGTACTACTTTTCTATTCCACCAACATACTTGTCGTTTATATATATATTGGGTTCTACGGTTTATATGCTACCATGATCTACCATGTTTTTGCAGGGCCAAATGACTTCGGACTTACGGGATGAAGTCGCTCAGACACACGTCAAGTGTCCAGTGGGCCTCTTCTGCAGCCGCGCGACCAGCAGGTGTCCTGGTTGAGGCGTCTCGAGGAGAAGCTACGCGGGATCTACTCGGCTATCACGTGCAGTCGTAGTTCCGACGTCGTTCAGCGCCACCTCCTTCCACCGCGGCCCTCCACACGACACGATCCACGGCCTCGTGTCACGCCGACGGCGACACCCAGACCACCACCTCCTGACCGGGCGAGGAGGTTCGTCGTGGCAACAGACAGCACACTCCTTCGTTCGACGACTTTCACGGCCAGCATCATGGATCACGACCTCGCCTCACGTCGACGGCGACACCCGGACCACCACCTCCTCGACCAGGCTGGAGGTTCGTCGTGGCAGCAGCAGCGAGCACACTCCTTCCTTCGACGACTTTCGGTACTATCGGCAGCAAGCTGCTTTCGACGATTGGCAGCAGCAGCAGGCTCCTTTCATGGGAGGAGCAGGATACTCGCGAGTATGTACTATTCTAGCTATTCTGTTCCGTATAAATTATACTCCACTTAGTTTGACATCACTTATGTTTCGTGCCACAGGGTACACACAGCACACCGCATCTAATCCTTCATGGGGAGCTAGTGATCGGGACGCCGAGCACATGGAGTATTACAGCACGCAGCGAGAACTATGTCGGTATGCGATACTCCTCCACCGAGCCCACACAGGAGACGCAGTACGACCCCGAGTCCGGGTCCTGGATCCCTCCTCGCAACGTCAGGGCCCCGGACAGGTTCGGTTGGACACCCCGTGTTACGCCACCCCCACGACAGCCCAGACTACGCCGTCCCCCTGGCTGATGTATCACCTATGTATGAGACATTTATGTATGCATTACTCATGTATGAGACATTTATGTATGCATGACTTACGTATGAGACATTTATGTATGCATGACTTATCTCCCGCTCGCATATTTCATTTCATGCTAAAGCAATAGTACTTTATTAAAACAGCGTACAAAATTAAGATACAATAGAGCTGAAATTTAAATACTGCTTATCACTACAACAGAATTTAAGATACATCAAAAAACTAAAACTTAAACTAAAAACGCAGCACACCCTTTCCCTTACCCTTCAACGATGCAGCTTTGATGGCTTTGGTGCTAGGCTCGAAGTCGTCGTCCGAGTCGACGACCGGCGGTGCTGCACTCTTGCCCTTCGAGGAATTGGCACTCTTGCCCTTCGACGATGCAGCTTTCTTCGCCTTCGTGCTAGGCTCGAAGTCGTCGTCCGAGTCGATGACTGGTGGTGCAGCACTCTTGCCCTTCGAGGACTTGGCACTCTTGCCCTTCGACGATGCAGCTCTCTTCGCCTTGCTGCTAGGCTCAAAGATATCATCGTCGTCCTCACTCTCAACCGCCCACCGTGCTTGGATATTTCAAATCCCTTTCTCTATCTTCTTCATTCTTCCATGTTAGTGACTTCCACTTCTCATTCAACCCGATAAGCTCACACCTTATCTCCCGTGGGCTGCGAGCGAGCATCTTCTTCACTGGCCACCCATAAGAATATTTCTCAAACTCCCTACCCACCTTACGCAGCAAGGCGTCGCTACTGATGAACTCCTCGAATGTGTCTACCTTACTCTCCCTCATCACTTTGCGGGCCTCGTCTAGAAGAGGTTCGGCCATGAATTCGTTGAAAAGATGGGGGGATTCTTATATGGGGGATCTATCTTCTTCACGATAATACACTCGAAACACAAGGAAACGGTGGGGGTTTTTATAGGCTACAAGGAATGACTTTCGGCGGGAAGATTGAGCGGGAAAATTGGGCGGGAAAAAGTGGCGGGAGATTTCGGCGGGAATAAATGGCGGGAAAATTGGGCGCGAAAAATTGGGCGGGAATAAATGGCTGGAAAATTGGGCGCGAAAAATTGGGCGGCAAATTTCGGCGGGAACAATTTTGCGGCAAATTCATTTCACATTAATACTAAAACTGAAATAAAGATACATTGAAGCTGTAATTAAAATACGCCTTATCACTACAACAGAATTTAAGATACAATGACAAACTAAAACTGAAATTAAGATACATAGCTAGTACGACACATCACACTACTTTCCCTGCGTCCACCGTGGCCATTTTCCAGACTTGTCGCCGCGTTCTTCTGCCGCTTGCGCCTCAGCAGCTCTTTCCCTTAGTCTCTTCCTTTCTGCTTCACGAGCCTCCCTGCGCACCTCTTCCTCTGCAAACCTACGTGCGACCTCATCATCCATCCTCTTCTGATTCACCTCGCGATTACGAGCTTGTTCCGCCCTAAGTTTCTGTATCTGCCTCTCTCGCTCTGCTTTTTCATTAGCACGAACCTTTTCCCAACGCTCCTCCTCAAAGAACGTTGCCCACGCACGCCGCTGTTTCTCCTCAACCTCCTGACGCGCCCAATCCGGCTGCTCCGTGTCTATCCAGTGAAACCATTTGCATAGGGGCGGGGGAGACTGCAACACAAACAATAACATTAAATCACATTCATAAATAAATTAATGTCAACATAAAATTATGTCCAAACATACCGACGGCCTGGTGGACGACGAAGCTGAACTACGGGGTGGATCATGCTCATAGCTCGCACACATGAAAAATTTCATGCCGAACCAGTCGGAGAAATCCTCCACCTGCTTAACCTTAGCAAGACGGCCGCACCAACACCGCTCCGCAGTCACACCCGGGGGCAAACTTGCAGCCTTCGCCTTCACCGGCCTAAACTCCTGGTCAGAGCACGGCACACTCATGATGGCTAAGGGTGAGCAAACAGAAAAAAAAGAGAGATAGAAACACTTGTGCAACCCAGAGTAGCGATGCCTGCTTTTATAGGCAAAAATCCGGCGGGAAAATATAGCGAGAGATAGTGGCGGCATAAAATTGGCGGGAAAACATGGCGGGAAGGACTGGCGGGAGAACGTGGGGGGATAAAATTAGCGGGAGATCGTGGCGGGAAGGACGGGAGGAATACAGGAGACAAATATGGTGGGAAATCGGCGGTGAAAAATTAATCATGCAAACCATGGGAAATTAGGAGGCCGATCGGTCTATAGCTGCCCAATTGGTCGGTAGCTGACCAATTAGTTATGTGACCCAGTCGGTCTACTAGAGGCCGATCGGTCAGCTGCTGACCGACCGGGTCACACTTTTCAAATTTTTTGAAAACGCGCGCTATTACTGCACTTAAATAAAATATTCGTATTATTTAAAAAAAATTCGCCTACCTCAACTGCATCGATTTTATGGCTTTTATATTTTTATTTTATTAATTATTGTGAGGCTGGAAATTTAATTAAATCAGTGTGTTGGTCTATGATTTAAAATCATTGTCAAAACATATGGAAGCACAATTAGGGGCATGGTATCGGTAAGAAACCTTCTAACTTGGAGTTCTTTTTTTTTTTACTCTAGCATGTGTGATTTGCTAGATTCCAGGTGTATGATGTACGAAGGTAGTGAACATGGAGACTTGTGGCCCCGGTAGAGTGTTGAGGAGCGACGCATTAGTCGTGGTTCTAAATTTTTCCTATTCAAAATGGCCATCCTTCCTTTGGCACAATACTAGTTACTAAAGATTTTTGTGAACTCTAACCGAGATGGAGTACAGCTCACTTGATATGGTGTTATTAGGATACCAATGCATGGTTGGAATAAAAAATTACTCGGATGTGCAAACGGATTTGATTAAAGTGGGTTTAACTTAATCTAAATTTTTTTCATTTGCTAAAGGGCACAAATGCTTCCCATCTTGCACCGCTTAAATTTAAGAAGATAAGATAAGATGGTAACACAAGTAAACGAAATTGCATTGTTATGCCCATCAGAAAGAAAATTAAAAAAAAATCCACAAAAAGTGTATATCTTCAATAATTAGGTGTGAAAATGGTAGATCAGTTTAAGCGAGCCGAAGTCTTGATGTTTGTAGCATTATGGATGTGTCGTGGGTAAGAAACAGATGCCGTAGCAACACACGGCAGTCAACTATAAATTATAAGTTTATAACCATAGAACCCATACAAATGACTCCTCCAAATGACTGATTTTCAGTTTTTCACAGTTATGACAAGGAGAAAACTTAGAAATGCATCAAAACACAAGGGCATTTGGAAGTCGAGACAGTACTAAATTCGTCGCGGTGCTGGTCACAATAAAAAGCCGAACTCGAGAAACTCAATGCTTGGTTTGACTATAGTGAGTAAAACCTGCGAGTCCAATTTTTTTTTTTTTGACGGTTAAAGACGGGAGCTCTGCCATTTCATTTCAGTAGAGGGAAAACTGCACAAGACAGAAAAACTGCCTGGGAGAGAAAAAAAAAACACACGGCAAGGCTACACCTTGCGGCCTAACTCAAAGGATTTTATTAAATCCAGAGGTTCCACGACACGTGACCCTTGATCATCTTACCCGAGCTCAGCAGCTTTCCACTACGCTGGGTTGATTTGGGCCTTGATTTGGCGACCCCACGTGGCATGGCAGCCGCCCTGTATTCCGGGATGTAGGATCCCTGCACTGCATGGTACAACTGTTGCGGTCAGAAACCCACCGGCGGGCAGCGACTGGCAACACCGTAGAGCCGGGAACAACTAGGGCTGCGGCTGGCCCCAGTCCCTCAGAGCGACGGCCCGTAAAGCCTCCTGGTCACACGTCCGATGCTATCGCAAGGGCGTGCCACCTGACCTATACCCGGTCGGGAAGGTGTTGGATGATGCCTCGCTTAGTTTCCTGCATGGCATACACGTAAACGTTAAATACGAGCCTCGATCGGCTCTCGGGTTATCCCGTGAATCGGCTCAAAGAGCCGATCCACCCATGATTCGTACAAGGTGTCCGAATATATGGTGGTCCTGCTTGATCAAGATAAAGCTAATGCGATCTACGACGATTTAGGGTTTTCACCGCATAATCGGATCATCCTACTCACGATTGGGCCTCGCGCTCGCGTACGGTGTCCGTAAGCCGATCCTAGATAGGGCCTAAAAACCAACACGAGGTTGATCCCCGGAACATCCTGTCTAGGGCTAGCAAACTACACCCTACACGCCGCTGGATCCTCCAACCCTTTGTAAGGCCTAACTATTGCGGATATTAAACTAATCCTTGCAGGACAAGGAGCAAACGTAACGGATCGGATCTACTAAACTATGATCAAGCGGGGTGCCGCCCCTACACCTAAGATAGGTGTAAGGGCGGCTAGATGTATAAGGGTTGCACTACGATAGCATATGATACGAAGAACAATGCTAACCCTAACACATCTAAGATAACTACGTTGCTCGCCATCAAAAAGGCTTCAGCACGAGCAAGATGCGATCTAGGCAGCATGGTGCTTACCAGGAGAAACCCTCGAGATGAAGGAGTTGGCGATGCACCGAGATTTGTTTGTGTTGAACGTTGGTTGTTGTTTATTTCATAAACCCTAGATACATATTTATAGTCCAGGGGACTTTCTAATCCAGGCGTGCACCTAACCGTGCACGGGTAAAACTCTAATTCCTAACCAACACGTATCCTACTATAGTACAGACATACGGGCAATTAGCCCAAACTTGGTACACAAGGCCGATTCACGTATTTCTTCCATGTATATTCTTCAAACCCATCTTGATCGCGGCCCACCTCTGACTCGGTCAAATTCTGGTGATAACACATGCCCCCTGGTTTTGGAAATGACATTTCCAAAATCATTACGCCTTTCTTTCGTCGGGTCATGTCGTGGCAGAAGCGAGCTGCCGCAGAATCTTCCATCATTTCGCCTTGCCTCCTGGGCTTCTCTGCACGAATTGATAATTTCGGCATAACATCCTCGAGAACCGTCATTGCATTACATCTCCACTACACTCCCTTTATTTATCTGTGCCAAACGGTTCACCACTCCATCCCCTTGCTCGTTCTCGTCCACCGGCGCCAAAAACCCTCTCCCCCTGTAGCAATGTCTTCCTCTTCCTCTTCCCCCTCGGGCCTCCCCCTCCAATCGTCGCCGAAGAACAAGAAAGAGGACGACCTCCACTCCGGGCGAACCCCATCTCCTCCGACAAGGAGAAGAAAGAAGGAGAAGTAGAGAAGACCAAGGCCTCCCCTCCGCCGAGGCTCCCGCCGAAGAAACGCTCCCGCATGTGGGCGGACAGCGAGGACGACGATGACGACGAGGAAGGAGAAGAGGAAGAGGAGGAAGATGATTCCTCCTCTTCCGCTGGGTATCCGCCGACGAAGCGCTTCCGCACTTGGGCGGACAGCGAGGATGATGATGATGACGAGGAGGAGAAAGCTCCGGCTGACGGCTGGGGCAGCAGCGACGAGGAGGTTCCCGGGAGCAGCACCGACGATGTTGACGACGGCGACGATGAGGACAGCGACGACTAGTAGAGTAGGACTAGTAGTAGCAGTGCACTAGGCACCAGATCCCCCTTTTGAGAGCCATCGGCTCTTTCTTGTAAAGCTGCCCCTTTGAACTAATGAAAATTGTTCTCCCGATTTATCTTTCGATTAGTTCAATTTCAATCCTTCAGCTCGCCTCACCAAGGCCGATAGCAACGAATCAGACCCCTCCTCTTCTTAGACGCCCATGAAGCCGGACTCAGGTATCGATTAGACCGTCAGTCAAGCACTTCTCAAATTCAGACTGTGATTCGACACTCCGCAAATCTATAGCCGACGACTGTTCATCGGCTATTTTGAGAATCTAGTCTTCTTCCCTTTCTTGTAGCAACAGGACGGTCCAAACCCTGTAAAAGACGACGGCCTCCCTTTTCAGCTCCCCTCCGTAGCCTTAGCAGTCTTCCTCTGCAAACAGCTCAGCGTTTTCGGAGAAGGCTGCGATACAGGGTTAGCCGATTTCAACAAAATCGGCTCCCCAGAGTAGAGAACCTTCAGGGCGAGCTGCCCCCCGAGCCTCGGTCAAGGCGAGAAAGGTAGTGAGTCAACCAAATGTGCCGCCATTGGCCTCAAGTCATAACGCAGAGCAAGCCGATTTCAACAAAAATCGGCTTCCCAGAGCAGAGAGCCTTTAGGGTGAGCTGCCCCCCGAGCTTCTTCAGTCCACTTCTTCGTCTTTGCAGGTCAGATCGGCTCCTTTCCTTCGGCGGATCTGATGGAATCCATCCTTAACCTGATCTGCACGTCCAGGCTGCTCTTGGCATTCCATTGAATCTCTGCTTATAACAGTTGTACCTCTGGAGTCGATGGTCATGCACCGGCTTTCTATCCTTAAGTCGATGTCTGCGCATCGGCTGTGCTTAAAAAAATTTGAATTTTTTACGGCCGATTTATGTATCGGCCCCCATACTTCAATACCCATCATCAAAGGATATCTTAGGCTGCTGGGCGTTTGAAAGATACTCCTCCTTCATATCCTCGTGTTTTATCCACCTAGGTGCCCCCCGAGCCGATTCTGTCAAGAGAATTGATGGTATCGGCTCTTTAGGTATCCCCTGTTGGATTAAATGCTGAACCCAGGCAGAATGGATGGTGAGGATAATTTTGGCCGATTGCTGGAATCGTCCTCCATGTTGCTTGTTCGATGAAGGTTTTGTAATATTCCTCCATAAAATTTTTTTTGGGGCCGATCACAAGGATCAGCCTCGCCACGTCTGCTCATTGATTTGCTCCAGCTACATGGTTAGGCCAACGGATACGACCAGCCTATCTTCATCCTCTGTCATGTCGATGCGCTCGCCGTCGTCCACCTTGAGTGCATCGTTTAATCCTCGAGCAGTAAACTCCGTTGGGAGGATGAGCACCATGTTTGTGCCAGCCGATGTCTCATCATCGGCTTTCCTTTGCTTGGGACGCCACTCTTTTCTTTGTGGCCGACCTTCTTCGTCCAGGGTTCGCTGAATTTTGGCGGCCAGATCAGGCCGTGTCTTCCTCAACGTGTGCAGGTATAATCTTTCAGCTTCTTCCAACCCACGCAGACGCTGAACCCTTCGTTTTTGGGAACGGCTGAGCCCATCAGGGCACCACCTTGGCCGATGACACTTGTCTTCTTCATCATCGTCCTCTAGTTCCTCGAGATCTTCCACCCGAGCGGACTCAGTATGCCTGTTCCGAGGCGGGAGAGGCCCTAGTCGTCTGAACACGGACACGTTAGCTGCATCCTTCTTCTTCTGTTTGCATTACGGCGCTTGCCGATTGTTGGCAATCGGCTCATTCCTGAATCCCAGCAGTGTCTGAAGAAGGGGCAGTCCCAGTGCCTATCCTCGTCGTCCTGCTCCCTCGACTTTTCCTTGGCGTGGCGCTCGTATCGCTCCTCGTCATGATCATGCCGACGACGTCTCCTGTCGTCCCTAGCCAGACGATCTGTTTCATCATCGTCGTTGTATCGTCGGCGTTGGTCATACTGACTCACATACTTGTTGAGGAGGTGATCGCAGAGAGGTCGCTCGATATCTTATGTTCTTCACTTCTCCCTCCGTGACGTAGCGCTTGCCGTCTTGGCGGAGCCGATCGCGTGGAGCGGATTCCTCTCGTGTCTTTGCTATGAGAGCAGCTGCCCTCATCTCCGTCCTTACGCAGTGGTGCCCAAGCCCTACCATGTTGATATTGCACGAGAAATCCGGCTGGCACCCTCCATGGTAAGTATACTCCACCATGTTAATGGCGGGGAAGGGGTGTGTGTCGACCTTCATGGCGTATCGGTTGAAAATTAACCGTCCATTTTCTATCGCCATTTGGATTCGCTGCCGCCACACCCTGCAGTCGTTGGTGGTGTGGGTGAACGTGTTATGCCACTTGCAGTATGGCTTTCCGTTCAGCTCCTGCACCGTGGGATCTTGTGGCCTTCGGGTACCTTTATATGCTTCTCCGTGAGTAAGAGATCGAAAATCTGCTCAGTTTTGGTCACGTCGAAGTCGAACCCTTTTGGAGGGCCTTGTGGCTTAACCCATTTGCAGGACACGGGGCCTGCCGCTCGAGTCCATTCAGCCACTGCTACCTCTCGATCTCCCGCAGCACCTTCATCCTCGTCTGCCTCAACCAGCGCTACCGCACGCTTGAATTTGTCCTCGGTAAACATCCGGGTGGCGCCGTTCATATGCCGACAGCCTTCGCACCATGTGCGCCAATGAAGGGTAGTCCGCTTGGGAGGCCACGTCCTTAATCGATGATGAGAGACCCACCACCGCCAACTCGATCGCTTCTTTTTCACTTACGTGAACCGAATAGCATCGGTTCCTAATGGTCTCGAAGCGCTGGATGTATTCCGACACCTGTCTCCCCGCGCTTCTGTCGTACTTGTGCTAGATCGGCAATGCCAACCTCGGAAGCCTCTGAGTGATACTGCTCATGGAACTGCTCTTCCAACTGCTTCCAAGTCCGGATGGAGTTCGGTGGCAGCGATGTGTACCACCCGAAATCCGATCCTGTGAGGGACTCGTGCGAAGAACC
This sequence comes from Lolium rigidum, assembly GCF_022539505.1. Lineage (NCBI taxonomy): Eukaryota > Viridiplantae > Streptophyta > Magnoliopsida > Poales > Poaceae > Lolium > Lolium rigidum. The sequence goes on along the minus strand of NC_061508.1, from coordinate 220,568,352 downwards.
TCACACGCAACTCGTCCGATGCTGAGATCGTGCCCAGCTGTGCCAAATATCGGCTCACATGCTCGATGGAGCTGGAACCATCTGATCCACTAAACTGTGTGAAGTCCGGGAGCCGATATTTGGGTGGTAGCGGGATCAATTCGTAATCGTTGGGGTACGGCTTGGTGTAGCCGAACGTCTTCCTTTTCGGCATCATGCCGAACTGATCTTTCAGAATTGTACAAATCTGATCCGCGGTGATGGTCGAAGGTGTCGAACCCTGAAGATTCGCCGGGGTGGCATACTTAACCAGCCATGCTTGCTTTTCCAGTTCTGAGCCAACTGCAGGAGTTGGGCTCTGGAGGTTTATCGGAGTGGCGTACTTAGCTAGCCACGTTTGCTTCTCAAGATCTGCTCCTGACGTTCCTCCTGCTGTTCCAGAGGCCCCCGTTGTTACAACCTGGTTCGAGAGTGCCCGGTATTGCAGTCTGGTACGTATGCGCACGCGTATCCGTGCGGGATCTCCTTGGGTGCCTTAGGTAGGAATTGGTAGTCACTAGGATCACCACCAATCTTGTAGACGACGTATGCCGATGAGTTCGGCACTTCTGGTGCCGCCCATGCGAACGGCAGCGGAGGATGGGACTGGAGTGGCATCTCTCCTTTGTAAGTCCCCGCAGCTGGTCCCGACGGAGAATACCGGTGGCTCATGATTTCCGGATCACGCGCGAGCGACACGCTCCAAAGTGTTCACCGAGCTCTCGAGTGACGGTGCAGCGAATGAGCCACCATGTAGTTGATCTCCCGACGCAGCGACCCGGTGCGTTCTTCCGACGGGGCGGACAGGTCCACTCCATCGAGTGCGCCTTCGAGTGAGAACCCCTTCCACCCGACGCCATGGGAGCGGGTTCCGTGGAAAGAGCCGATGAGTTCGGCTTCGAGGACTGCCTTGATTTCGTCATGCTTCTTCTTGAGCTCGTCGCCGGATCCTCGTACTTGACCGGAGTGCTTTCCGCCATCTCGGATGTAGATGGCGATGCGGTGGATGTCGAAGATTGTCCCACCGGGCGTGCCGAATGTGTTGCGGTCAGAAACCCACCGGCGGGCAGCGACCGGCAACACCGTAGAGCCGGGAACAACTAGGGCTGCGGCTGGCCCTGGCCCTCGCAGCGACGGCCCGTAAAGCCTCCTCGGTCACACGTCCGATGCTATCGCAAGGGCGTGCCACCCGACCTATACCCGGTCGGGAAGGTGTTGGATGATGCCTCGCTTAGTTTCCTCGCATGGCATACACGTAAACGTTAAATACGAGCCTCGATCGGCTCTCAGGTTATCCCGTGAATCGGCTCAAAGAGCCGATCCACCCATGATTCGTACAAGGTGTCCGAATATATGGTGGTCCCGCTTGATCAAGATAAAGCTAATGCGATCTACGACGATTTAGGGTTTTCACCGCATAATCGGATCATCCTACTCACGATTGGGCCTCGCGCTCGCGTACGGTGTCCGTAAGCCGATCCTAGATAGGGCCTAAAAACCAACACGAGGTTGATCCCCGGAACATCCTGTCTAGGGCTAGCAAACTACACCCTACACGCCGCTGGATCCTCCAACCCTTTGTAAGGCCTAACTATTGCGGATATTAAACTAATCCTTGCAGGACAAGGAGCAAACGTAACGGATCGTATCTACTAAACTATGATCAAGCGGGGTGCCGCCCCTACACCTAAGATAGGTGTAAGGGCGGCTAGATGTATAAGGGTTGCACTACGATAGCATATGATACGAAGAACAATGCTAACCCTAACACATCTAAGATAACTACGTTGCTCGCCATCAAAAAGGCTTCAGCACGAGCAACGCATGAACAACGTAGGTAGGCTTGTGCTGCCTAGATCGCAAGATGCGATCTAGGCAGCATGGTGCTTACCAGGAGAAACCCTCGAGATGAAGGAGTTGGCGATGCGCCGAGATTTGTTTGTGTTGAACGTTGGTTGTTGTTTATTTCATAAACCCTAGATACATATTTATAGTCCAGGGGACTTTCTAATCCAGGCGTGCACCTAACCGTGCACGGGTAAAACTCTAATTCCTAACCAACACGTATCCTACTATAGTACAGACATACGGGCAATTAGCCCAAACTTGGTACACAAGGCCGATTCACGTATTTCTTCCATGTATATTCTTCAAACCCATCTTGATCGCGGCCCACCTCTGACTCGGTCAAATTCTGGTGATAACAACAACTTGGATTCCAAACATCAGGCAAGTCTTGTGCAATCAGCAGGGACAGAAGACGGAGCTCCAAGACCCGCGTCAAGTCCCTCGGCGAACGATAAGGTTTACCGGGTCCGGCGCCAGATCTAAGCCTTGGACGACGAGGTCGACTCCTGGTCGGAGGGTCTGAATGTCAATCGCCCTGCAGCGAGAATGCCCCCAAGGTGTTCCATAGAAAGCGTGGCAGGTAAGTACTCACTGGATGTGCACGTCGAGCCACGCTCCTTTTCATTTGTACTCCCTCCGGTCTCTTTTAATTTATACTAAATTCGAGTTAATTAAAAAGAATCAAAGGGAGTAATAAGTACGGTAATGGTAGTGGTGTTTGGATAGGTGTGTGTGCCAACATCAGGGAGACAGAAGACAGACCTCTACACGGACAACCCAGCCGAGAAGAACCAAGACATGTGTGTTGTCGATAAACCGGAAACATTCACCCTCGTTCAGCATTTCATGTATCATTAAGCTAGCTATTCTTTCATTCCTCACTTGAACTGTTTCTTTCTTCCACCGTTAACCACCCTTGTTTTGTGGTGAATGAGATCCCACTAACTGATGTCAGTTTGTTTTACAATCAATGTGAGAGGAACTTATAAGATACTATTAGTAGCTTTCACAAGAAAACGATCATATTAGTAGCTTACATATAATCCAATTGTAGTTTAATTCATAAAAAAAATCATCAAGTGTATCCCCGATGCAACCAAAAGGGTAAATCTTAGAATTAAACTGGAGACCGTAGGCTACATTCTGTACAGAGGTGAAAAGGAGACAAAATGTATCAGGTGTCGCCGAAAGGTTACTGAACAAAATGACTTGCTAAGGTTACAAAATACATATTCTCAAGCACACAATATGGAACAAAACAACATACTGAGGATCAATGCTTAAGTAGCTTGCTGATAAACTTGTTGCTCTACAAACACAAGGGCATTTGGAAGTCGAGACAGTACCTTACAAGCGGACACATCAGTAGATTACATAATATAATACTATATATTATAGGGCAACAAACTTCTTCTCTCTCAGAATTTTGAGCCTATTTCTGAATTACTATGGTGTTTTTTCTGTGTGCAGTTTTGGTGTTGCGTAGCGATTTTAATGATAACTGACTGTTTGGGCGGTGGTGTTAGGATATCTTGTTGGCTCCCGTGCCACCGCTTTGACTCCGTGTGTTTTTTTGTCTCATCACGCAACTTCCCCGCAGCTCATTCGCTTTCTTCAAACCTCCAGGCACCCGATGATCTCGACGGTAGCGCCCTGCTTCAGCTCCTCGCCCTACCCTCGCTGATTCAGGAGCCCTCCTCTCCCCCATGGAAGCTATGGTACTTACGGAGGCAGCCATTGGGGCGTTTTTGGTGGTTCTAGGGGTCGTTCGCGTGGCTGTGGTGATAGTGTTGGTTGACCTGTCAGGTTTAAGAGACAAAAACGTTCTAGTCAAATAACGTCAGGTTTAGAGATAAACATTGACAAAAACGTTCTAGTCAAATAACGTTAAGGAGGAGGCCCACGAACCAACGTTCGTGACCAACTCGTTCGCATCTCACGCGCCCGATCGGGGGCACCAAAACCAACTCGATGGTTTGGTCCCCTGTCGCCTGCGCCATATAAAAGGGGGAGCCCGGCTGCTATCGATCACGGCCAGGTTTACGATCAGCTCGCTGCTTTCCCCACAACTCCTAAAGCCCTACCGATCTAGGGAGGCGCAGAACGACGGGAAGACCAGACCGGAACCTCGCCGTGCTGTGCCGGGGCGAGTGCGAGTGGCGCCCGGAGGGGATCGGGAGGATCTCCCGATCGTCATCGACCACAAGTTCGTCATCAACACCGCCACACCAAGCCTCGCCTCACGCAGCGTCGATGGGATCGTCAATGACCCGTAATGCATCTCTAAACCTCTCTGATTATGATCATTAGGTGTTCTAGTGGCTATTGTTCACGATCTGGTGTTACTCTTGAAGTATTAGGCCTAACAATGGTATCAGATGCCTATTACTGCTAGCACTAGAACCCTAGTAGTGATCTGAGATCACAATTTTGTATAAAGATCATGTTTTTTAGGCTGTTTATGTTGATGTTTAGCCCCTGTTATGCATGCTAGGCTCTCAGATTTGGTATGCAAGCAATCTGATGATCCTATTTTAGTTTCGAAATCATGATTAAGCCTCAGATTAGCCCGAATTATTGTTTTATGTTGCATGATTAGATGATGTATACACCCTAACCCTAATTCCCCAATTACGGATGAACCCTAAATATGCAATTTGGCACGTTTTTGAGGATGAGAACCTCACCTGACGCCGCCGGGTCGTTGCCTCTCCCTTCGGGGCCCGCCGGAGCAGCGATAGCTCCGGCGAGGGCAAGGATCCCGCGCCGCCGTACCCTCCCGACGGAGGAGCGAGCGGATGGACGCGCCGCAAGGCGCGGAATGGACGCGCGGTCGCTGGCCGCCGAGCCACCTGCCGCCGTCGTTGACGAATGGCCGCCGAACGCCGGCGCACCCCACCAGTACGAGGACACCGGCACCAGTAGCCACGCTCGGCGGAGGAGCACGCGGGACTCGGTCCTCGCATGCTGCTCCGTCGAGCGCAGCCACCGTGCCGCCATGGTCACCCCGCGCGCCGCCGGCCGTGGTCGCCCCGCGCGCCGCGTGCTGCCGGCCGTGTTCGCCCCGCGCGCCGCCTGCTGCCGGCCGTGGTCGCCCGCGCCTCGCGCGCCTCCCGCCGCCGGAGCACAGCCACCGTGCCGCCGTGGTCTCCGTCGCGGGATTTTCGGGTGGGGAATGATTTTAGGGTTAGGGTTTCCATGAGCCACCGGTTTTTGTTCCGGCCCTGGATGATCTCGGCCGTCCGATCCCCTGGACGGTCCAGATCAAGGCGGAGCAGCAGCCGGGCTGGGGGTCCTTTTGGGCTGCATCTGAGAGTGGGCTTCGGCCCAGGTTGTTGACGGTCCAGTGTTTTCTGGGCCGACGACTTTCTGTTTTCTTTTATGTTTTTCAGTGCACTTTTATGTTAATACCTCATGTTTTATGCACTCGTAATAAACGAGAAAATAATTGCCTAAAATAATGTGATCGGAAAACATGCTACTTATTCCGAACAGTAAATGAACCAACGAGATTTTTTGTTTAGAGTATTTAGTATGTTTTAATGTTGAATAATCAAATTAAACATTAAATATGTTGTTCCTTAAATGCTTAATGTTGATGTTTAATTTTGAGAATGTCATGATCGCAAAAATAATTCGACCAACGTTGTGTTATTTACGCAAGTCAAACCCCTAATGTTGTTCTAATTCATGTCATTTCTGCCCAACGGTGTTTGACATAGAATAAGAATTTTATGGCATGTTTATTTTATATTCATGCAATTTTACTTATGTATGTCCATGTCAATTTTCAGCTTCCGCTGCGATGCGTTATGATGTCGTCGAGCGAGTTGACCGGCAGCAACTTTCCTCGTTGGAAGAACTCTATTGAGCTATGTTTGGCTTTCAACGAGTTTGATTATGCCTTAAGGGAGGATAAGCCCGTGGCACCAGTTGCTGGTGCTACGGGGTATGATGAACTAAAGAAAACTTATGACTCCAAGATGGAGAAGTGGGACAAATCCAATCACGTTGCAATGCTCGTGATGAATTCTTCCATTTCACCTGAGATTATTGGGGCTCTCCCCAAGAAAGATATCGCTAAGGAATTTATGGAAGCCTTGGAGGAGCAATTCAAAGGCTACGAAAAGGTTTATGCTCATGAGCTTTTTCACAAGCTACTTGGCAAGTATAAAAATGATGGTGATGTTAGGGGACACATACCGAGAATGATAAATGCTTCAAATAAACCGAAGCACCTAAAGTGTGAGCTCAGTGACAACCTCCTTATCATCATGATCTTGGAGTCCCTCCTCGAAGAGTTCGATCAGTTCAAGATCAACTACAATTCCATGAAGGAGAAGTGGACACTTGCTGAGATATCCCCTCGGATTGTCCAGGAAGAATAAAGAATGATGAGGCAGAACAAGGATCGGGCTTTTCATGTTGCATCCTCAAAGAGAAAGCATGACGGGTCGTGCCCTTCAAAGTCGCCAAAGAAAACCTTCAAGAAGGAAATGCCAAAGTTTAAAGGAAAGGAAAAGGAAAAGGATAATGGATGTCTTCGCAGCCCACCGATAATGTCTCGTTTCTTTTGTAAGAAGGAAGGCCATTAGCGTAAAGGACTGTCATGAATACCTCAAGTGGATGATGAAGAAAGGTACAGATGAAATCACTTTTGTTGATGAAATGTTATATACTGATTTCTCTTGTACATCATGGTGGATTGATTCAGGTGCAACTGCTCACGTTGCTAATTCTATGCAGGGATTAAATATGATCCAAACCGTAACAAGCGGGGCAAGACGACTTAGAGTTGCAAATGGAGTTGAAGTTGATGTTGAAGCTGTTGGGTCACTCACCTTGGAGCTCCACACCGGCTTTCACCTTCATTTAAATAATGTTCTTTATGTACCTACTTTAAGTAGGAATTTGATTTCAGTTTCTTGTCTCGATGATAACATGTTTGAGTGCAAGTTTGGTAACAAACAATTTGTTTTAAATTATTGTAATAAAGATGTTGGCCTCGGTGTCAGACGAGGCAAACTATATATGTTATCTATGAATGATTATGTTTTGCATGTGAGTAATGTTTCAAATGTTGAGAAGAAATGGAAGGGTACTAGCACTTCTTCGAAATTGTGGCACTGTCGTTTAGGCCACATTTCGAGGGGGGAATGGAAAGACTTATTAAAAATGATGTACTCCTCCCATTAGACTTCTCCGATGCGGACAAATGTGTTGATTGCATCAAAGGTAAATATGCAAAAACAATTAAGAAAGGAGCGGTAAGAGCCACGAGTGTCCTCGAACTCATACATACTGACATATGCGGACCTCTTAATGTTAAGTCTATAGATGGTTTTGATTCGTTCATCACCTTCACAGACGACTTTTCCCGTTATGGGTACATTTACCCTATACGTGATCGATCGGAAGCTTTGGACAAATTTAAAGTGTTCAAAGCCAAAGTTGAGAACCAATTGAATGCAAAAAATAAAATTTGTACGATCTAATCACTGGGAGAGTATTATGGTAGGCATGCTCCTTATGGGCAAACTCCAGGACCCTTTGCTAAGGTCCTAGATGAGAATGGAAATGTTGCCCATTATTCACTGACTTGTGAGCCCCAACAAAATGGTGTGGCTAAGTGTCATAATGGCACGCTTATGGATATGGTGCGTAGCATGCTTAGTCATGCAAGTTTGCCGGTAAGCCTATGGATGGAGGCATTGAAGACGGCTGCACATATTTTAAATCTTGCTCCCACTAAGTCAGCACCGAACACACCTCACGAGATGTGGACGGGAAAGAAACCGAGCTTGAACTATTTACGTGTGTGGGGCTGTCCTCGCTCGAAGCTAGAATTTTCAATCCACAACTTAAGAAGTTAGACCCAAAAACGGTTAGTTGTTTCTTCGTTCGGATACCCGCACAGGGGAAAGGGATATCGTTTCTATTGCCCCGGTCATACCACTAAGTACGTGGAGACCCGGCAAGCGGTATTTTTTGAGGATAATGAAGTTAATGAAATAAGGAAGATCGATCTTGAGGAAAAGCGGGTGTGTGCTCCATCCCCGATTATCCAAAAGGTCGTTCTACCAACGCAGAGGAGAATCACTTCTAATGTTGAGACCGAACCTCACAGCTTCTGGTCCTCAACCCGATGGTGATTCCTGAAACTAATGATAACGCAAATCCAGAAGGTGAAGAAAATCACCAGTCGGATAATGAAGAAGATCCTCATAATAATAATGCCCCTCCACCACCATCGCCTGTGAGAAGATCACATCGAGAAAGAAGAAAAGCCATCTCAGATGATTATATCACCTACATGAGTGAGGATGTAGATGATATAGGGAAGGTGGAGGATCCAACCTCATACAAGGAGGCCATTAAGAGTTTGAATTCGTCTAAGTGGCAAATCGCCATGGAAGACGAGTTGAAATCTATGAGCTCAAATGATGTTTGGGACCTAATAGAAGTTCCTAATGACGCCAAAAGAGTAGGCTCCAAATGGATCTACAAAACTAAGTACGACCCCAAAGGGAACATCGAAAGGTTCAAAGCTAGACTTGTGGCAAAAGGTTTCACACAGAGAGAAGGAATCGATTATAATGAGACTTTCTCTCCTGTGTCATCTAAAGATTCTTTTAGGATCGTCATGGCTCTGGTAGCACATTTCGACCTAGAATTGCATCAAATGGACGTTAAGACGGCATTTCTAAATGGTGACCTTGATGAAGACGTATACATGACTCAGCCGGAAGGTTTTGTTGTGGAAGGAAAGGAACATTTAGCATGTCGTCCGAAGAAATCCATCTATGGCTTGAAGCAAGCTTCAAGACAGTGGTACCTCAAGTTCGATAAGATTATTAGAACTTTTGGTTTTACTCGAAAATGTTAAGGACAACTCGCATTTATGTTAAGTTTAAGGGCAGTAGGTTCACAATATTAGTCCCGTATGTGGATGACATATTATTGGCCCGCAGATGATAAGGATATGCTGCACGAGACCAAGAATTTTCTCGTCTTCCAATTTTGATATGAAAGATCTCGGTGAAGCTTCATATGTCCTCGGCATTGAGATTCATCGAGATAGGTCTAAAGGTGTGTTGGGACTATCACAAAATGCATACTTTGAGCGAGTACTAAAGAAATTCAATATGCATAAGTGCTCCGGCTCACCTGCCCCGATAGTCAAGGGCGATAAGTTTGGGACATTTCAATGTCCGAGGAACCAAATTGAAACCGATCGGATGAAGTCGGTTCCTTATGCTTCAGTTGTTCGGAAGCATCATGTATGCACAAGTTTGTACACGCCCGACTTGGCTTTTATAACCGGGATGCTTGCAGATTCCAATCAAATCCAAAGCACTAGACCACCGGAAGGCCGCAAAGAAAGTCTTGCGTTATATGCAAGAGACAAAAGGGTACATGCTTACGTACGGTAGGTCCGATAACCTACAAGTTGTTGGTTACTCGCGATTCCGATCATGCCGGTTGTGTGGATAGTAAGAAATCCACGTCAGGTTATGTATTCACACTTGCCGGAGGAGCTATATCGTGGAAAAGCTCCAAACAAACTATAGTTGCTTCATCTACGATGCAAGCGCAGTTTATAGCATGTTACGAGGCCACCGGGCAGGCCGTATGGCTAAAGAATTTCATTCCCGGACTTAAAGTGGTCGACAGACATTTCAAAACCACTTCTATTGTACTCGCGATAATGAACCCGCAGCTTTCTATGCGAATAACAACAAGTCAAGTGATGCTGCCAAACACATTGACATTAAGTATCATGTTGTGATGCATAGGATCCAGGATCAAACAACTAAGGTTAAGCATATAAGTACGACTCGTATGCTTGCGGATCCGCTAACGAAAGGCTTACCACCCAGAATCTTTCGTGAGCATGTTGCCGGCATGGGATTACCGGAAGCCTTATGATTCTGGAATAAAGGGACCATAATAAGAACCACTCCCAATAAGTATTATGTTATCCATTTCAAGATAGGCTGGTATGCCATAAGTGTTGAGGTTCAATAGCATTTCATTGGTTGTTGTAACACCTCACTTTGGTTTATTATTCCTATGGAGAATGGGCAAATGATGTTAAACCTAACGATCAAGGGGAGAATGTTGGTTGACCCGTCAGGTTTAAGAGACAAAAACGTTCTAGTCAAATAACGTCAGGTTTAGAGATAAACATTGACAAAAACGTTCTAGTCAAATAACGTTAAGGAGGAGGCCCACGAACCAACGTTCGTGACCAACTCGTTCGCATCTCACGCGCCCTATCGGGGGCACCAAAACCAACTCGATGGTTTGGTCCCCTCGTCGCCGCGCCATATAAAAGGGGAGCCTGGCCGCTATCGATCACGGCCAGTTTTACGATCAGCTCGCTGCTTTCCCCACAACTCCTAAAGCCCTACCGATCTAGGGAGGCGCAGAACGACGGGAAGACCGGACCGGAACCTCGCCGTCGCCGTGCCGGGGCCAGTGCAGGTGGCGCCCGGAGGGGATCAGGAGGATCTCCCGATCGTCATCGACCACAAGTTCGTCATCAACACTGCCACACCAAGCCTGCCTCACGCAGGCGTCGATGGGATCGTCAATGACCCGTAATGCATCTCTAAACCTCTCTGATTATGATCATTAGGTGTTCTAGTGGCTATTGTTCACGATCTGGTGTTACTCTTGAAGTATTAGGCCTAACAGATAGACCTGGGCTCGAGCATCGTTGGCGGGGGGCTGGCGACAGCCTCTGCTGGGCTGCTGCGGCGGCGGCCGGAGGGCTGGGTCGGCGGCGAGATAATTTGGGGCGGGAGCGCGATGAGTCCCCTACTTCGGCTCGACCCCTGCATCACGGCGTTGGGCCTTCCCCGTTCTTTGGCGCACTACGATCCCCACCGTGACCCGTCGTTTCCCCGACCCCCGCCGCCGGCCAGGGCTTCCGCCGCGCCACATAACGCCACCGGACCATCTCTCCGCGGCCAGCCTACGCTGCCAGCCCAGTTCCCCGTCACCCCGCCACCATCAAGAGCGCCGGCCACCGGTGGTCGCCACCACTACTCGCCGCCGCCAAATCAACGGCGCAAACTACCGTCCGTCCACCCCCAAGTTTCTACGCCACCGCTGGGCACCACACACCACCCGTCCACTGACCTCCTCCGTGCCGTGAGGCGCCGCCGCCGAAACGCCCGAGCGCCGCCGCTGGAAGGCCCGGCATCGCCCACCATGGCAGACCATTCCTCCATCCTCAGGTCAACCTCCCGACCACGACCCCTTCCTACCCCCTGCTGTGAGGGCTCCTGGTGCTGCTCTTCTTTTACGTGTGTGCAGCTCTTGCTGCTTCGACTCTGCTAGCATGTGCTGCAGCGCTTTCTTTCTCTGCCTGCGGGTGCCTTCAGCAGGTAAGTATTGCGTGCTGGCATCTTATGTCTCTTTTTGCCATGTGATTCTAGCTTATGTGTAACCTGATGTATGTGTGTTCAGTCACCATCACCAGTGTGAGGGAGATGAAACACAATGTTTTGTTAAAATAATTTGGGTGCATTTAGAATATTCTGTTTTGCTTCAGTCTGGTTCTGGCTTTCCCAAACTGAATTTGTGGGATATCTGCCTACGATTCCAAATCCGAGCTAACAAGCCCGAGCTGGGAACGAGGTTGCCACACATATTCAGAGAAATTTATTAGAGAACATAGTTCATCGAGTAGCTACTTTCCGAGGAAGTTTCCAAGCAGATCCCAGTTACAAAATAGCCAAAGCTTACACCACTGCAACTGGAGGCTGGGGGACTAGGATTTTAACCCTTTCCAAAAATAGATGAAGTAGGCTCGGGTGCAACTTATTTATAGTTCTCAAGAAAGTGACTAGGGGCAGGTGAAAAAGCTTAAGGAAGCAAGTGAAAAGGGTTCATCCGATTTAGTAGATTGAATGGCAGTCGCAGTGCTGGGTTGTCCTTTTTATCAGTTTTTTCTCTTGTGGTTCTACTGTTGTTTGTCTTGCTGATTAGGTCGTGTTGTTTCATTTCCTAGGTTATTGGTCACCGTGGATCACCGTGGATCAGCAGCAACGTCGCAGTCAAAATATTCGTCAGGAAAATCGGCATATTCTAGCATCTGGAGGTGTGTTGTTTGCATTCTTCCTCGTGTGTTCTTCATCTCATTGTTCTTTTGGGTGTTTTACAACGACCCGCAGATTGTGCTTATAAAATGGGGCGCAGTTGATATCACAACCGTTGTTTATAGTTGTGTTCCTCGAGATTCGGTCTAGCATGACCCCACGTGAAAAAGGAATCTACAACTGTCATGTGTGTAAAATCAACAGTACTTTTGACATTACTACATGTACCATATGAAAAATTGACAAGGACTTTATAAATCCAGCAGTACTTTTTGCAGGACTACATGAACATGGCATATGGACTACATGCGCAAACAATAGAGGACTTTATAGATACAGTTCACGAAATCAATTTTAAAAAATTAAATATTAGACTCATTTTGAAGAGTTCGTCGGGAGGAAGTCAAATATGCAAACAAAATCTCATTTACATTTGTTATGCGAAAGTTATACTCATTTTAGAATTAGTAGTGTATTTCAAGAAGAGAATCTTTTGCAATGAGTGGATAAGCTAGTGGACCCCACAGATGAGCATCCATATGCATGTGAACGGCTGTGATTTCACTTGCGCCCCAATTCATAAGTGCCAATGCATTTTCGTTCGGTTTTACAAAGCACTCAGCTGATGTATAACCAGTTAACCACTCAGGGGACGCGCCCAGTTGGATAACCACAAAAGTCACGCATCAGATCGGACCCACGTGATGTGTGCGACGTGCAGGTACGCACTGAAGTTTGTAATTGTTGCCTCACTTCCGTAGCATTCTTGAATTGTAGTTAGATTAGTTCCTGTAGGGCTAGCTAGCACATTGGTACATTGCTGTGTGATACAAGAGTGGTAGATTAATCAGTTTCTGTATTCCAAAATCAGCTAAGCATTGCTGCCGACTGCCTGATCTGAAGTGCTATTGTTGTTATTTTCAAGCAGAAAAATGAAGATTCGTGCTGAAGTCAGAGCCTGAGAGGTGCGTTCCGAGTTCATCATTCTCTCTTTATCTTGTGTTGCTCTTGCCTGGCTCCTCAAGCAATCAACGTCGTATCATGAAATCCCTGCTCTATTCTCCATCCTAATGGATTCAAGCACATGACCATCTGAATCGGATTTGATCCGTAACATCTCATCAAGAAATATAGGTACATATCATTTTTCAGCATTGCTCTCAAGTGTTGACAAGATTATGCTCTGTAGACTGTAGGTAGAAGATGAGAGCCAGCCTGGGTGGTCTGCATCGCCTTTAGCGGTACCCTGTTCATGCATTCACCATCCAGCCAGTTTCCTTTAATGTTAATAGGAAGCTTTACATTTTCCCCATATCAGCCCATGTTAGCCAGCGTAATTAGTTGATGTTTCCTATGAAGTTGTTTGAGATTAATGGTTGTTGTTGTCGCCCCTTTTTTGTTTGGATTTATCTTCTCTTGATAATTTATCTATTGAGTGTCTTCCTCAGTTGGCTGCTATGCATATGCCCTGCAACTAGCAAAGTTTTCTTATCTATGTTCAATGCCACTACAATATGTTTCTTGATTTTCTTATATTGTTTAATTAGAGTTCTTTCCATCGATAGTTTGATAGCACGAGCTTTGGCCTATTAGTTGAATGGGGAAAACTGCAATGATATGTAGAACTCTATGTGAGATAAAGGAAAGAGCATCCCTCCTTGGGGATGCAATAATAATCAGGAATTACGATGTAGTTAGTTTGACATGATCCTCACTGATCAGAAGGTCTCCATTGGCTGCCTATGCAGTACGTTAATTATGAAAGTTTCTACTTACGTGGTTCCTCTCTTGTATTTCTAAAATTATCCAAATAGATGATTTTTCGGCATTCTAATATAAGACATTCATATGTAAATTTCTTGCAATCGTAACTACAGAAACTAATAATATGTACTATGATGTTTCCCTTTAAGGTTCAAGTATTTTGATTTTCGAGCTGACACTTGCAGAAAATACAACAAGGTATTTGCAGCTAAAAGTTGTGTACTTAGGTTAATACCATACATGTGGTATATGTGGCTCACGTAGAAGTGATAATATGATCTATTTGATGCATTTTAGGCATCTAGATTTGAATTGTTCTCTACTATGAGTTTATGTTTGTTCTCTATAAATGATGAGTTGAACATATTGCTGTTCTAGATGTATTAGTTTGTATTTCCTATTTGGCATACATATATATCTCATACATCCGGATGCCACTGTAGGTGCATGCTGCCATGTCCAGCCAAATGGTCATAAACACTTCTTTTGTTTAATTGCTCAATAGTTATAAGAGACATCGTGTAATTTAGTAGTGGGTCTGCTGAGTGTTTCCGTGGTATGTATCACTTCCATTATGACTCGATTTGTCTTCCCTAGGTATGTTTGAATTTTTATTTTTCCCAACAAATATATTATTATATGATTATCTCTATTTGTTGTAATTAAACTTGACATATAAAAATATTCTTTGAATCATTATAACGCTACTTATCCATAAGTACTTAACCCTATTATTCATTCAGCTATCAATAGATCAACAACATTTATTTACTATCTTTCTAAGCTACTGAAAAGTCGGCCTGATAATAATATGGTAAAGGATCAAATAAAAAATGGTTTGACAACTCCAAGATAATACGAAATACAGACCCATCTGAATTTTCAGTTATGTAAAGAGCATACATCTTAAGCCGTATGCTTCTCAGTATATGTGAGGTACTTATATAGAGAAAATATGTCACATTATTGCTATAACAGTTTTAATTATTTATACAAGTAAGAAACTATATGCGATCAAAGTTGTAATTTCCCTCATTAAAGCTCATAGCTATTTTCCCCCGCAATGCTTTGGTAACAAACTTAGTTTTTTTTTTTTGTACTACAATTAATATAAAAGTCTAGCCTCCATTTTAGGGAAACACGGTAGATGGGGCTGTGTACCAGCAAAATGTGTCGATCAATTCAGAGACTAATTGAAGGAAGGCTTGATCTACACTTGAGATGTTAATTGTTGCAGGAGCACAGGAAAAATTGCAGAATGGCAGGGCATCCGTACATAATCAACTTTGCTTAATGCCCACTGATTCAGGAAGTTACTCATCAGCATGAGAGTTTCCCTCTGTTTGCATATAAGGCTTATCCATTTGATGTTCTAGAAGCATGTATAGCAGATGCGTACTTTAAGGTTTCCCTTATCTTGCACTACAGATGCCATCAGGGTTTTTGTGTGTCAAAATCATAAGAAGAACCTCTAATAAAAGTTATATCAAACTAGCATAGCATCTGTCTATGTTTTTCTTCGCCTCTATAGCAGACCTTTTCTAGCATAGGTCGTAGTTGTTGAATGAATTTGTTTTGCTCTAAAAATATATAATTTTGTGTTAGGTGTATATCTTAAATTGTTACATAACTATTACATTTGTTACAATAGAGTAGACTTGTATCCATTGCTAGAGTAACATAATTTTTTATGTGCCTATATAGTGCAGAAGTCTTGGTACATCAATATGCATAAATATTTGACTTTTCCTGGTTACTTCAGTTCTTTTTTATTTCATATTACTCTTTAAGCAAGTTAGGACTAGATACCGATTATCTAAGCACATGATACACTGCTGACCAGTGAATATACACTTCTACAATTAGACACAATCCAATCAACAAATTTCTGTCCATTTGCCGTAAAATAATCCCAGATCGTGGGAAACATGTTGTGCAGTCCAATAAGGTTACTTCTATCATCAGAACTTTCTCAGAGCACTTCTGTCAGGTTTCTCAGGTCTTACATGCATCCCGGCAAACTCCATTTCATGGAATTTTTTGAAGCTAGCATTCTATTGCCAACTATGACTTCCTTTGTTGAAAACTAATTTCTGTAAGTATTAATAATTTAATATGGATTACATGTTTTGAGTTGTTTATCATTTTATCTACTCTCCGATATATTAGGAATCTCCTTTTTAAAATGGGGTATTTGTGTCATTATATATTCCAAGGAGACATGATGTGCATAGGTGGAAAGACATTAAGAAATCTCAAATAGAAATTATAACTCTATGTATAAACTGTATAGTGTAAAAATGTAGAGAGGGCATTCGAACTGACCAGAATAATTTCAAGTTGTGTTTGTGTAAATTTATGTTAAAATAGAATTTATATTATATTGTAGATGCGCTAGCTTTGCATTGCTTCGCTGAAGACTAATGATTAAGTGATGCTGGTCATTTACGCGTAATGGATTTCTGAAGATGCAAGTACCTTGCTTATATTGGTTAATGGGAGATTTGAATAGTGTGACTTGCACGAAACAGAAATTTTGTTAGATCAGTAGCTTGGATAATATTTTGGACAATATTAACAAACCAACTGGTACGCTTAGAAAAGCAAAACAAATAGTACCATTACAATAACATAAAAAAGAGGATGGTAGACATCACAACTATGGAACAGCAAATCTGCTATAATGTATCTGTTGGTAAAAGAGGGGTCACCCATTGTTCCTGAGAGGTATATTAACTTATGCAAACGAGAAAGTAAATAAGCTTAGGAAGGGTTATGTACTTATTAGTAAATGGAACAAAGCAGACAATCCAGGAAACTGCTATGCATGTACTTCAGTATATCCAGCTGATTATTAAATGTTTGATTGTTAAATACACACTTAGTTAATTGAAGCCCTTTCATGCTCCATCACTTCCAGGATCTGTCTTTTTTTTTGCAGACAAGATCAGATGGCCCAGCTCATCTTCCTGATGTATAGCAGTGCCTACGCTGGAGCTATGAGCTTATCTGCCATTTACTTTTATAGTTGGTTTTGAAACACACTTACACATGGTAGTCTGTGCTGAATCATTTTGCGTTGTGCATTTTTCTGTGCAAGTGCCGTGCCATATAATCAGTCTTAACTTTGTTTGACCATTACATAAGAATAATAATGAATCACGCAGCAAGGCTGTGAATAGCTGACATGCCCTCCTACATTTCTGTCAAATTTTTGCCATTAGGATTTATGTTCGAGGAAAAAAATTCGAGGAAACATTAGGATTTATTTGGCTGCAAAACATTTTGTCTTTTTTTGTTGTCTGGCTGAAAAGATGCTTTTCGCTATTGCAAATTAGGGTTCTGCATTCCTGTATATTTTTGCGAGTAACCAACTCTCTAAACGGCTGTTGTTTGTCGAAACACCTGGCGGGGAGCATCACATGGATGACAGGTTTGTATGACTGCTCCTGTTGGCGAGCCCAAGAGTCTCCCAAATCTCTTCCAGTTGCTAAATGCCATGTAAACCACATAGTATACATTTCCTCCCAGTGAACCTGCCTTATGAATTATGTAGCCATATCTTATCAATATTAGTACCACTAGCTTATCCGTACTACTCTGATGCTATGCAAGCTAAATTGTATTGTTTTATTTGCAGTCTGTCTTAACAAAGAGGGTCCTCACGTCATTACAGGCACTTCTTCACGGGATCAGGGTGTGGATGGCAATGCATGTCTCTAAATTTAGGATCAAGATTCTGTTCTATGATAATTAATTAAGTAAAATGTTAGAGTTGGATGTTTGGACACTGACAGTGGTCTGCTTGTATTTTTCTGTTCTATTTTTCTACCATTGTCCCACTAAACTTTTACATATGTACTTCTTTTGAAACTAAACTTTTATATCCAATGTTTATGACACTTTGTCCGCTTATGTATTGAACCGACAATCAAATATTGACCGTTATGATAGTTAATTTTACATAAAATCAATCACGATTTAAATTTTCACCTATACTTTGAATTGGAAGTTGAAGTAGTCTGAACAAATTAATGGGACAATGGTAGAAAAATATAAGTGGACCACTTTCAGATGTATAAGTTTACTGTGAAAAGAAGTTCAGTGTCATAAAGATTGGAATGT
Source organism: Lolium rigidum (assembly GCF_022539505.1). Lineage (NCBI taxonomy): Eukaryota > Viridiplantae > Streptophyta > Magnoliopsida > Poales > Poaceae > Lolium > Lolium rigidum. Next base: position 220,550,488 of record NC_061508.1, on the reverse strand, counting down.
ACACTCCCTCTCTAGGTACCATAAATTTGAAAATGTATCTACGATATAATTATTTTTATACACAAGATGATTCTATAGTAAATAAAGATGGACGAATTTTAGGAAACACATAGGAAGAGAAAGAAAATTCTTAGGATCATGTATTTACTTTTCACATCTGGAGATCCAGCTAATGATGCAGAACGGGCAGGTACGTGTCACTGCCAAAAATTACCATCAAGCAGCTACCATATGGCGCGGCGTGCCGCCGCGCCCTTAATTGCTAGTGTGTCTTTATTAGGCAACAGCAAATGTCTTCAGTCTTTATCGCTCTGCTCACACTCATTTGGCTTCCATGTGGATATTGCATAGAGTATCCTTCCCTTCCACCCAAACACTAGGTATCGATCTTCTTCGTCGACACAATAGTCTTTGTGATAAATCTGTCTCACCATAGATTGTATTCCTTTTACGATGGCTGGATTCAGTGGAAGTTGCTCAAACCCGGCCCGGAGGTTTCTTACCTTCCATTTCTTGTAACTTTCTGGCCTTTCAGTCCTTTCTGATCCTTCGCATGCAATAACATTGAGAATTCCGTATTTATATAAATCCCTTTCTATGATCATTCTTGTCTCATTATCTCGCTGAGTAGTTTTATAAAAAATATCAAATAATGCAGTATAGTGGTACATGACTTCTTTAAAACGTGATAAAAAGAACGGGGTGCTGTAAGATCCATTCACGACTCCATGGATGAAAACTTTCGGCTTCATCATCCTTATGGTATTGAGCACCCTACTCCTGGCGCTATTGATGGATATTGTCTCATCACCAAGATTCTTCATCCGGTGTATGCAATTGACTATGAGAACTTCATCTTCCTCGATGTTCAAATCTTTTATGGAGATGGCTTCCCATTTTGATGAGATTTGTTGATATTCAAGCGGTACTTTGAACATGTTGGCATATTCAACTAATCTTAGCCATGTGTTCTTGTTCATTTCGTCTGGCCGGAAACCTGGCAGTGGCACCTCTATACCGGTAATCCGAAGCTTGGGCGGCCCACCTTCTCTATTTGCAAATTGTTTCAATAGTGATGGCCACTGAAAACCAAAGCAAATGCCAAAATCAATAATGTGCACTTGTGGTTTTCCCTTTGAGACGTCAAGGATAGTTTTGTTTGAGAAATAATATGATGACCTCAAGTAAGGACATATTGTGAAACACAGATGGAATAGCTTCAAAATATCTGCTGCATTCCTTGGTGTAGTGATGAACTTCTGGTTTATCTGATTGCCATTTCCGGACAATCGTATCTCCAGGCAATCTGCTAGGTAAAACGCTAGCCTCTGGGAATCATCGCCACTTGGTGAAGAATATTGTCTTATGATTTTCAGTGTGTCACTTGCTAAGATACGGTTGTTCACAGATACTGCTTCTGCACAATGGATAAGGAGAGTTCTGAGATCCACCACCTCTTTCTTCTTTCGTGTTTTACCTTTTGTCGTTTGCCGAGATGGTTTTCTTCCCTGATCATTCTGTGAATACTTGGTCGATTTATCAGCCATGGTTTCTGGCAAAACATCTACGGGCTTAAGCTCAGAGCACAGTAGAACCTTGTCGAACATCTCATTTCGGATTGGCTGATCGGAAGAAATGGCAAACTGTTTGTTTCTCCTTCCTTCTAACAAATCAAGATCTTCTATACTTGGATAAACTTTCCGACCTCGAACTTCAGATGATGCATGCTTGATTTGGTCTTCAGCATTCATCTGAAGAAAAAAATTATGTCGGCTCGGATTTTGGGTAATGGAAAGGCCATTGAGGTTCAAACCAATCTCCACTCTTTCAGCACCCAGTGGGAATTGTTTCGCATGTCCAACAATGGTAGATAAAGTCCATGGATCCTGAAAAGCTTGTAAGTTTCCACTGGAGTGGTAATTACTTGAGATGATATTTACAGAGCAGCTACTGCATGAATGTATATTAAGCTTGCTAACGTTGGTCAGTCGATCACAGCTACAAGGTGGTAGTCTCTGAGGCAAAATTGGATATTGATGTCCAAGAAGTTTATAGAAGGGCTCTTCCATTGTTCTAAGGTCAGTTTCTCCATGATGTGATCTGACCTTATCATCAGTGTCTTGCATCAATATCTGCTCTATGGTGCTGAGAGTTATATCCGAGTTGATCTGTTGGTGCTCAGGATAGTCTGCCACATTGATTCGACACCAATCTGATATTTCATTGCGGCTGGCTGTGTACGGTTGGGGGCTGTAGATTTTACAAGAAGTGGACGTGCTCCATGGAACTTCACCATCCTTGTTGGAAACAATTGATAGTGTAGGATAGTTGCTCATAGGGGTGGGTGGATGCAAAAATAACTCTGAATCATTGTACTTTGAAGTCGGCTCGATGAACTGCTGAGAATAATAGGTATCGCCCCCAGTAGTATTTTCCATAATGCTGTGAAAATTAAACGAGCTGGACTTGTCACTGGTGCCCATCATGTACATTCATATGATCTCTGTACTATGTCTTACTGCACTTTGCACCAGATTTTCCTGACTTGCAGTGTAAACAGTTGACTCAGTATGTGAACAACAAAAAGAAGGATGACTTGGAATACATGAAATATTCCCCTAGTATATGAAGCCCAAATTTATATCAAGACATTGATATCTTTATTGAAATTTCTCTGCCTTGATAGAAATTTTGAGAACTTAAACAAGATGTACTGGCTACTAGGTTAGGAACCACCATTATACTTAAAGTTTCTCATACAATGGACTTGTTAAGACACTAATCAGCAAAAATAACGAAAGTGGTCTTACAGAACAAAGCCGTATATAAGTGTAGTCTTAAAAATACCATGTTAATACCAATTTGATTAAGGATGTGTCTAATTCTCAGTAAGATGATGTCATTGAATCTCAGTTGCAACTCATATTGCAACTCATGACTAGCATGAATCACAAAGCAAATCTAATAGTCCGGAATAATTTTCTTAGTTGCATCTTGCAACTGAAGAAAAAAAATTTAGTTGCAAACCCACTTGCAACTAGAAAAACTCAATTGCAATACAACTTATAAGTTATAACTCATGTGTACGCAAATCACGATGCATTCGATGGTGTAGGACTTGACTGAGAACTAACTTAATTCTCAGCTAGGTGAGAACAACTGAACAAGCAAATCCGTTTGATTAATATAGTGAGGGACTTGCCATTGATTTTATGCATGTTAAATCTTGAAGGGAAGAGAATAGATACTTACCATTGACTTTCTGCAGGGATCACACAAAACTCCAGACGTCAGGAACAGGAGTCTCACAAGATTGTACACTCAAATTGAATAGCAAACCAATGCACGGGCCAGCGGAAAGAAGAGCTGGAAATACCAAAGGAAGGATGAATCCGGCCTTCAAATAATGAACAAGTCGCAGGACATGGACACACTGGTTGCTGTCTGGCTAAGCTGTTGGTTCAGTTATGCTGAGGAAAGCAAGAAGAGGCTGTCAGTTTTATCTGAGCTGCTGGTGAGTTCGCCAAGGTATTGAGCGTTGATAGCAGTGACGGAATTCTTCGTCGTAGCGGGTGCTGCTAGAGGCAAAACAAGAGATAGGCGGCATTTGAGAGGCTAGTAGACTCTGTCAAATGACATCCTTTCCTGATTAGAGTGAACCAGAGATTAGTTTATTGCAGTTCTGGAGGGGAGCTTTGGATTCTCAGCGGGGTTAGGATAAGAGATTTCGGTCTTTCCAAGGTCTTTTGTCCTGAAGGAATGGCTCAATGCATATGAATGGACAAAATTCTAACACGAGCTTCGGCCTCATGGGAAAAAAACTTTTCTTATATGACCTTTCTTTATGCACAAAATCCTTCTCATCGGAAGTTTAGTGTACCCGCAAGACCTAGCGAGATCAGTTTTTTGCCCTGTCGCATATTTGGATTCATACTTTTACCTTTCTAGAGGTATTCTAGAATGAATGGGAATGGAAAACACAGATATACTACTGTATTAAAAGTTCACATGCCACATTATTTGGTATTTGAAGTACAATGTAAATACAGGCATACTTCATAGACACTGTCCATGTTTGTTGACAGGAAGTACAATGTAAATACAGGCTCATACACACGGTCCATGTTTGTTGACAGGAACCCACAAGTAACAAGGGCACCAAAAGAATCAGTTTGACCTTTATGATGTGATCACCCGGTTATGGGAAACAATAGTACAAATCAGCACATGCTAATGCAAATGTATACATGTAACTTATGCATCATTTTACAAAATTTCCAGTCTTCCTGTTCCTTGGTGGGAACAAAAATTTCCCATGTTCATGTTTCAAAATTCTCGGTATTCCTGCAGATCTGTTAATCTCAAATCACGTGTTCCGTAGACACGTGATCATGTCATATCGGCAAAATTATATGGTAGCTAGGAGTAGAAAACTACCGCAAGTGGGCTGGACATCTTTTATCTGGAGCAAAGATCCCCAGGATCTCTGGTCTCTCGGGAAACAAACCATTCTACCCTGACGCTCTAGCATGCATTGTGCACCTAAGTTATGAAAATGGCTACTCTAAAGAGATGCTGATATCAAGGCTGGACTCGGTACTGATGGTCTCCTTGTTGGTGGTTCCAGCAGGGTGATCGGCGCAATCCATCCTCAGCCTGAGATGAACTGGCTTCATGATGACCAGATCCCTCGCATCCCCGCGATTCTCCGTCAGGAGCTCGACGCCCACATGCTCCTCACGGCCATGACACTGAAGGATCCTCTTGATTGCTGCTTTCTGGTCCTCGTGTTCGGCTTTTGTTCGGTCAATCTTCAGGTACAACGCCGCAGAGGCCACCAGCTGCAGAACGGTAACAGTGTTATGGTCTTCGATTTTTTTTACCAAATGCTTTCGCTTCATCAAACAGGAAGATTGTTTTGAGAGAGGGAATAGTCGTACCTCGCAGGTCCCAGGGCTGACATTAATTGCACAAGTGAACTGCACACTTTTCTGGTCTTGGTGACTTTCATCTGCAGGTTTATCATCACCTTTATGCACAGCAGGTTCCTCGGCAGCTTCAGAAAATGCTAGGTTGTCTATCTCATCATACCATTGTTGTGCTATACCAACCTGATAGCATGTGCATCAGCATGAAGAATAAGTGTATGGCAAACTAGGTTTGAAGTAACTTCAGTACTAAAAAATCACAAATCATATGGACGACGAGAAGTATGTTACCTTCTCAGAGGTTGTATCTTGTCCGTCAGAGTCAGCAATCTCAGCACCAGATCCCCTTACTTGGCGCCAAATGCAGCTCTCAACAAAAGGCGCGGCAAGCTCAGTATCAACTGGGATGTCTACAGATATCTTGATGTTGCATCTTCCTGTTAAGTTGAGTACCACCAGTTACACAGCTATCTTAAAATGAATATATATGCCAGTGCAGTGTGCCACTAATACAGAAAAAACATCAAGTAGAGGCCCTCTTAAATTTATGCAACTGAGTACCTTTAGTAATCCCAGCACATTATACGAACTGCAAGGTTACTTTCCTATTTGGAGCTCATGCTACTTGCATACTATGCAGTTGTACTACAGAACTAGTTACTCCTATTTTAACTTGTGTTATCAACTCAAAATCATTTGAAATTGAAAGCATGGCTAATTACAACAAATTCAGAAAGCGGGTTCTCTCTGGTAATAAGCTTTATGTGCTGCCGACTTAAGAACCACACAATCATTAAGTTACTCAGTGCAAACAATAGAAGGAAAGGTTGCTAAAAGAACAATAGGGAAAAGGTAGCAATGCATCAAACTAAGCCACAGCTTTCAATTAAAGGCTTAGAAATAGCAGGCTAGTTTGTAGCAGGGGAGGCACAGATGGTCATATGTCACAAATGCAAAAAGTACTATCGTGAAATGGCAGTTCATGTTAAATCTATCAATTACCAGGGAGCACATTTACTTTACGGCTATGCTCTTGAAATTGTCCGACTGAATGTCCCCTGCCAATTCATTACATGACAGTGAGAAAGGATGATAAAACCATGCAATACGCATACTTGTATCAGCAACAAATAAACTTATAAGAATCGAGAACTAGAAGTTCACCAGGTAGATACTCTCTCGAGAGGGCAAACAAACCAATATGGCAAGCCAAGGATTCCAAGATTCGTAAAATGAATAATCGAGGTGTCCTTGGTATCCAAGTCGTACTTCAGAACTCTTTGACCGTCTTCAAGGCAAACAAAAGGAAGTAAAATTATTGATGGCACAATTTGACTCTAAATGTAAGTCCTAATAATAATATCAATAACAGCTTATAGATCAACCTGTATCGCAGAAGACAATGCACTTCTCAAATCTTGAGATTGACGATACCAGGTCATTGCAGGGGATCTTCTCCAACAGATTAGAATGTTCTGTATCACCTGATGACCCATTCATGTGCACATCCTTAAGGAGAGCACGCCTCTCATTAATCATTTGCTGACATAACTCCATTACTCCAGCTCTACCTTCACATCACTTTTTCTACTCAATGAGCTACAAATAAATCAGTCTAATGTGTGTACCAAAAGAATTTGACTAACCTCTTACACTATTTTGTTTTTCACCAGTTGACATCCTCAGAATCCATGCTGTTTCAAAGCTAGAAAGCAGCAACAATATAAGAACAAAGATTGTGTAGTAACTAGTTATGCAGTAATGTCCCAAAGTAGAGCCTGCTACAGTTGACTTATGGTACATATGTGTGTATGCTGAATCAATAAAAAAAACAGAACATAAAATTAAGCAATATTACATCAGTTGACTTATGGTACATATGTATTTATTCACTAATATCTTATGTTCTCTACATATGCATCAAAAATCAAAGAATAACTAAGAATCTGGTTGAACTGTGCATATTTACAACATGCCAAGCCCAAAAATGAATATGACATGTGCAACAAAGGAACAATACATAACAATGCATGAGATCAGCCAAATATCTGATGATGCAGTATGCTAAAATCTACCACTAAATCAAATTGAGATTGGAAGAGGACATGCTGGAAGGGAAGAAAAGAGGCACATACTTACGATCAGCCACTAACAAGTCATCCTCTGAAATTTGGAGTAAATGCCATGGAAAAACTACTGAGTCTGCATCAATATCTTGAATGTTTAAAACATCTTCTCTCTTTGAAGTGTCTTCTTTTGTGAAACCAAGCTTATCAACAATCCAACTCCAGATGTCACTGCCTTTTTTATTAAAGACAGGATAAACTGTCTCCAGAATTCTTCTTCCAAAATCTGCTTTTCTAACTGCATGATTCTGCAAAAGAATCAGAGAAGCTAGTCAGAATTCTTTGATACATGATTGATGATTCATGATTGTTGTGGTTAATCATAAATATTTGATAGTACAAGACATAGGAACAACAGCAAAACAGTAATTGACACCTAAAACTTCTCATGAGCCCTTGTGGGTTATTCCAGATTTACTACTTGTATGGCATTAAGAAATCTGTTGCCAGTGAAAGTGAGGCGAAGTGAGGCGAGAAGACGACGCAACGTCCAAATGGACTATACAATATCGCGCTCGACCATATCCAAATATTGTTTGACCTTTCTTGCACAGAATGTCCATGTCCAATAAAATCCAGTCAAGAGCAGTTTAGATCCAAAGCACATTGGATAGTAAAAATCCAATACCACTTTTAGGAATACTTGTCAAATAGAGTAAACAAAGGCAAGCAGCTGCAGATAATTACCTCCGAATCCACAATATATAGGCAATCTTCAGCAGCATGGTAAAATGATGCAGCAGGGTGCAACAACTTGGCAGATTCAAATTCACCATCCTCAAAGCCTGGGGAGGATCCAATCTGCAAGTGAATGTAAACTTATCGCCATGACTTCTGCAGGTCTTCATAACATATGGATAAACATAAAACCCAAGGGAAACAGCAACTCATGATTACAGAGTCTAAAATCATCCCATCACTGTTGCTAATGATGATCCTATGGTGGTTACTGTCGGAGATAAAAATGCGATCTCCATCTTCATCAACTGATACGCATCCTGCAGCAGTTAAATTTTATAACATTATCACTTTTGGATCACAAAAGTTGAACCTTCTAGCTAGTTTCAGTGGGAAATTTTGTGATTGGGCTGCAAACTTGATGTTTAGTAAAATAAGCTACAGAAGGGAAGAAGCTGTAACTAAGTACCTGGATGATAAAGTAACATGTTTCTGAAAGAACCCACATATGGCTCTTTGACAACCTCTTCTTTCTGCCAAGGAACTCCCGAGTCTATAACACTTTCAGAAGGCTCTGCACTCAATGCACTAAATCCTTCCATGCCTGCATTTAATAACAAATTGTAGGTTTGGAAAATTAGCAAATGCGAGGAGCATCCAACTTGCTAAGCAACAAAAGAGAAGCTTAAGCGATCACCGGATGTGCACAAGGAAGCTAACAATAATAAGGTAAAATACATAGCTAATGCTGCCTAGAGTTTACCCCTGATCACGAGCTCAGGTTCCCCATCCAATTTTTTGATGAGTGCATGATCTTTAGAACCTTCAAATAGCAAGTAGCAAGCACCATTTGTCATCTGAATACTCATCAAAAGGACAGTTCACGTTTTAATGAAGCATTTGATACAATAACTACAAGACAAATAAATGGTATACAGATATTAAAAAGTTTTGGACAGTAGAGACAGATTACAACAATACAAAAACTAATCAACTTCAATGGGTTACTTTTATTGAAATAAGATGCTAAAGAGAAGAATCCATTCATCTAATACATACAAATTGTGGATAAAGAGAAAACATACATTAATATAATCCATATAGTCTACATAATTTGTCTGACACATATTTCATTATGCATAGCATTACAATGTATTCCTACTGTATATGATGAAGTTTGGTTTCACTTCTTCAATGGCTATACTTTAAAACGTGCCCAATGATATCAAAATGGATCATCTCAATGCATAGCAAAAACAATATCTGTCATACTGGATAGAGAGTGAGACAGAATAAAACATAGCATACGCATCGTATAAATGACCTGCGTGAGCAACGATAACAAAAAATTCTAAAATTCTCTAGTCTAGTGACATGAAAACTGAAAGGGCAATTGGCTCACGTTGGTGAAGTCTTTGTCTGACAATAAGATAGGAAATGTAATGTACTCTTTCATTATTGTACGAAGTGCTTGGCTTTGAGCAGCTAAGGAGCTAATATCACTCCCGTATTGCATAGCAAACACATTCAGGTGTGGATACCTACGATGCACATAAAATCAGAAATTAGAAAATTAAAGATTTTACTAAATTAGAACAAGGCCAAAATTTACACAAATACCTCTGTTGAAGATATTTCAATCTTCCAAAAGCAGCTGAATGTTTGCCGTGGCTGTCTAATGCATCACATGACTCATACAAAAGAACAAGATATATTCCTTCTTGATTAAAAGTCTTCCAACTGCCATTTGTGGCATTCAACCAACAATGATTTTGTCCTAAATCATAACGTAAAGAAATAATTAGAAGCTAGCAGTATCCCCTAAATAAGGACTGTCCCGGTACATACTTACATTATGCTTGTTATTTCGGATAAGATGAAGTTAAACAATTCAGTACAATCGTATCTTTGGAAATTATTTTAAATTATGCATAGTACTTCTTGTAGTTTCCAGTTTTGTTACTCAAATATTATGAGGAAATGATGAAATGCCACAAAACTCCGGGAGTATAGCGCAACAGTGAAAACTGAAGAGCATCATTTTCATTGAAAACAGTTGTGCCCTTTGTGATGTTGCGAATTATCGGCAGCTCAAAACTAGGAAGAGCACTGTAACCAGCAGAGTTATTTAGGCAGGCACGGTAAAGAGAGCACCCAAAACAGTTGACGGGGACATAAGTTCCACACAATGGCATGACATGGCACTAGAATACAACCCACTCACTGTTGAAATAATCACCAAAACTCACAGTGAGCAAATGAAAGCATATTACCTTCGAGTGTCCCAAATGCGGATTTGATGAAATGCAGGAGCTGAGACTGCGATGCGGGCGTGCTCTCACTTGAGGCGGTAGCCGCAGAGCTGCGAGACAGAAGGGCGGCTTTGTCAATGGCTACGAGGAAACCAGAGAGGCGCGCGACGCGAGCATTCCTACCTCATAGCGTGGTGCAGAGCCCTCGTCGTGGTCGTAGCCGCCCCATGCTGCAGCCGTTGAGAGCCGAACCAACTGCACGGGCTGCTGCTGGCAGTGCTGGTGGCGGAAGCGCCATTCCCGGCGGGCTGCTTTGGCCCGTGCGGTGCCACCAGAGAGGAGGTAGAGGTGGGAGAGAGGAAGCGAGAGTGCAGGCGCGTGGAGAGCAGCGCCGCGGAGGGGTCGCGGGGACGCCTCAGGCGGCGGAGCGCCGCCGCCGCCGCCGAGGCCTGCGCCATCGGAGTTGCGCCTGCCGCTCACTGCGGTACTGGTGGCGGACGACGTCTGCGTGTGGAAAGAGGGTGCAGGATCGCGGCGGCAGCACGGCAGGTGCGGACGTCCCACGGCGGCGGTGGGCGGCGCGGCAGGAGTAGCGGAGGTCGGGGCAGGGCGATTGATTGGGGAAGATGAGTTGAGTGAGGTGAGGGTGGGCCGAAGGTTTGGGCTTTAGAGGCCCAGACTGCAAGATGAGCTCACATGGGCCGCGGAGGCCTTGCGGGCTTCGGGCAGGGTGAAACCGAGTAGGAGGTAGGCCTGTGTTACCCTCAAAAAAAAAAAAAAAAAAAAAAAAAAAGGAGGTAGGCCTGTGTCCTGGGCATTCAGTTGGAATTTCGGTTGTGTCAGTAGACGCAGAGTGGAATTCAAAATCAAAAAGTAGACGCAGAGTGTTTCTTTAAAAAATAGAGGAAATGCTCACAGATATATACATACACTCATCATCATCCTCCCTCTATAAGAAGCTGTAACATCCCAGTTTGTAATAAAGTGAATTTGCGCTGTTTTGCATCCTGTAAAATTCACTCAGAAATTTTCGCGTTAAAATAAAAACCACATCCCTAACATTGCGAATCATCTGTGTGTGGTGCATCCGTTTGAAACCATAAAAATTTGTGCTTGTGATATTTTGAGTTGCTCAAATTTTGTTACATTAAATGTTGGCACAACATTTTGAAAGTTTCTGGTTTTTAAAACAGTCCAAAACACCAAACGAATTGATTTTGAGTGTTGCTTTAATATCTGCCGAAAATTCCCCAAAAATTCCATTAGAAATCCTGTAAATCAAACAAGCCCTCAGGTGCAGGTACCTACGATAGACATATTCTTTTGGGCTTCTCCGATGGAAAACCTATAAACCAGTCCAAAAAAAAAGTGGCACTAAGACTTTTACCGAATGGGTGCCAGATTTTACACAATTGCCTTTGTTGAAGATATTTCAATCTTCCGAAAGCATCCAAATATTTTTATGTGGCTGTCTAACGTTTCACATGATTCATACAGAAGAAGAAGATATATTCCTTCTTGATTAAAGGTCTTCCAACTGCCATTCATGGCATGCAACCAACAATGAAGAAATAATTAGAAGATAGCAATAATAACCTCTGTAAAAATATTATGTACTTTGTATCACATGCAAGTCCATATCATCTTTCAGATGATTTTTTTTAAAAAAAAGTGCAATCATATCTTTGGAATTATTTCTAATTGTGCATAGTACTTCTTGGGGTTTCCAGTCTCGGTAGTTTTCTTACTCGAATGATACAAACAAATGATGAAATGCCACATGATTCCAGGAGTATAACACAACAGTGAAATCTGAAGAGCATCATCTTTTACTGAAAACCAATCGTTCCCTGTGTGGAATTGTTAATTATCGGCAGATCAAAATTAAGAAGCGCACCACAAGCAAAGCTATTCAGAGAGAGGCAATAACAAGAGCAACTAAACTATTGAGGGGACATAAATTCCACAAAATGGCATGTCATGGCTATGACATGACACTAAGCTACGACTCACTGAGATGAGAATAATCACCGCAGGCCTCTCAATACAAAAAGTTCAAGTCGTTGCAACATAAATTGATCTGTACTAATTATGAACATATATTGGTCTCGCAGATCAAAAATAGGCGGCAAAATGTATCCAATCAACGGTTAGATCTTAATTATTTTCCTGAGTTACCGATGAAACAAACATTGGCTACTAGTTTTAGATTACCATCTACTGATGTACGCAATCAAACACTAATTATACAAAATCTGTTTCTAAATATAAGACGTTTTAGGAGTTCATAGAGGGAATATATATATATAAAACAATTTGGAACGCTTGCAACTATCCAAGTGAAGGATCAGGGTTCTAGAGCATAATCAAATCGTAGCAGCCGTGATGCAGTGGAAAAGCTCTTTAAGTTGCTACTCTCTTTTTTATTAGGCAATTTTAGTTGTTACTCTATCGTACACATGTTGGAGATGATCCACTGGGTTAATAGAAATGGAGGCCGCATATTCATTTAGTCTAGGGGTACTGGAAAAGAGCACTATTATTATGCAGCACATATCCAGTCAAATTTCAGAACTTAAATGTGTTAGCAACTAACCGAGAACCCAGCATAATTCTTGATCCTTTGAACGGTCAATTGCAAAGAAAGCATCAGCCCTAACCATCTCCACGGCTAGCCATCTACAAATTGAATTCGTGAGACAGATTATGCACGGTTAATTCGACCCTAACCATCAGCACAACTCAAAATTCTGGATACTGAATGAGAAGTGTTATCCATGGACCGTGCACAAACACATCTACACTTCCCCTACATCACCCACACCACACATTACAAACACACGAAGGTTTGAGACCCGAGCTGATTCCTCTCCACTGCCATGAAAATATTTGGACCGCCAACAGTACCGCTTCACTCTTGAGCTGCCACATCGCTTCCCTCCTCTAGTGCCTCTTTCTCCTTTTGCTGCTCCACTGCTCAGGGTTGGGGTGGTTCAACATGAGTAAGTAAATGCACAATAGGCAAACTGTGCAGAAAACAAACTGAATCAATTATCATCTACCAGTTGCTACTCACATGCAATCTCCGCCAGAGCTTTCTGCGTGCGCTTCTCCAACTTGTCGGTCCTCTTCTGGACATCCCGTTTCAGATCCCAGTTTGGATTCTTTGGAGCGATGTTCCCGAAAGGGTTCTGCAGGTAAATATGGTGAGTTAGCCTCGTGAATGATGCCAGGATGTCACTGTATCATTACGGTGGGATTTGATGGATCTGGAAGTGTTACCTCGAGCTGCTTTGGCTCAGCAGCATCAGCAGCAATTGGATCTTCAAACTTGGGAAGAGACAACGGAGCCACCTTACCGCCTCGAAGCTGCTCATCATGAGGAAGGTAGTTTCTGAACTTCAGTGGCATCTCGCTGCATCAAAAAGGTTGCATACTTGTGAACAAATCATACAGTTACCATGAAAAAGATATAAAGTATGCTAAAAGCTATTCACTGATCCAGCAGACATTTCACATGATGGTCTGTTTTTTCAACAATATACAATCTAGCATGGAATAAAGGTTTCATATACTTGTAAATAAACAGGACATGCAGCAATAGTATGACCAACGATCCAGTGAATGTTTAACATGATGTGCTATCTTAACAATCTAATATGTATACTGATTTTACATGGAAAGGCATTGCTGTGAAGATATAATCAATCCAGCCTTATCAGAATGACAAGCATGATGAAATTTAACATGCGGAACCAGTTCCAATTTTCAGTCAGGTGCAAATATTACAAATGACATAAAAGGACTCAGCAAATTAGTATATATGGAGTATATAATGTAGAATGCAAACAACACTCAAACATGCTAGTAAGTGAATCCCATCCGTTCAATTGCATACCCATTGTCTTCAAGTCCGTCAGACTCCTTCAAGCCATCCTCGGTTGCATCCACAGGACCTGGTACTGTTGGTTGGTCTACCTGTTCTTCTGTGGCCCCATGTTTACCATTCCTAGCAGAGCCAGCGAACACAAAAATCAGTAAGGTGAGCTGAAACAGAAACAATAATTTGCATTTCCTAAATCCATACATTATTCTCATGGTTTAGCCCACTATCTAGTACGTCCTTAATCAAGTTCTCCTAATCAAGATGTCTTGGGAGATCAGATCAGACAGAGTTGCAAGAACAAACAGCAGAATGCTTTGTATTCTTATCAAATAAATATCTGGTGATCAGTTCGTCACTCATTGACACGGTTTAATATGTAACGCAGGAATATCTGAATAGTACATTTAGAATTTAAAAAGCTTGAAATATCGTCAGACAACAAGTGTCGAAGCACTTGACTCCATGTGAGATGTACACATAATGCCGACAATAATGGCGCACCGAAAACTCAACCATCAGTTCTAACTTTTCAGAATGTTTTGCTTCGGATTATTGCTATGAAGCAGTACACCAGCAATTAAGGATAACAGTGGCGTTAATCTGAGAGCTAAAAATTAATAACGAGGCTAGCACAACATAAAACTTGCGAGAAGGGGCTCCTGTGTTTCACGCATATACAAGATTAGAGCCCATATGTTCAGCTTTTGCTTCCCTGCTAACGAGGGACCGGAGGACCCTCCAGCACCACGCCTCCTTGAGGATAGCCATAGCCCCATGGATTGGAATTCGAAGGCCAAATTTAGTTTGCACGGCGAAGAAGTTTCAAGTAGACAGCTAACTGCAGTAACCTCTTATGCCTGGCAAACGCCTATGCCGCTATGCGTATCACCAAATCCGGCTATTCTACGAGGATTTCTGTACTCGCAGTATACCAACGCACATAGACAAGCAGGCAGAGCAGTTCCGCTCGCTCGAGCGAAGCACACCTAGCACAAGAGTGGGGGGCGGGGGGAGAGAGGAAGGGGAGACCGTACTGCTGCTCCGCGGCAGGGGCGGCGTCGGGGGCGGAGAGGAGCTCCTTGGCTGCGCGGAGGGCCTTGAGGCGCTCGCGGCGGGCGGTGGCGTCCTCCTCCGCGCCCATCTCGAGCAGTGTCCGGTTCCGGTTCCTGCTCCTTGGGGTAGCAGCTTGGCTGGGCTAGGGTTTCGGAGACCAGACGGGAGATTGAGTTGGGCTCCTGGGCCTCGAAGAATTTGGGTACAGGCTTTCTTCTATATCGGTCTCCCAGCTCAGATAATGTAATGCTTGCTCCAGGCCCAGTCCAGGTGGAAACGGATGGGAATTTTCCCTCAAGAAAAAGAAAATAAAAGAAAAGATGGGAATTCGAATTCTCTCCAAAACAAACGATATAAATGAATTTGTGTTCCGTCTCTTCGATCTTCTAGTATTAAAAATAAATAATTCCATGCCAGGTCTAAAGAAAAAATTAAAATTGTTTTATATGAAACGGACAGTGCATCTCCCAAAATTAAAATTGGCTCACCTCTGAACAAGCTAGAAGCGGTGCACGCCTCCTAACCCCACTGTAAGATGTTTTTAAAACTTGTTTTTGCATGTGGCACCTGGAGATTAAAGACTGTTCTGCGATGTTGGTAAATGCGGGTGGGTGAGGTCTATATGATCGCATCCAAACCGGTTCGGTCTGGTCGCATTGCCATGTGCCCGTTCCATTTTGGCATGGCGTATGGCCTATAGGGCAAAACAAGTCTTTCAATGAGACTTGGTGAGGTACGAAGTCTATGAACTAGGATATTGCCCCATTTTCGAGGACCCTTGAGCCCTTAAGCTGTTCTAATTCACTGTACCATAGACCCATCCATGGGGTTGGTGTTGTTTACGCCAGGAATATCTGGTGGACAACCTTACCTTTAAAGATAAAAAAAAACCTTCACTTACAAATTAGATAATGGCCGCTTGCCATCTAATGACCAA
Organism: Lolium rigidum; assembly: GCF_022539505.1. Classification (NCBI taxonomy): domain Eukaryota; kingdom Viridiplantae; phylum Streptophyta; class Magnoliopsida; order Poales; family Poaceae; genus Lolium; species Lolium rigidum. The sequence continues at coordinate 220,534,628 of NC_061508.1, read as the reverse complement.
ATCCGCCGAGGAATGCCCCTCTAGGAGTTGTGGCATGTGTGGGCAACAAGAGAATGTTGCTAACATTTTTTTTTTTGCAGTTGTGGACTTGAAAATGTACATGAGATGCTTCAAAGCTTGTGGAATGTTGCATCCTTTTCCCGATCTCTTTGCTATCTTGAAGAGGTTGTCAGGTAAAACTAAGATTCTTTTGTGGATTTACTTTGCAGCTCAATACCAGGTGCTATGGAATATATGAAATAAGCTTACTATTGAGGCTAATTTCCTTGTCAATTGTTGATTGTCTTTTCAAACTAACATCTTTTGGTATAAGGTGGTGCTTGTTGTATAGAACTAATTTTCCTATGCTAGAAAAAATGTTGGTGCTCCTTAAGAAAGTCTCATGTGACACTACAACCCTCCAGTGGGCTTGTGTTTTGTAGTATGTCCAAGTGGTTGAAGTTAGATGGTTAGTTTCTTTTGTGTGTGTGTGGTGGTCTGTTTAAACTTTTATTTATGCTTTGTATTCTTTAAGCTAACCTGTGGGGCATATCTGTTACTCTTTCGGCCCCAAGGGCTTGTATTTATTTAAAGTACACCACTTGGTGCATTTCATCTAAAATTATTCATGGGCATTAGGCATGCATTTTCGGAGACGTTGTTTTGGCTCACATGCATAGATGCTTCCATTACGAAAAACACATTTTAGAATTGTTAAAACATTTTCAAAAATAATAAATGTTTGTGTGAAACCTACATGTTTGTGTATTTGACACATGTCCTGAGATATTTTGTGAAAACTTTAAGTTTTGTCGTAGACAATGAAGATAAAAGATGCTTGTGAAAAGTCATTTTGTGGTAGTGAATATTGTCTTTTTTTACACAAGTCGTAAAAAATATATTTTTTTCATAAAACTTTATATGCGTACATAAAATATGTAGATGTACACCTAAAATTTTTAAAATTTTATTTTACCATTTGAAGATGTGTTTTCCACGGCGGAGGCATATAAAGACATGCGAGCCAAAGTGGATTGTCATGCATTTTCCTCTCAGTTTGCAAGAGAGAAAACAAGAAAATCTCGACTGATACTTTTTGCCAACATAAAACGGACATGATCTAAACACATCTTCAAGGTGACGATGTCTTTGTCTGCATTATTTCCGCACCAAGAAATATTCCCCCCTCTACCAAATTGCCTTCCTTTCTCTCAGGACTCCACACAAAGACACACGCAGGAATCTGCTACTTTAGCACTCACAAAGTAGCAATTAACAGAAACCTATCGGTCCATGAGAAGTTCCTTAACGATCACGGCCGTTTCTGACACGGAATGGCATAAAGAGCTTTGATCCACGAAAGTTGCAAGAAGCTTCGCTGCCATACAAATCTTTTCGTCCTCGAATTATCTTCTTCCACGAAAGAATCCTCTGTCAATCCAAATCCTTAATCCGGTTCCATTGCTGTGCCTTGCTTGTTCCTTTGATCTTTTGCTGCAACTTCGGATAAAGTAAGAGAAGACGAAGGAGGAGGTCTTGTCTTCCTCCTTCGCATGGTATTACTACTACAGGGCGGTGCAGGGCTTTCCCCTGTCGATCGCTGCCTGAGCTAGCAGCGTACGTGAATATGGGCGGGGTGTTGAGCGCGCTGTTCGGCGGCCACCAGAGGGGACCGGCCGGGGCAGAGAGGATGGCGTCGACGAGGAGCCGTGGACTGTCGGGTAACACCGGCGGCAACGGCGATCACCGACGGCGGGCGATGCTGTCAAAGAAGTACTCGTACATACCCGACACTTTCACCTCTCTCGAGCAGGTGTTCGATCATCTCAATCCTCATAGGATTATTCTTCTTTGCCAAGCATTTCTTCAGAATTTTCATTCCAGTTTCACGCGTACGTTTGATTTCTCAGGTGACGGCGGCACTGCGCGACCAAGGCCTAGAGTCATCGAACCTGATACTCGGGATCGACTTCACCAAGAGCAATGAATGGACAGGTGAGATCAAAAATTAACTGCTGTTCATATATGTACGGTGTTCTTGTTCTCGTTCTTGCGTGCGTCTGTCTGATCAGAGACTCGATTTGTTCGTTTCAGGGAAGCGGTCGTTCAACGGACAGAGCCTGCACAAGCTGGGCAGCACGCCCAACCCTTACGAGACGGCCATCGGCATCATCGGCAAGACCCTCGCTCCTTTCGACGAGGACAACCTCATCCCCTGCTTCGGCTTCGGCGACGGTCAGTCCTCCTTGCTACGTTGATCGACACATAATCGAGATTTGTTTCATTACACCTTCTCAGGAGCAATGGTGTTCCTCCTTTGCATATGTGTGCTGCAGCGACGACGCACGACTACAACGTCTTCAGCTTCCACCAGGACAACTCGCCGTGCCATGGCTTCGAGGAGGTGCTGGCCTGCTACCGGAACGTCGTGCCGCACCTCAGGCTGTCAGGGCCGACGTCTTTCGCGCCGATCGTGGAGGCCGCGGTCGACATCGTGGACAGGACCGGAGGGCAGTACCATGTCCTGGTCATCGTCGCCGATGGCCAGGTGCCTGAACTGAAACTCAACAACTTATGCACCAACAAATGCATCTTTATTTTTCTTGGTACCGACTACCGAGCCCGCCCCTTGCAGGTCACGAGGAGTATTGATACGAGCGATGGCGAGCTGAGCCCTCAAGAGAGAAGAACTGTGGACTCCATTGTCATGGCCAGGTGATCTTCGACAGTTGATAGTGTTAGGTTTATGGTTGACTGAACCTAACACGAAAATTTTGACTCTTCTCGATCTTAATTAGTTCCTACCCGTTGTCAATCGTGCTGGTCGGAGTTGGGGATGGCCCATGGGAGGACATGCAGAAGTTCGACGACAAGCTTCCCACGCGCGCCTTCGACAACTTCCAGGTCAACATACGTCGTCACCACTGAAATCGATCCGAGCTCTGAACATGAAGCAGTACAATGCGACTCACATGCATGAATCATGAATGCACAGTTTGTGAACTTCACCTCGATCATGTCGAGGAACGCGACGCTGCAGCAGAAGGAGTCAGCCTTCGCGCTCGCGGCGCTCATGGAGGTGCCCATCCAGTACAAGGCCACGATGGAGCTCGGCATCCTTGGCCGGACAACGGGGAAGGCCAAGAGGGTCGTGCCGGCTCCGCCACCGCTGCCGGCCTCTGCGCAGAGGCAGCCGTCGTCGTTGAGGCGGGAAGGTAGCGGCGCGAACGCCACGGCGCCGGCGGAGCCAAGAGAGGATCAGGTTAGCCTTGGGATTTTCAAGTTTCGTGTTACGATCAGACACGCAGGAGTATATTCATATCACCTTTCTTGAACAAACTAAGCTTACACAGCAATGCCTCTTTGTGTAATGTGAATGCAGGTGTGCCCGATCTGCTTGACCAATGCCAAGGATCTAGCATTTGGCTGTGGCCACATGGTAAGATATAGTAGTAAGAACTGATTTATTTCTACTCAAGCCTGCAATCTAAACAAATGTTCAGATATAGTTCCTTCTTATAGTTTGAAAGAAATGCGAGTTAATGGAAATGTATTTATATTTTGTTTTCCTATTTGTGTGCCAACGACAGTGTTGCAGGGAGTGTGGGGAGAACCTTACAAGATGCCCAATATGTCGAGAGACAGTACGGTCCAAGCTGAGGCTATACTCGGGATGATAGCAACCAAACCTATATTTGTATTTGTTCCAAATGTGAAGCATTGTGCAAAGGAAATGCTACGATTAATTGTCGATACTCATCAGGCTTCCTGAATTATTCGATTGTTTGATTCTACCCTTGTTTATTTGTTATAAGTATGAGTTATGGGAAGCTCCATAACCATCATGCGAGTAAGATTTTATTTTGTAGTCTCCTATGTACAGTATCATATAGAAGAAAGGAAATGAATGAGGGGAGTACCTTTGCACCTCTACCACTAGAGTTCATCCGCCCACTAAACAACCCAAACCTCAAACACACTCGTCAAATCATGACGAGAGATGGAGAGAGAGAGCATTTTTTATCCCTGCATAAATCATGGCTCTAATTCTGAAACAACCAGACTTATATATCAATAAGTAGTGTATAACCTCTCAACATAGTAGAGAAAAACTCAATTGACAAGACTATAAATCTATCATCCATATATCGTCCATTGCAAACAATATACTTAAATTTTGCATTACCCTAGACTCCACAACATGAATTTTTCATTTGTTTTGGCATTTGAGCTCTGATGGTGGTTCCCTGGCAAAACTAGTGTCTATGTACATAAACCAAATTTACTTACTTTTTTTATGTCACGACTAATTAGCTTGATTAAGATGGTTTGTCCCAAATTAGACTATCTTAGATGTTACTATAGTTGCTAGTTATATTCTTGTACGATTCTTTCAGCCGCTAGTAATTTACGATTTCTTAAGTATCTTCAGTTTGAGATATTTTCTTCCTGTATATTACATTGAACATTATTATCACGAGTAGCTGGAAGTATCTGCATTTGGGATATTTTCTTCATATATACTTATAAAAACGACATAGGCACAATAAGTGTTAGAGTGCATAAACCAATATGACTAAGTAATTTGCAGACTTCGTACTCAAACAAAAGCCCATCGCTCTTGGATCTTGCATGCGGTGTTGTACCTTCCCACAAACAATCAATGAACTTGGCTTTGGACTTAAATGTACTTACAAGTGCTAAGGGGGAAATTATCACAATGAGTGCCAACTCAAAGATCAATAAGAATTAAGAAGATTAGAAGAGAAACACTAAGATTGTAAAGTAATAAGATTAGAAGAGAAATACTACGTAAGAAAGTGCAATAATAAAAACAATAAAACTGCAATAGTAATGATAGAGAGCTACCAACATTCAAAATAAACTACTTTAAGTCTTAGGCAGTGGGGTAATCAACATTAAGTGCAAATGGGTGGTTATCATATTAAATCTAGATTTTAAAAATTAGATAAAGATATCTATTCGAAAGTTACAATATCATGTCATCCATATGCTTGAGTTAGTCTGCAAATTTTCTACAATGTAGGTTGTGGACCACACAATCAGTTTAGAAACCAAATATAATTTCTTCAATAAAATAAACACCACATGTTAATTTTTATCTCTACCTTTCTATATTCACATGGTTAGAAATTGACTTTTATTATTTATAATCGGCTAAACAATTTCTGTTGTTCAAGGGAGAAAATTTATTTAAATTTGATCATTGTGATGTCTTCAGTTGGTCTTATGTGCTCTCTTTTCTCGTCCAAAATGATTGGTTGCAACACTAGAGTTGGTCTTATGGTAAAATCCCAAGATCATGTGGTATCCTAGGTCATAGTGTTAAAGATTAACCATGTGCGTACAAGTTTGTAGCTTTCCACATTTCATTAGTTATTATTTTGATGCATGTTTACTTTGTAAGTACACATGTTACAGTCTCACGTGATTCATTTGTATGTTTTTCTCCTGCCAAATTACCGACACGTGAGAATGAGTAAATCCTAACATGCATCTATTTTTGGCAAAAAGAAAAAATACAATTGATTGTTAACTAGGACCGTTCTATTCTAACATAGATTAATTCACTCCTCATAACTGGGACAACCAATATAACATTATCTCCGTCCTGTTTTATTCTTAGAGGTTAACTTAGAAGCTCAATTTAACTTTTTTTATTTCTGAATTTAACTTAGTTTGTAAATAAAGGCATTTTGGAAAACAAGTAGCCAAAACTTTCCGACTTTGATTATTAATATTGCAATGAATATTTGAATCACTAAGGTAATATTTCTACTAACATGTACAAGTAAAACAATGTACTACCTCCATACCGGTTTACAGGGCAATTACATATTTTGAGAAAAACGTTAACAACTAATTTCGCAAACAAAATATAAGATATATATCACACAATTATATTATTGAGAACCTTTTTTAATATGAATCCAATGGTATAATTTTTTGTGGCATATTCTCATATTTTGTTGACCAAATTTGTAGTTAAACTTATTTTTCGAAGTGCGTAATTATGAAGGGAATACGTGATGTGTGCTGATTGCTTTTTTTTTTTTGAACAAGGAGTGCCCCGAAGGGCTTGGAAGCTTTTCATTAATTCCAAATGGTGGAGGTACAAATTAGTACAAAGGATCCCATAAGATTAGAGAAAAAATATAGGTCCCTAGCATTTACAGAAAAGACATCACTGAGAAATGGGAAAACGCAATCCGATCCTTCTCTTTCCCCACCGCTGAGCCGGAGATCGGTTACGCTGCTGTCAGGGCATCTCCAGCGGCGCGACGCAAACGACCGTTTTCGTCCGCCGTGACCGGAAATGCGTATGGGGTCTGCTCCAGCGGGGCGACGCAAAGTGACCGGGCCGTCCGCGGAGACGCAAACCTGGCCCAAATATGCGCCAGGTTTGCGTCTCCGCGGACCCTCGGCGGTCGCGCGGAGTGTCCGCCGAAAAAGACGTAGGACCCGCGCGTCAGTAGCAGGAGGCCGATATTATTCCCGCCACTGGCCATTCCCTGCGCGAAATTGCAAACTAGACCGGCGCGAGCAGTCCAGAAGCGATGGACGTCCTCGCCGCCGCAGCCACCGCAATGGATGCGAAGCAAATCCTGGCACCCGCCGCCGCCCCACACTCCCCCGTAGCCACGACCATAGCCACAATGGAGGCTGCAGCTCCGGCGGAAGCAAAGCGGGCCGCCACCGGCGGCGGTCGGGAGGCAAAGCCGAAGGCGGCAAAGAAGGTGCTCTCCCTGGAGGAGAAAATCATCAAGACCGCGAAGCGTCGCGACCGGCGCAAGAACCAGAAGATCAAGACTGCCGCGGCCGCCAACCAGTAGGCCTGGCAGATGCAGATCAAAGCCGGCGTCGCGCAAGTAGCCCTCCGTCCGAGCTTAGCGGAGGGCTACATGCTCGTCAAGAAAATGGGGATGGCCCGCGTCACGCCTCCGGCCTCGTCGGTGAGCTCGGTAAGTTCCCAGCTGCGCCCTGGAACTCCCGCTCCCTTGCATGGCCACGCGGCGTCGCGGTTCGCCTCCGGCCTGCCGCCGGTGAAGTTGATCGGGGCGGCGGTTCCCGACCTCAACCGGACGCCTAGAAGCGGTGACTCCTGCCCGGGCGCGACACAGAAGACGCGCCGTGTGCCGGAGGAGAGCATGCCGCAGCCCCGCATCCTGTTCGACGAAATGACGCCGCCTGCCCCGACGATGGACGACCCGGTACGTGAGCTCTGTCAATGTGTGCGAGTGACGTGTATCATACGTTTGATGTCTGGTCGTTCGTAGGACTATTGGTAGGACCGCCATGATTCAGACATCCAGGAAATTATCTACGGCGGCGACTTCGTTCGCGATGATCGGGCCGGGACGCAAGATGACTGGGCAGCAACGCAAGATGCAGACGACATCGAAACCGCACGGCTGTTCGCCACCCAGCAGACGCAGCCAACAGCCGTGTCCGTGGACGACTTCGACGACGCGCCAACACAGCCTGACATTGCTACGAAGAAGAAGGGGGAGAGCCGCAGGACGCAAGGCTTCGTCGACGACGAGGATAAGTGTTTGTGTGAAGCGTGGCTGACAACGACCCATGATTGTATTAATGGCGCGCAGCAAAAGGGCAAGGTCTATTGGGCCAAGGTCTTGCAGCAGTACAACGAGACCAGGATGCACCCGCCCTACCATATCACAAGCCCTCGGACGGAAGAGTCCCTCCGAAAAAGATGGAACTACATCAAACAAGAGACAAGCAAGTTCTGCTCGGCGGTCGAACATGCTATTAACAACCCCGTAAGCGGCGCTGGCGTCATGACAGTGGTAAACACGATACAACCAACATCATTCTACACTATTTGCATCATTGTATGTACATCATTGACGGCTATGATTGCAGGTATCCCGCTCCTTGGAGAAGTTCAGGGCGACGCATAAGAAGGGCTACCATATGGTCCATTGCTGGGACCCGCTCAAGAACAACAACAAGTGGATGACAAGCTTTGCGGCCTACAACGAAGCTGTGAGGAATGGGACAGCGATCAACCTCGACGGCGAAGACGACGATCAAGGCCATCCAGCCCTTCCACCTCGTCCACGAGGCCATAAGGCTACCAAGGCCGATCTTGTCCGGGAGGCGCAGACCATTGCGTTCACCCAGAGCATGGAGAAGATAATGGCCGACAACCGTGCCGCCATGGTTGTTAGGGACGAGAAGAGGCGTCTGGAAAAAGAGGCCGCAACTGCTATCTACCAGAACCTCGCGAAGGAGGTCATTGAGGTCCAAAGGTTGGACGTCGAGGCTAAAAAGGCAGACGCCGAGGCCAAATTGCGTGCAGAAGACACAATGATCATGCTTGCCGACTTGAGCGGCGTCGACGACGACACCAGGGCATGGTTCACGAAGAGGCGTGCCGAAATCCACGCGCGAGACGCCTGATCGCCGGCGCCCAGCACCTTGGCCTCCTTTTGGACTTTTTATTGCTCTTCAGGCCTTGTTGTGCCCATTTTGGACTCCACTTTGCGCCGTGACATGTGCAAAGTGTGATGAACTTGTTTCAGCCCTTAATTTGCGGCTGTAAAATTTCGTGCAAACTTGTTTCCGTCCTCTTTTTTGAATTCTGGTCTGGGCTGAATATGCGTCGCCCCGCTGGAGCCAGCCCCAGACGCAAACAGACGCGCGACCATTTCCGCGTCCGCCAGGCGACGCAAACGGACACCCGCAGACATTTTGGGTGTCCGAAATGCGTTGCGCCGCTGGAGATGCCCTCATGCACAGAGGCGGGGACGGAGCCACTTGCCTCTATGCCGCCGTAGTATGCGACTGCAGACCTCAGAAAGGGCCTCACAAAGGAGGTTGAAACGCCGGATCTCACCGGCTTTTGGATAGGCCATGGATTGGCCTTGGATGTCGGACGAATAACATCCGCCGCCGAGGTGATGCTCAAAAAAATAGCTTCCCAACTCCACTGCTGACAGATGCTTCGGCTCACCCAGTCAATTCCTCTATCCCTAACCACCTCGGCGCCAGACAGAGGACTAGGACTGGAGGGAGGGAAGCATCTAGCAGCAGGAAATTCTTCACCAATGCCATCAATACAAAGCTGCCCGCCATCAGACTCAATCCTGCCACAGATAGGAGGAGGCAGGCAGAGAAGATAGGCTTGAAGAAGAATCCAGTTATTGAAGAAGACCCCGCCTGGAGGCCAGAGACCACCGTTGAACGGCAGGGTCACCCAGGGCCTGCTTCGCCTCTCCTCGCCGCCACGGCTGGCCAGAGGTGCCAAAGCTCCTGCATTTTTGGCGCCCCACTGTTTCTCCTCCTCGCCACCTCGGCCGGCCAGGAAGAACAGAAGAACTCCACACCGCAACACCAGAAGGTGGCTAGCAGCCACACCTATTTGGGGAGATGATGACCCACAAGTATAGGGGGTGTATCGTAGTACTTTCGATAAATAAGAGGGTCGAACCCAACGAGGAGGCTCGCGGAGGCGCGGGCGGCCATCGCGGCCCGGCCGATGCCATCATCCACGCAGATTGCGGACGACGACCCCCGCGCCTGTGCGTCGAGGCTCCAGCCGACCGGGCCTTGTTCGTCGCTGTCCCCGAGTCCCCGTCGGGGATGCCCAGCACTGGCCAGCTTGGGTGGCGGAGGAGGAAGCCCACAG